>NC_056727.1:639669835-639794835 GCF_019279795.1 Protopterus annectens | reverse complement strand
ATGTGGGGTTCTAAACCCAGTTACTTGTCTGTATTTAATGGTGTCAGTTTCCAGGTATTTGCCAGACAGGTGCAGATTGTAAGAGGAACACACCAATAGTATGAAGCAAACTCTGGACAGGCTGCAGATTCTGTGCAGTCGACAGGCATGCTTACGCCTAATGGGCAGCCATTCCCGATATGTGTCCCACCGCAGCACAGTCCAGTTTACATGGCTAAGTACAGTATAACCATATGTGTTGTTACATAACCCACTACACAACACCTATGAACACATGGTCGCAACGCCTCACTGTAGGCATGTAAGCCGATGTAATACGCATCAGAAGGTATTATTGTACTCCTCACTCCCTCCCAGGGGTGTGAGTATCTGATGCAAACACCAAATGCAGTGCATATGCACAGATGTTGTCATAGACATCATGGCCAGCTGTGGACCTTCCCTGCAGCCATCCTGCACATCCCTGGATAATCCCCGTACTAACACCCCCCCCTTTGTGCACCATACACACCATGTACCTATCAGCCCCTGTTCCATTTCTATTAATGTCTATGGATACACGTAGGTGACACCCTCTTCTCCCACTATATTGCCAGTATCTAGAACCCCAACCCACATGTAGTATCACAGCTGTCCCACAGGACACATGTAACTAACACATGAAGGAACACCACAAGCACACCTGGAGCAGCACAGGCTCACCACCTTGCAACCCCCACCTCACACTCTATACCACTACATCAACTTGTGATACTGACACCTCTTGTCCTGCTTTGCATACAAATCCCAACATCCGACATACCTTCCCTATTACTCCTCATCCAATTATACCTATGGGCTACTATACAGTTACAATGTCACCCCCACTACCTACCTACCTACTCCCTAGCTATTCGCCTCTACTGTACCACACAGGTATGGAATAACTACAGCTACCCCGAATACCTGCATGTAACCTACCCAGACCTGTGAAACAGGAATCCTACCTCACCCAACCTTTGTCAACAGTCATACCTGACATGTAAACCTGACCTAAGCATGGATAATACTGACAGTTCAACGTAAACTAAGCATGATTAATGGGGGGCGTAGCTATGTTATGTCTGTTACCCTCTATGAATGTGAAAACTCCAGTATTAATTGGGATACGTAGCTGGGGTCAATGTAGAGCTCTGCATCACGGGCCACCACTGACAATGGATTAGCATACAGTCGGACTGTCCCAGTTGACAGATGTGAACAAAATACATGGTGTCGCACATGTGTATGTGGGAGCAAGTGGGTGTAAGCCTGTTTGGCCGCCGGTATGAGAATACCAAACTGTTGAAGCAATGTAGAGGCTAACTGAGTGCAAGATGCTGCAACCAGAGGTTAGTAATGCTGTGCTTTGTGCAAACAAGAGCATACCCACCTACAAATGTTCTATAGTGCCTTAGTCACCCTGTAGCCAACAGCTGTTGTTGTGGCCATTAACAAAATAATCTGCACTGCCAAGTTGCAAACCCCTGACCCAGCACACTATAGTTGACATAAGTTCCACTAAGCCTTGGTGGATATGCATTCAGCTGCTGTGATCACAAACACATCATCCAGCACAGGCATCCAACAGTATAGGAAATGTATATAATTATGTAGATGTACGTGCGTGTGTATGTACAGATATAATATATATATATATATATATATATATATATATATATATATATATATATATATATATATACATGAAGAATGAACGTTGTGACAATAAAACATACAAAAAGAATGAGAAGGAAAACAACAGCAGAACCTGTATTATTTAGTGCTGTCATCTTATGTCATATCAAGCTGAGCAGGGGTGAGCAAATCATTGCTTCTCAAACTACAGGCAGGATACTACCAGTGGGAGTAACATTGACCACCTGCTAAGCCTACCTTACAAACAATTACAGGGTAGTCCCTGGTGAGACTACCCAAGAAGTGTGGGTTGTTTGGACTTCTGACCAGAACACAAGCCAGGGCAGGTATGTTCAGGGACTAAAAGATTTGGAGAGCCTGATGATACATGGGTGGAGACAACATACATGTAGGGTCCCCTAACACTGGGGAGAGGGCAATGTGTGGAGGTGTGTTATGGCTGGGATAGCAACTGGAGAATGGATGGTTTGTGTGTATGTGGAACTCGGGTGGGGTGGAGGAACCATGGGTATGAAATATGGATCCAGGCGTGTCAGGGTTGGATGGCCCGGTTCTAATTTGACCACCTCATGGAGGTCAGCGAGTTTGTTATAAATATATATGCATACACACATACATACATCTATATGTAGAAGTGCATTCCCTGTACCACATTCATTCCTTTTGCAGACATAAATAACATGAAAGTGCCCCTACAAACCTCAACAGTAGATATAATAATAGGTTGTGCATAACCATACATGTAATAGGTTCATAGGTAGGTACTAGGCTATCTGCCGAAGGGCATTTATAAGCCTAGGCAAGGTGTGTTGGCTCACGCCGCCCCATTGATCAATTTACTGGGCTTCTGTCAAGCAGAGCTATTGAATTGATCCCAGTGTGTCCCACTCTTTGACCTCACACCCCCAATTATATTAGGCTTTGACTAGACTTCTTACATTAAGAGGTTGAGAGGTATGATTCTCGTGTATATTTAGTTGTGTTGTTTGGCCTCTAAGGCTTAAGTCATGACTGAATGGAGTCCTGCCTCATTGGAACAGTCTGCATACTCAGTTAACAGATGTTAAATAAACATTTCTTCATAGTCCAGTACAGAAAAGATGGTGACCCCCTTCTCTGCACTGTGGCTTATATATCCCAACTCAATTTCGTGCCAAATGCATGGCCTTTGTAACAGTGCAGGCCTTACTTAGACTGTCATGAAATGGTTGTCATCTAGATATATATATATATATATATATATATATATATATATATATTTATTTATATATATATATATCTATATATATATATATATATATATATATATATATATATATATATATATATTTATGTCTTTGCGACATTTCCACAATTCTGCTGGGATATAAACTTCCAAGGCAAAATAAGCTGTTGTTTTGTTTCCATTGTATATTGCAGTAGTATAGTATTAGAGTTACGAGAAGATAAAGGGAAGGGGCGAATCTGCAATAATTTAGAGTTGTGTATTTTGTTTCGAAGTTAGTGCTGTTCTCAAAAGAATAAAATGTGAGGACTTCCCATTATGAAATATTTGAATCATTCCTGTGATTTGCCGGCTACATCACCGCCAATCACTAAACCGGTCCTATTTGTAATATAATGTTGCTGAACTCGTACATCATTGGTTTACATGTGTAATGTGTGCGTTATCATATAGTCTTAGTTATCAATTTATTTTAGTGTCTTGTTAACTGAAGTAATGAAGTAATGATGTATAGAGTCTAATCATGAAATAAAGACGTGTGTCCCAGGTAGGACAACCCAAACATTGGGAATAGTGTCCTAGCGGTCACTCATGTCACCAATGCTTGTGGACTAAAAGGATGGGATGTCTGAGGACACTTGGATTGAGTCAACCCATGGGATGGGTCTAGAGGAGTAGGGAGTGGCCAATGTGTAGTGGTGTGGATACACAGTTTCCAACTGGAGAATGGACGACTGATGTGTCAGTGATGTGTTGGGGTGGGTGTTTGGGGAACTAGGATCCATGGGTATATATGAGTATATATGCAAATGAAGCAGCACAGCAGTAACGTAGTGGTTAGAGCACACGCCTAATGAACAGGCATTCCTGGTTCGAGGCCCATTGCAGCACATATTTTCCATGTGAAAGCTGTATATGAACATATTTGTACATCATTTTGCCGTAAAACCTACATAATAACATTTAAATGTGAACTGGAGTATTGCATGAAATGCACATGTGAAGTGTCAATGTCATAATGTATTTAGGCAGTAGTAAGCAGGTTTAAGCACAAATAAGCTGTAGTACGCATGTTTAAGTGTGTTTGCATGGGAGTAAGCACTGCTAAAGTCAGGTCACAGTTTCTTATACTAAGTTACCTGCTGAATTGCTTAACCTGTGAAGGCATTGCTTAGCTCCGCGCAAACCCATACAACCTTGCTTACAACTGCTTGAGAGTTCCTCATTCAGTCTGTAGCCAATGGCCCTTGTTTTGCTCAGCAACAAAATAAACTGCCTTTCCAAGGCTCAAACCCAGGACCCTGCACTCAACACACAAAGTGATGTACCACTAAACCATGGCAGATATACATAACTTGAAGTTTGCACAAATATACCCTGCAGCACAATCAGTCAACAGTACATGTAATGTATTATTGTGACACCACACAATCTGTTAATGCAAGAAGTCTGGACAAAGTATGCCACACTGTGGGCACAAATAGGGAAATATGTCAACTAATGCTCTGTTACACTCAGATTGTTGCTAGATACACAGTTATATGTATTAGAGCACATATGTAGAAGGAAATGAAGTCTGAAACACAAAAGTTTTGCCACTAGTTACTGACTTCAGTGTTGTGATCATCCATGACAATTGCCACATGAATGAGGAACAGGCTAAAATATGAGCCAAACATGCATGGACATATGGACAGATATATCTGTAAATGTAGACAGATAGCTATATGTAGATATATATATTAATGTATGACTCACAAATAATCATAAAACAGCACTTGTACATGGATACATACATTAGATGTATATATCTATAGATACATATATATATGGCTATAGCCATATGAGATATATATAGGTTCATACACATATACACACACTAAAGGTATCAGTAACCATACATATGCACAAGTAGTGTGGAAGTAATGGGTGCAAAGTATATCCCTCAGCCACAAGCCCCTCGACTGGCACCTGTGAAATGTGTAGTGTGGCAACCATTCCCAGAAATGAAAATACTGACATTAGACATATACCCACCCACAAATCAAAGGACATGACACGACACACAGGTATGCATACATAGATAACCTGTATTCCTGTACTATACAATAATGTATGCCAGTACTGACACCACATAAGGTTTGAAATATGTAATCAGGCATGAATGCAAGGCCCACACAAAACAGTAGATGCAAGCAATGTGTATATATACCATACTATGCTGTCTAGGACAAGGCCTTCAATTAGTACAACAGTAGGAACAGGATTTGCCTTCAGGATACGTAACAATTAACAATTACAGATGTAGTTCAGCAGACTCCTATTACACCCTGTAGTCAAGCCCTAGGGGGAAAGGTAGCACTTGTGTTAATGTCACAGTATCCTGTACATATCATTGCTTAACCTAACAGTTTTATCATTGGAAAGGTGCCATAGCTTAGGTTAACGGCATAGAACCCCCCCCCCCCCACATAAAAAGCTGTACAAGAGTAAGGAACACTGTGTACACACACTTACCTCAGGAATGTACAAGGGAACAAATGTGTTCACCAGCTGTTGCCCCCATATATACGGCAATGCCCAACGGTTGGTGTGGGAGTCCATGACATGACTGGGATGATAGCAGTAATCTTTTCTTTCTTGTCAGCTTTTCCCGGTTAGGGGTCGCCACAGCAGAACTCCAGTCTGCTAATGATTGGCAGTAGATTTTTATGGTGCCAAGTTGCCAGCCCAATGCCCAACCTTCAACAAAGGCATGCCCATTCACGCATGTCTTTTGAACACCACTCAACCGTGGGGAGGACATGCCGACCCCACACAGAAGGCACTCCAGCCGAGAATCCAACAGGAAAACCTCTTGCTGCGAGGCAGCAACACTACCGCTGCACCACTGTGGCTGATAGCAATATTGCTAGTGGTAAATAATGATAGGCCATTACCTAACAACCCTTCCTGTATCACAGCGGGACAAAGACTGGCATAAATGTGGAGGACAGAGGCAGAAAAATAGGGCCATATTTGCATTATTGCTGTTACCCACCCTGGAAATTGCTGGTGTTACAGGAATTGTTGCAGCATACCCTTATGCAGGGATACAACATTGAAATAAGAATGGATGTAGCCATGTACTGATAGCACTCAACAGACAGAATGCCACAGATATATGTGGGACAATACCTGTGTGGTGCACAGACAAAACCTAACAGCCAATCACCCCGGTATTATATGGATAGGCCCACAGTTGAGAGCTATGCAGACAGACAACATTCCATGAAATAGTACAATGTACACAGAAACCCTGTAAGAGCAGCAAGATACATTGCATACAACACTACTCACGCTGTCTGTAGGTCTGGAACCTTACCCAAATGTGGATATGGCCTGTGTCTGCAAGTTCTGCTGTAAGAGGTATTGCTACCTGCTGTCTGTAACACTGATGTCCACACACAGGAAGGATGTCTTCCATAATGTAAAGGTAAAGGGACAATGACTACAGAAGGCAGCAATTTATAGTACAGGGTTGCCATGACAGTGGTTATCTGAAGTACTACACAGCAGGCTGCATGCAATTAGCAACTGGTGGACACTGACTGGTGCAGAGGCCACCACCTGATCATGTGCAATACCAACAAAAGCATGCTGCAATCTATTCAAACCAGCTGAATCATGCTACTGGAGAGACTGAGAGAGAGAGAGAGAGAGAGAGAGAGAGAGGGAGAGAGAAGAAAAAAAAACTTCAAGAAGGTTCACAAAACTCAGGGTTGTGTTACAGTGGAAACAACATAACAGGTATGTGAAACAGATATGCATTTACTGGCATGTACTATATGGCATAGATTAATAGGATGTATACTGTGAAAGTATGTATATGTGTCATCAGTACATGTTCCTGTAATGATGTTGTGCTCAACAGCTGCACTGGACTGTAGTATTAGTCCCTGTGGGCAGTGGGACATACCTGTCAACTGTGCAGACTAGCAGTGAATGGCAAGAATGTGACCCATGATATCTGTGTTCTGCAAATTACTGTGACCAACGGCTGGTGGGGGTATTAATACCGCCATGATAGACACATGGGTGAGAGACCATACCACCGCAGGACAGTCATGTTAGAGTGTAGCATAGCATGCCCACACTGCCATAGCAGTATAATATGCTTATCTAAAGTTTGTCACCATATATACCCCCATAATGTTAGTCTGTGTTCACATGTGACACCTGTCTGTGTTACAGCAAGGTAGAACAGTTCAGCTGTGAAGTAAAGAGGGTACTTGAGTGTAGTCCAGATGTTCGTACGCACCCCACATACAGATGCATATATGTGTGATACATATTCACAGCTGTGTAAGGTTACAGAACCTCAAACAGTTATACATTTATATAGGTATATAAACAACACAAAATTTATATCTACACATATATGCACATATGTATATATACATACAAATGTATATGCATATATATATATATATATATATATATATATATATATATATATATATATGTGTGTATACAGACAGATATATGTGTGTGTGTGCATGTCGACACACACACACACACACACACACACACACACATATATATATATATATATATATATATATATATACATACATATGTATATATATGTGTGTGTGTGTGTGTGTGTGTGTGTGTGTGTGTAGATATAAAAATATATATACATGACAATACATTTTCCCTGCCATGACATGTGTGAGAGAACATCACATATCAATACACAACATACCTACACACCAGTACATGGCTGCAAGATGGAGTGTGGAGTGAGGTGTGTAACCCATGTTGGAAACACATTGCAATTGTATGGGAGGGTGGGGTAAATATTTTGGTGAAGGGTATTAGGCACATATTGGTATGTAGGTCTGGTTGGGTGACAAACAAGACAGCATACAGGGCTGGTATATGGCACATGTGGTGGTTAAACACTGTGGACGGTAGTTACAGTTGGAATGTGGAGGCCATTGAGCCCCCACATGGGAAAAAAGGGAACATGGTGGCCTCCCATGGACAGTCACAACAGCATCTACATGGACATAAAGGTGCCTGGGCTGTGTGCTGGGTAGGTGGGATATGCATGTCGATTTGTGTGTATGTGTACTGCATGCCTCCAGGTGATGTAGCACATACCCCATGTCACTGTGGACCTCCCTATGCCTAATACCCGCAACCTACCTGGGTGACAGAGACATGTCTGTGTGTGCTCCATGGGGGGGGGGCAACATCCCTTGAGGTGGTTCCATATGAAGGTAGTGATGGAACAGTAGAAAATGAGGTTCCATGGTAGGCCGTGGATGTGATGTGGACTGGTAGCATGTGCACATTAGGTTGGAGTGGTGTTCCTGCTGTCAAATAACCCCTACACATACTAGTGTGTAACTGTCATGGAACATATGCGGGCTGTAATACTCCACACAATCCCAGAACATGTCCAACAGCATGCATAGATATCCCCAATTCTACAGAATGGCAGATGTGTAGCAATCACATAGCAGGCCTACCACATGCATATGTGGAAGCATAGTGGCAGTGACAATGCCATGCAGGTGAAATACCCTGTAACAGCCCTGCAACTCTAGTGTCCCCAAAGGGAGCATGTCTATAACCACATAGCAGAAGGTGTTGTACAATACAATATATGGCCCAATGGTACACATACCGGACACATACCATAGCGTAGTGTGAACATTAGGTTGGAGCTGATATGGTGGCGGGAGACTGATATGTGTATTGTATTATGGTAAACTTGACATATGAGTTGCTCAAACATATTTCCTTCATTATGTCTTTCAGGGAGTATGGCACATCCGAGAAATCCTGCATACAGTGCCGCTGAGGAGGAGATTATCATCACCAGCATGATCCACAACTATAATCTGCTCTTCTCACGGCCAAGCATGGACCAGCAGGAGAGAACAGCCATATGGACTGATGTGGTCTGCAGGGTGAATGAGGTGGGGTTGCACAGCTGAACCTATGAGCAGGTCCGCCACCATTGTAGTGACCTGCTCCAGCAAGTACAACGACATGCCGCTGCCACATGGGGTAACCACCCCGCAATAGTGAGGGAGCCATAACATCCATCCCCCCCTCACCAGAGTGGAGAAGCTGCTCCTCAGCCTGGTAGCACCTGCCCACCCGCAAGATCTCTATACCTATACGGTCATGGAGGTGGGTGCTACTCACACACCACACATTGAGCATGCAGATAAGGTTCCAGGGTATATCAGTAGACTACTGTATTGTATGCATCTGTACAGGTAGACCATGCATGTGTGAGATGTGGGGTATGTTGCTGTTCAGCACTGATACGCAGTAATGCATAAACTGTAGTACTGTGGCCTTCAGCTGTTGTTGTACTGTAATACTGCAGCCACCCTGTAGCAATGCCAGAGCTGTGGCCACTGACATCAACTCTACCCCATGTCATTGTAGGTACCTCTGGGATACCAGCATGGCAGCGGCCAGATGTTGGTGAGTATGGTTTAAGGTTATGCTTGGCAATTCACTGTGCATGTCATAGCTAAGGTGTAGGCCATGTGCACATCTAACACACCTACCTATAATGCATGCTGTACATGTGCACTGACACAGCACACACCTCACTCATGGCATTACCAGCCTCAAACACATGCAATACACAGTCCATCTCAGACAACTGTGGCTACACTCCAGTGCACATTGCCCAGGCACAGCTGACATCTGCCCAACATACACAGCTATGTCATACACAGAGCAGTTGAACATGTTACATATAATGACATCCCACTCCCTCTGCTAACACACGCTCCAAGGTCTTAAACCTAATCAACACATTACACAGAACATACTGGAGGGATAGGGCCCTGTCCTGGGGAAATCACCACACTCTGGAATTGACTACCCATACATGTCAGGCAATGCTACTCATTGGCCCTTTTGACAGAAACACTTGCCAATTGGATGAGGAATGGGGAATACATCCCTGGGTAACATGTGTGCCACAGCCTTACAGGGAAACAGGGGAATAACATTAGTGGGTGGTGCATGGCAGGGAACACCTGTGACTAGGCATATGTAGGCCCCAGGACCAATAGAACAGTACTCACCTATAAACCTCTGTGTACCACAGGCAACATCAGCCAGGGCCCAGTCATGGGCAATAATGGTCTCTACACTCACCATAGGTATAATACAATGTCTGTGTGGTTGGTCTAATGGTAATCTACCACTCATACATGCACCACTGATGATGACTTATGTGACTACACATCAAGCAGTCACTAGACACATGTCCACACATGATCCAGGAACACAGAGAGGCTGTGAGCAGCAACGGAAACACACCTGACACACAGAGACACATCCTGCAATGGTGTGCACACCTGTGAGGTATGGTGCACAGTACATGCCAGGGTGCTGAATGGATGCACAGCAATGCTGACATGGGTGCATTGGGTTACAGGGGGAGGGCCATCACCTACAGACAGAAGCCATGCAGCACAGCCATGTATAATGTTGATAACGGGGATTGACTACAGTTGCACTGCATGCTGTTCAGCCCCACATGTCCTGCATGCTGACGTGTGTATTCACAGGAATGTGTGTGATTCTGTACTGTACCATCGCCTGCTATTGTGTGTTATGGGGTTGCGGGAGCTGTCTGTAGGTGCTGTCTGGTGTAGTATATGGGTTGCCATGTATGTCGACTGCATGTGTGTATGTTTTTGTGTGTGGCCATGTCTGCACATATGTGTGTGTGTGTGTGTGTGTGTGTGTGTGTGTGTGTGTGTGTGTGTGTGTGTGTGTGTGTGTATTTACTGTTTAGCGATATTGTACAGGTCTTACAATCTGTTCCCTGTTTTCCCCTTGCAGGTGGCGAGGTGGTGCTGGGTCCCCCCCCCCCGCAGGGAATCTGATGTCACTGATACAGACAGTGACCATGAAGATAGGTGTGTTGAGGCACAGGAAGGGTCATCAGAGGCTGCAGCTGGGCCACCAATTGACAACCCACACATATCCACACCATCCATGCACAGAGTTACACTGCCTCTACACACCTCATCACCATTGGCCCTAGCTGAGTGACAGCCTACGGTGGTATCTATGGCACATGTGTCAGGACACAGCAGCCATAGCCAGATGTCTGGTGGGGTATCACATAGGCAGATGTGCAGGGGTGCTCATAGGGGCACTGCTGGTCATCATGCACCTGGCAGACATGCAACACCTATTTCAACCACACGCATGTTCCAGACTGTCATGGAGGCACAGGCACGAATGGAATGGTAAACCAGGCAGGGTCTAAGGGCACAGAGGGCTCATCACACCTCTGTAACTGACAGCATCCATGACCTAGCGGGTGCCATCCGTAGTTGCACCAAGGTCATGGATAGATGGTGGGGTGAGATATTGGAACTCATCCAAAATGTCATGTCCATGCAGCAGGACAAGGTGGGATGGTTGTGATGGCCACGTGGATGTATGCCAGCAACACCAGCAACTGGAGGTCGCTGTGTACATCCAAGCAGTCACAGCCACTCCCGTAGTGGCAGTACCAGCCCCAGCACTGTGGGGAGGGCTGTCCACAACCCGTCAGAGTAGACCACATGCACGTGGTCCTGGCCAGTCCCAGGAGGGACCTGGATCCACTGGATGTCTGTCAAACTCGGGGGACATTACTCGGTCTGGCTCTGTACCTGATACTGCCTGTAGCACCCCTGCCAGGCACAGGTCCTGTGTCCATGGCCAGAGATGGTAAACTGCAAACCCTGCCAGGTACAGTCTGCAGCTGTCCAACAATTCCTTGTATAGGGCAGCCACATGGAGGAACTGTGTGCATGCAGACACACACACAAACAACAAACCTAGGGCAACCACATACCTGCACACACAACATAATCAGTGGCCCATAACAATACTCAGCCCCCTCACACACACACACACACACACACACACACACACACACACACACACACACACACACACACACACACATGTTGTCAATTGTATGGCTCAACCTAGGCCTCTGGCAAACCAACAACACACCCTGTGCATATGATGATACCTGTGCCACTGCCTGACATCCGTAACATTGATGCAGGGACAAGCTAACATGGTTCTGATGCACAGGGTGACTGTACAACAGTGTAGCAATGGAATGATGTGTAGCATGTTGTCAGCAGTAAAGTGAAATGCTAATATCTTGGAAGGTGTAGCTGTGCAGCCATGATGCATCCTAGCTTTAATTAACAATGTTGCATTGTTGTCACCAGTATCTGTTCAGATTGTGTTGTGTTTGTCCATGTGCCACATGGCTGATGGGTGTAGTGGTGTCAGCAGGCCTTCTACAGTGGACACCAGTGAGTGTAGTGGGTGGTACACATGCCATGGCTGGGTACAACACACAGCACCTTTGGTTACGATGCAATACAGGTACAGGACTGTACACATGGAGGTATGTCCCTGTGCAGGTAACACCAAGACAACATAGGCACAACCACACAGTGGTATATATGCGGTCTGCAATGTGGATGGCATTGAACATGCTAACAGCAGGGTGTATGTCCCTCTCCCCACTCCACTGTGATCCTCACCTAAGTAACATGTGTGTGCCAATGCCGCTGGCATAACCCTACCTTTAGGATGGTGTGAGGTGCTCAACTACTGTGAATGGTGTAGACAACAACTAACCACCTGATTACATACACTGTACAGTATTACGGACAGCTATGTGGGGGGATAGATGCAACAGTAACTGCAATTATGGCAGTCGTGTCCACAACAGCCACATCCAGTGAGTTATAGCATCCCCAGTAGTGCTGCACACCTCAACAGTGTGGAGAAGGGCATTGACACATATATGACCTGTGAAGGACTGTATGCCCACGGAATGGTGCCTGTGGTACGTTGGCATATCCTGGTAGAAACATATCTTGTGAATGGAGGTAGATCCCGTAACAACTACACACATTTCTACAAGCGGGATGGGGTACAAAAGCCAGCTATGATGTACATAGGCATTGTGCACCTCCTAACCCTAATCTACACCTGTCATGATTGGGTTGACGAGGTATATGGGGTTCAGGTTGTATTCTCTGCCTTTTACAAGTCCAACATTGGCAGGGTCCCATGTGTTGAGATAACCAATGACACTGGCCATGGGTTCATTGATGGTATGTTCCATGTCCCTGCAGACCATGGTCATCTGGCTACTGGGTGGTAGTTCCCAGCTGGCATGGTGGGTTTGTGGATATCCTTGCCAACATTGGTGAAACCATTGTCAGTTGTAGGGCTATTGGATTGTATGAGGGATCCCAGCCACTTACTGCACCTGCCCAGGGGGTTCCCCCAACCACGACATGTCACTTGATTGTACCGCATGATATGTTAGTAATGCCAGCCTTACATCCTACAGGTGGGATTGAGTACTGTTAACGTGTACTGCCCTTGTCGTGTAAGGTCCTGCTTATGGGATCTGCTAAGGCTGATATTGTATTGCAGGCCAAACGTATTTAGCTGGGGGGTGGAATACCTATCCATGCCAGATGTATGTTGTTTGGGTCTGTCAAACCCATGAATGGTGCATATGGATATATATGTTGTGGTTACATTCCCAGTTCCATCTACAGATGTATGTCCATATATGCCTATATTGATATATATGTGTTCACCTTTGACAGGGGGACAATCATTCCTTTGGATGGCCCTTTCTGCAAACAGAAAGGACTAACCTGTCAATTCTTATTGCACCACAGTGAAGAGAACTGCAGTTCTACAGGCACCTTCCCTGAAACTCGAACTGCAAGTTGGAATGCATATCATACTGGCGGTGTGCATGACTCCCTGCACCCCACTCTGGGGGGGGGGCTCCCCACAACCACCCTACTGTGATATTACAAACCTCTAGTGTGCACTACAGTGGGGATAGGCAATAATTCCAAATTCCCACTATAGTGGCATCCGCAACCAAATTGCCTAATCTGCAATGAGCGAATGCATACTAACATTTGCACATTGCACATTCTATGCATGTATTGCAGGATTGTGCAATGTTGGGAACATGCTATAGGCCTACCAGCCTCCGGACACATGGACTTCTCCCTTTGAAAGGTGAGCCATATATATGCTAACATATATGCATTCCTAGTGCTGTCTATCTGTGGACATGTGGATATATACAGATATATCATTGGCTGTATGCGTATCTATGCATATCTGTATGTATTGGCTTGTATCTATCTATCTATATATATATATATATATATATATATATATATATATATATATATATATATATATATATATATATATATATATATATATATATATATATATATGTGTATATATATATATATATATATATATATATGTATATAGATATGTCTATACCTATATCTACATATATAGATATGATATATTCATTCAATGATGAATATATACACACACACAAATACATCTACATGGTGGAATACATTCCCTATAATATTCTATACCTGCCCTGGATTATATGTATGTGGACACATCATGATTATGCATATCTGCCATGGCTTAGTGGTAAATTACTTTGTGTATAAAGTGCAGGGTCCTGGTTATGAGCCTTGCAGGGCCTGTTTATTTTGTTGCTGGGCAGAACACACAAACATGCTTACAACTGCTTTACGTTGCCTTAATCACTCTCTATCCAATGTGACGTGTTCTGGCCAGCAACAAATTAAACAACTCTGGCAAGGCTCAAACCAAGGACCCTGCACACCGATGTACCACTAAGCCATGACAGGTACACAGATATTCAATGTTTCAGACACATATCAGCCAATCCTGTCATGCAACAGTGCAGAGAATGTTTACCAACATCTAGATGTCTGTGTGAGTGTAACTATACTGCAAGCTTAACAGATACAACATACCCATATATGTATAGATACACATGTTTTCAAATATATATGTTGTTTTACTACTTCTATATACATATATTTCGCTATCTATGCACATATATCTATATATCTGTTAGCAGGTTAATATTTCTATATAGGTATATATGGCCATACATCTATAGATAGCAATTGCAGATTGACAAATACACCAATGTCCACATGCACCATTAATGGGGTTGAGAGTCCCCACATACTATACGTCTTGTACGAATAGGCATCCACCAACAGCCAAATACCTGCGCCCTGCAATACACTACCAAGTACAGTCTGCCTCCCACAGGACATGTAATATGTGGAAAGCTGTCGACGCCCCCAGGACACAGATACACATACACATATATGCTGATACAGATATACATATATATATATATATATATATATATATATATATATATATATATATATATATATATATATATATAAATATATATATATAGATAGATAGATATATAGATATATACATATATATATATATATATATATATTCATGTGACTACACATACACACGCAGATATATGTACAGGCAGATACATATGTAGGAGGTGCACACAATATGGAACAGACAGTATGCCTGCAGTTAACACCTGAACAACTGGACACTGTATGGGTTAAACATACAAATGTCAATCATTGCCTACAACATATACCCATATAAAGGTCATAGTACAGACACCACACACAGGTTTGCAGAAATGGGACTTCTTTAATTGTGTACCATAATGGTCCTATATGCCATAGAGCTGTTATGGGACACACCACAAGGATTGCTAGAGACTTCCTTTCCTAAAGGTGTATTTCACATTGAATGACATCAGCAGGTTGGCCAAAGTAGGGCATTTCAACAGTACTGCAAGTGAGTAGCCTAAATGCATCGCTCCCTACACAGACAGTGAGACAAACACATAACATCCACAACTGACATGTGCGGGTATAGAACCCCTGATTGAGGTCTATATCACACCACAGCATAGTGCTGTTATAGGCCACACCACAGGCATTACTAAAGAACTTTCTCCCCAAAATGTTACTTCACAATGAATGACATCAGCAGGATTGGCAATGTAGGGCATTTGAAATGTACTGCGAGTGAGTAGCCTATGATGCATTGCTCCATAGACAGACATTGCAACACACACAAAACATCCAGAACTGCCATGGGTGGAGATGGAACCCTACCACAGTCCTACACCACACTACAGCAGTACACAGTTACAGGCCACCCTACAGAGATTACTTGTCTATGACTTTCCCACAGGTGTATTTCTAGGTGTGTGACATCAGCAGTTTTGCCAAAGTTGAGTATGTGTAGCATACAGGGTATGAGTGGCCTAAAAAGGCACTATTTTCTACTCAGTCAGACACACACAGATTCGCACACCAACACACATACACACAGTTGCCAGGTCTGGGATTAGACCACCTACCGCACTACTTTGTCACACTACAGCAGTAGCAGTTACAAGGCTCGCTATGGAGATTACTGGGCTATGATTTCTCCAGAGGTGCATTTCTAGGTGATTGACATCAGCAGCCTTGACAAAGTCAAGTATGTGTATTGTACGGGGTGTGAGTGGCCTGAAAACATTGCTCCCTACTCAGTCAGACACACACAGATTCAAACACCATCACACATACAGACAATTGCCATGTCTAGGGTTAGAACACCTACCTCACTACTTTATTACACTACAGCAGTACACAGTTACAAGATGCGCTATGGAAATTACTGGGGTATGATTTTCCCAGAGGTGTATTTCTAGGTGCATGACATCTGCAGCCTTGCCAATGTTGTGTATATGAACTGTACTGAGTGTGAGTAGCCTAGAAAGCATTTCTCTCTACACAGCCAGAGACTGAGACATGTACACATACACACACTCACACAGTTGCCAAGTCTGGGGTTAGGACTACTACCTAGCTAGTTTATCATTACAGCAGTACACAGTTATGGGATGAGCCATATGGATTACTGAGATACAGCTCCACCAAAGGTGTATTTCACATTGGATGACCTCAGCAGGCTTGTCATGATACTGCTATGGGGAGGGCAGTGTGTGCATGGGCCGTAACACATTCATGTTGGGGTTGACATGCTACATGCGGGCACGCACAGGGTCATATGCCGCAGGTACATGCATACAGCTACTTGGTGACATCTTCCTTGTGCAGTCATGTTGCACAGCTGGTATGTGCAACATGCCGTCATGCTGACAGATACTGGTGGCTAGTATATGCAGTGAGTGACACCTGCACCTCATGTGTTTGGGGCCCTTTGGCTGTGTGCTGGGTGGGACAGGCCCAGATGTCTCCTTGTCATGGTCACCCTCTTCAACACATCTATGTTCATCTACCTTTGGCTTATTATAGTGTGTTGTCCTTACATATATGTCTGTATTCCTATCCACTATGTATGCAAGGCAGGAGTGGTGCATACTGATGTGTCTGCACTGAGAACTGCAACTGCCAGATATGTCTGGTCCACAGTTGTTTGCTGACATGACTTTCTTGTGTTTAAGTGTGTGAACATGCCCAGTATGAGCTTTCAGTATGTTGTTGACTGACATTGTCTTCATTCCTCTAAGTGTGTGAGCATGCCCAGTATGGCCATCTATATTGCATGTGTGGATCAAGTCCAGGAGGTTTGTACTGCAGTGCTGACCTTTGTGCTGTACACCGACAGGTAGCATGCTGTGTCTGCAGGGTATATATCAGTCATTTGGCATTGACTGCTGCTACATTTCTGCTTAGCGGGCGGGGATACCAAACCATTTCTACATTTCTACACAGGGGTGGGACACACACCTGACTCTTACTATAAGTGTACATGGGATGGTGGGGCACACCTTACACTTTTACACAGTTGCTAGGATGGTACTGGTATGTTGGGTACACCATTTCAGTCTGTAGTCTTATCTATCGTGCTGGCCAGAGGCAGGGTCTATATTAGATCAGCAAACACTTAGAAAAGCGAATGCTGATTGATCGACCTTATGTAAGCAAAAGCTTACAATCTCGAACAGTCAGATCAGCGATTTTTTTCCTAGGGAAAAACATCGCTGATCCAAAACACATACACACAACACAAGCACACCAAACAAACAGAAATCCACACACATACACCTAAAATCTCACACCTAACCCTACACTAAACTATGCACACACCACTAACTATCCACTTACCTTAACCCAAACCTTAACCCTAAGGTCCGTCACTATCACACACTCACCTCACCTGCTCCCTAACCCTAACTCACCTAAACCCGCCCTAACCCTCACGTCCACACAATCGCACACATACCTAACCCGAGCCCTAACCCTAACTCACCTAACCCACCCTAACACTCACATCCACACAATCGCACACTTACCTGAATCCGACCCATAACTTTTCACCTCAGCACTGAAAATACCGAAGCAACAGAAACGGACAACCAAATTCTTTCCCTAGGAAAAAAATTGAGTTTCTGTTGCTTTGATATTTTTAACTTTCGCTATAATAAGGTTGATCAATCAGAGTTTCGCTTGTTTAAGCATTCGCTGATCTAATATAGACCTTAGAGGCATACCAGTGTACTACAGATCATAGCTTTCACTCCCTACAAATTAGTTTCTGACTTCCTAGCCTTCACAACTGACATCCAACTGGCTGGCCTGCTGTAGTCTGTCTGTGTAGGGCTGGGGTAGGGATTACCCATGGGGCTCATTCAGAGGCCATAGTACAGCATTTGATTGTGTTTGTTTACACCTACCCTGCTGGCTGTGACTATTGTTGGGTATGTGCCCCCCCCCCGACTGGCATGTGTGAGTCACTTACCTTGTGGGTGTCCCAGTATTGAGGGTGTTGATGCAGGGCTGCCTATGTCAGATGCACTTAGTACACTTCCTATACATGGTTGGGCACAGGTAGTGTCATGTTTGATATCCCTTTTACTGTATGTGCGAATCAGAGAGAGAGGTGCAATTCCCTGGGTCCCTACTATGTCAGTGCATTTGCTATGCGTTGCCTCTTGGCCAAGGCCAGGGCATACTGGGCACACCTCCTTCTGCCTACTGGAGCAGGATCAGGTTGTTCCTCCTCTGAGTCACTCTGTGCCTGTGCAGGCCTTGGCATTGGTGGGGGGCTGTGTGGCCCTGCCCCGTGTTGTTCCTGCTGCAGCTGTTTCCGCAGGATAATATTGTGTAGCATGGCACATACAAGGACAATTTGGGCACATGTAGTTAGTGAGTACTGCAAGGCTCAACCAGATGTGTCCAGGCACCGGAACCGTGACTTGAGCATCCCAAACACACACTGTATTATGATTCATGTTTGTGCGTGTGCGTCATTATGGAGTTTTTGTTCAGGTGCGTGTGCATTTCTGATGGGTGTCATCAGCCATGGCTCCAGTGCGTATCCAGCATCCCCCACTAGTTGACCGTGTGGGATGTCCCCAATGGCAAATGTCTGGTGCAGCTGCGTCAGATGCCAGATGTGGGAATCGTGGTAGCTTCCAGGGCAGCCAGCACACGCATTCATTATTATGCCCTGGGCATCGCACACAACCTAGCAGTTGATTTATGGGAAGCCCTTGCGGTTGATTTAGACCCTACCCCGCTCACCTGGTGGTGCTTTAATGCGAATGTGCGTACAGTCTATTCAACCCACTACCTCAGGGTATTCTGCTATCTGGTAGAAGAGACACATATTGCTGGCCAACATCTCACGGGTGATGGAGAAATATACATGCTCACCAACATGCGCTGACATGGCATCCAGAAACTGATGGAGTACCCTGGATGCTGATGCCTGTGAAATCCCCAATCATATCCCCAGTTGGCCTTTGGAAGGTACCTGTAGCTAGTATTCATAGACCTACACATACCTTGGTATCCACTGGAATGGATTCCCCTCTGTTAGTTCTGTGTGTGAGGCGTGGCTGCACAGCTCAACAATTTGCTGTAGGAGGTCCCTGTCTACCCTATAGTGCTCCTCTATCTCCAGCTCATGTAGCCCTTGGTAGGTTACCCTGGGTCTGTACACTCTTCTCTGTCTCCTCACTGTGGGCTGCTCAGCAGCATTCACATCCTCAACACCCTCAGCCTCTTGCACATGCTGGTTTATGATAGCAAATGCAGCCCTTAACATTTTTTTCTCTTGCTTTCGTTTTGTAAAATTTCCCCATCTGTATACACCGGTGGTGCAGGGTTTTGGGGAAAAACAAGGGGGAAAGGTGTTTGCATAGTTTATAGTGGTGTGCTGGGCTGGGCTGGTCTGCTGCCTGTGTAATTGGCTGATTCTGATACAGTTCACCTATCAGCTAAGCTAGTTCTCCTTGATTACCTTCCTAGTGCTGTTTTCCCTTCCCATTGCCTCCCTGTTTAAGCCTGTGTGCATGCCGCGCAGAGTGCTCATATGTGCACAGAGCTGGTTTTTCCTGGTTTAACTTCCTTTTTCTTCCTATAGGACCTGGTGTGCGGTGCGCACATCCTCTTACACTTTGTAAAGTGTGCTAGGCAGGTTTAGACACACCCCTGGCTTAGCTGTGCTAACCTAGCAGTAATCTCGAGCCACAGGTCTCCAATCCGCTTACAGTATGCCTGTCACCCCCCCATGATGTCACTTATGTCCTAGTCTTGCACCCAGCTATTTTTACTCTTACACTCTTGGGACCTGCCTCACACCCTGGGAAAATCTGGGATTCACTAACCTTTCCCTCATTTGCATAGAATTGCCTACTAATGCATAGTTACATGTCCCACACTGAGCCTCCCCCCTTAGCAACCACTACTCACTGGCCAGCTTGTCTTTTGCCTGCCATTGACGTGCATGGCAGAATACTAATTTTAGTTAGAATGTTTATTTTAGGTTTATTTTATTGATTTCCCCCCGATCCCATTTGCGCGTCACTGGCCTATACTTAACCAGGCGGGATCTGCGAACAAAAATTAAAAGTTGTTTTTTTTTTATTTATTAAACATTTTGCAATGCCAATGGCCTTCTACTTGGCCATTGGCATGCTTCCTCAGGAATATGCAACATTTATTTAGAGCTGTCATAGCTCGGTTTTCTGGTCTGCAGAAATGTACTCAGTTACTAACCGAGTACATTTCTGCAGACTGTACTCATCCTGCACTGACAGCTGCCGGCTTCCTGGATTGCATATTACCCTCATTTGCATGCTTTTCACCTGCAAATGAGGGTAATTTGCATACAGGAGCTTAATCCGTGCAGGATTAGCCTAAGAGCTCACGTGCACTTCCCGAGAGCTCATTCATGGATCGCACGCCGGCCATATTGCCGAAAATAGCTCTTAAACTAATCCTGCATGCTATAAAGGGCTTCGTAAATCTGGGGGAATGTATCAGTAAACAGCAGTGCCATTACATGAGGTGGGGGCACAGCAAGGTAGTGTACACTGCAACAGATTAGAGACATTCTTCTGCTGATCCCTACTGTAGGCCCAAAGTAGATGGACCTGTGAATTTTAATGCAATTAACATTATAACTGTAGCGTGTACTGCTCTGATCTACCAATACATGTAATTATACATTCATCATCCTCACGTTTGTGTGGAAGTTTGTTCACAGCTCAACTCTACTGCAGTAAATCAAACACAGGAATACATGAATGCACATCCTTAAGCAATATGCAATAATTATCAAAATATCTGTCCCTATAATGAACATGGATACATACTTGCCCATCCTGGAACACTCACTTCAATCCCACCACCAGGGATTCATTGCTCCCTTCTTGCTCTATGCAGTGTGGCCAAAAAAACAGAGATGTTTAACGGGGGGTGGGGGGTCATTGGTGGTCCACCACCAGTAGCTTTCCTTAACCTCTCATAATATGTGACTCTGTTGGCTGCATCAAGAATCATGTCCAAGCAGTGATGTCTACAGGCCTCACAGGATCAGTTGTGGCCTCCAATGGCATTGATCATGTTAGTGAGGTCCACCCATATTATTTTCTCCATGCAGTATCCCCTGAATGGCCTAGGAGTCTTCTTCCATGTTGGCAGACATCATCACTGATGATATCATTTTCCTGGGGTTAAAAGTTGTCACCCCTAGGCGGGTGGGTCATCTGGATAACATTGATGCACACACAATAAGACTCATGGATGAGCACATTTATGCATTTGAGACAATGAATAACACATGTCAAAATAAACAGTATGCATTCCAGTGCAATGAAAACATCTGTATAAGTCTATCTGTGAGAAATACTGATATGACATGTGAAAAATATCAACAATGGTGTCATACAACATCTGTAAAAATAACATAACTTGCAATATCTATATACTTTGTGACTAGGATTAGAATTCCTGACATTACGCATATGTTGAATGCAGTTGCAAAGACAACAGCATCATACCACAACAGTCTGTGTGTATCTCAGAGTACAATGCTAAACCACTTAATTAAACAACTTATGGAAAGTGGTGGCATACGTTTGGATCCCTAGGTAGTACAGATCCATAGTAAACTGAGACAGTATGGATAACACCTTTGTTAGGAAGCATCATTGAAAAAATATCTAGAACAGCAACAGAATATGGTATAACTGTTTTAGGAGTTATGATTTAATAAATATTTGTAACACCAATATCACATAGCAGATATGGATACTGTCGTAATTTGTAGGTTTCTGTAGGCAGACCACATGAATGCAATGAATCGCCAGTAAAAACTGCAGATGATCTGTAAGTCCTCCTCCATATACTGTTATTATTTGCATTGAAATTCTGTTTATACAACTGCACATGGGATTGAACTAAACAATTTAGAAGAGCAACACCTGTATGCATAAATTTTAAGACAATATCACTCTAGAAAATTATAACAACTTCTGTAAAACTTAACATATGGATTAAATATGCCTTTAAACATGTACATTTTGAAATGATTAACTTTAACAGATGTACTAATTACCACTACAGAAACTCTACCAGTTGCCAATGTACCTCTCACTCAGACTCACCAAATCAAAGTGCACCTTGTGTGCACAGCTTTAAGTACCATTTGCACCGTGCATAATTAATGAGGTTAATTAAAAATCAATTTTTTTTTTAATTCCATTTGCACCCGTCCATGTAAAATGCTGTTCTGTGCAAAAAATACAGTTGTCCCATGTAAGCACCCAACAGGTATCGATAAGTGGTACCATGTGCAGCATGTGCCTGTTATCTTCCAATAATCTTGGAACATAACATCAACACCACTTTCAAATACTGATTTTGATAAATTCACTGATCAGACCACTGCTAACTGTGAACTGAGTGGTACCTCAGTGAGTATTTCTCTGTGTTTCTGTTTTTCAGATTTGAAAGAATTGCAAATCATGATGGCGACTTCAAGGAGGTTATGACATGACCGTGCACCCAACTGGACAAAGGAGGATATTACCCAGACATTGATGGACTATGCTGGATTGGAGTAGAGGATGAGAGCCAGGCCCAGGAACTTTGCTATGATCACCATGTGGAACTGGATCATGAGGGAACATCAACAGAGAACAGGGACCTTCCGCGCTGGGGTACAGGTTTGTCATAGCTATGATGACCTGCATCGGAGGGATGCAGCCAAGCTTCAAAGGATGGTCGACAAGGTGAAGAGGCAGCCCATAGATCCCTACAGTAAGTACCAATATTCTGTGTATTCCTTCGTATTGCTACAGATTTTACAGATATTTATTTGACCCATATATATTTTATTTTAAACACATTTTAGACATTTTAGCCACTGTGTGAATTAGCTCACAGGGGATAAATCATTGGTACTCATTGTCCTCTTGACTATAGGTTCTATACCCTTGTTGTTATTTTTTATCTAATAATTAATTAATAAAAGTAACTATGTAATTTGAAGTTGCACACATGTTCCATAACATTTAAATACATAATTGGACATAGCCACTGTCCTCGTGTATCACTTATCACTGACGTGTATAGTGCCTAGGTGGCAGATGATTGCGCAGTTCACAGTTTTCCTTTATAGTCCCACCATTTGACGTGTGTGTGTGTGTGTGTGTGTGTGTGTGTGTGTGTGTGTGTGTGTGTGTGTGTGTGTGTGTGTGTGTGTGTGTGTGTGAGTGTGTGTATACATACACATATATATATATATATATATATATATATATATATATATATATATATATGTGTGTGTGTGTGTGTGTGTGTGTGTGTAGATATAGATATAGAATAATGATTATGTGTTACTATTGTGTGACAAAAGTATGTCTCAGCCTGGGTGTACTTGCATCTGAGACATTCCAAAGACACATGGAGGTGCTG
Source organism: Protopterus annectens (assembly GCF_019279795.1). NCBI lineage: Eukaryota > Metazoa > Chordata > Ceratodontiformes > Protopteridae > Protopterus > Protopterus annectens. Next base: position 639,770,718 of record NC_056727.1, on the reverse strand, counting down.
TAGGAGAGTTACAGACAGCTGACAGTTGTATCCTGTCAAATTTCCTGGCAGCAATGTGCAACAAGGTGGATGACTACATACACTTTCCATCTATCCCCATGGAGCAGAGAATGGTTATGTACCAGTTCTATAACCTTGCAAACTACCCACAGGTACTCAGTGCAGTAGACAACAACACATCCCTATCAAGACCCCAGTTCATCCATAAGTAGATACACTAACAGAAAGGGATAGCCATCGCTGAACTGCCAGTTTATGTGTGCAGTAAATGGCAGCATAACAAACATCATGGCAACACACCCTGGAAGTGTTCAACATGCTGCCATATGAAACAGAAAGTGGTCTGATGGCCACATTCCAGCAAGGTGAAATTCCACAACTGAATACTACTGGGTTAGTATAGTTAGTGCTAACAGCATATGTGTTTACTCCCCACAACGGGTGACTGTGGTTATTAGCTGAGTTGTGGCTAATGACCCCATGGAGAGAATCATCAAACCTTGTAGAGGAGGCCTACAATAAAGCACATGCAACAACCCAAAAGCTAGGTTCAGATGTCTATACACATCTGGGGTACACTCCAACACATACCTGACAAGGCAACAAAGACGATACCTGTGTGTGTCTTGTTACACAATATGCTAACAACAGCACATGGCAGTCTTCCAGCTGCAGATGTGGGTGAACTATTCCAAGAATGCCAGGTGTCTGTAGAGGATATTCCACAGGTATCAGAGGAGGGGCAGGAGGACATAGGGGACAAAAGTTACAGGTGTAGACAACATAGGGTGTGACCACAAGTGCAATCCCAGGAACACAGTTGCATCTGACATACAACGTTGAGTCATAACAAGCCACAAGTACAGAAGTACACACATTAAACATTGATGAAGGTGCTGCCCCACCACAGCAGCACAGATTGCTTCTAATGGCAATTACTGAGTAGATGTACACACTCAGCATCAGAAGTAACAGCACAATCATAACATATGACAGTATGAACATATACAAATATATCACAACAGAGATCATCAACTCAGGGCACAAATGACACTTGTATACATACAGACTCATATTCGTATATCTGTGTATGGCAGGCAATAAGGAACAGACATCTGTGAATCATGTTTCTATCTGTCCAGTATAAAAAGATGTAAACAGGAAAACAACTCAGGACATAATGCAGAACAGTTGTCAACATCACAAGCAAAATATATCAATCTAAAGTATGGATAAACTAATGTAATAAATAGAGTCACCTATGGCTGGTAAAACTGTCAGAATCCCATGGCATCAGACATATCAGTGAACACAGATAAATGACATTGTCAGTGTTCTGCACAGCTATCATCATTACCATGGGATGAGACTGACACTACTGGACAGAGTGGATCAACTGTCTAGGACACCTACACTGATGGTTTGCACTGCAGTCTAGTCTGCCCCTGCCATGCATGGAAACACTTGGCCCAGGTTGCTCCACAGAGGAGACTGATGCTGCTACTCCAGCATGTGGAGATACACTGCGGGAAGGAGCTTGACTGTAACTTTACTGTCTGGTCATAACTGCTGGGCCCACATCACATGGGCCAGCAGTGGAGGTCTGTGCACATTGGAGCATAGACACTGATGCCCAATGAGCAAAGTTTGGTCTAAGAGTGAGCCTGCCTCTCCCATGTGTTAATCAGTTAAGCACAGTCAGGGCATGCATAACCCTGCTTGTACTACAGCACCACTGCAGTACTGTCATGACCAAGAATTCTATGGACCATGCCATAGATAAAATACTTTCATTCTGTGCAGCCAATGATGCCATGATGTCATGGTGACTGTGCTCCTGTCCTTCATGCAGCACATCCAGGTAGTGTGCAACACAATCTATGGCATGAGCAAGTGCATAGATATCAGATCCATGACATTGCTGGGAATGTTCATTTAACTACAGGAATAGGCAGACACCCTTTGACACATGCCTTGCACACCAGGCCTTGCCTATGTCTACTGTGACAGGCAGTATCAATGTTTTGTAGGGAGCTGTCAACATCAGCAGGAGTCTTAAGATGGGTCTGTTATCCACAGATATCACCCTGTCTACCATCTGAAGTCTCCTCATTGTCAGGATGGCTGGTCATGTTATTCTCCACTTCTCAGGCTTCAGCTGCATCCACATGACTGTACCATCCAGGCCAGACTGTATCACCATGTCAGTGTCGTATGTGCCAGGGGCTATGCTACCATACTGAGACACATCAGACCCCACATCAGGATCAGTGAATGGGTTAATGGAGGATGAAGGCAGATGATGTGCTAAAAGAAGAGACAGATGAGACAGACCAGGACAGCATGCTTACATCACGTGCTGTATATTAGTAAAGATATCTGACACATATACCTCACTGCAATGTTACAGATATTAATCTCTTACCAGCATATCATGTTTGTGTATGGCCCACTGAACCTATATAGCAGGGAGTTAACAATTATGTTACATATCCAATATACCTGACATATGTGAAGAAGACAACACTAACACACACAGGACAGGTTCTTGTGGGAAGATGGCGCTGGAGAGGAGGGATGAAATGCAACTGTTGTAGGAAAACAATGGCATAAACATACCATTTTTAATCATATCTTTGCCAGCATGGATAAATTCAACTGCATTGAAACATACAGTAGGTTTTACATAGACATACCACTTGTTTGTGCACTCGATGATGATGGTGATGATGATGATGATGATGATGATGGTGCAGTCTGTCCTATGAATGGGTAGAAGGTCACAGTATCAATGGTGGACAACAACAAAAATAACAGCAATGCTATGTATGAAAGATAGGTAGTGGCATAACACTGACACCCTCCAAATGGTGTGAGTTTATGTGTTGTAATGAGGATCCTGCAGTGGTAAAGTAAAAAAAAAAACATACAACACAGTCATGCATGCAGGCAATGGAATAATGAAATGATGACAAATACAACACAGTAACAGGGACTGCTGATACTCACATAACATATGGTGCACCTGTTGGCTGGATATCCCTGTGTAGAAAAACAGTGACATTAATGTTGTGCAATACAGGTCTGCTGCACATTGCTACAAACTATGAACATGCTGTTATACCTGGTCTGTCTGTACTTATACCTGCATGGCCTGTGCCCCCTAGAGGATGCACCTGTAGTTAACAATGTTAGGGAAATATCAAAATGATGGTAAACAGCAGTGGCATGACATGAGGCTGAAGCAATAACAGCTAGTGGTCATAGTAACACTGTATGGAGACACCCACCTGCCATTTCCTGGTGTTATGCAGAAGTACATGGACCTGTGAACATTAATGCAAACAACAATACACATGTTGGTTGCACTGTTCTGTCTGTACTTCAGTTGCATGGCTACATGTCACTACACTTACATTGATCATCATTAACCCATGTGGACCCATGTGTATGATGCAATTCTGCTGCTGAAACATAAAAATGACAATACGTGAATATGCATGCAACATCAATATGTAATGAATTACCCTATAGGCATTAGTGTTATGCAAAGTGACACATGCATGTGCAACATGGAACACCTGCTTCTATCCCACCCCTGGGTATGCAGCACTCCCCACTTGCCTTATGCAGGGATGTAAAAAATTGTGTGATCTCATCAGGGGGTGTCAATGGTGGACCACCACTGGTGGCATCCCTTGCTCTCATGCCATCATACCCTGCTAGCTGCAAGAAGGATCATGTCAGAACAGCATATATGACAGTCCTCACTGGATCTATTGTGACCGCTTACCACATTAATTATGTTGGTGAGGTCATCCCAGACTTCATTCCTCCATACTGTATTGCCTGCCTGTCCAATGAGTATCTGTCTGTGTTGCATAGCATCTATTATAATCTCGTTCTCCTCTGGGGCGAAATTGTTGCACCTAGGTCTGTTTGCCACTGAAAGACAGTGATATGCACATGTTCAGATTCATGTAGAGGCCCACTTATGCAGATGATTAAGCGGATAAATTATGCCACTGTAAACACTATACATTCCTGTGCAATTCAAAATTTTATGAAATGCTCACTGTGACATATAAGGGCTGCACAGTTGTACAGTGGATAGCATTGTTGCCTCACAGCAAGAGGTTCCTCAGTTTGATTGTCAGCTGGGGTGCCTTCTGTGTAGAGTCTGCATGTCCTGCCTGTGTTCACGTGGATTTCATACGGGTGCTCTGGTTTTCTACCACATTTCAAAGACATGCAGTAGGTGAATTGGACACTTTAAATTGGCCATATGTGTGAGTGTATGAGTGTGTGGTGTGGAAGAACTACAGTGGCAGGGATAGCCACCTGACATTGTAAACCTTGGCTCTAGATAATTGTCATTGTTGAAGTGACACCCTAACCCCATGTGCAAAAAAGGAAAGGGGGTTGTGGATGGATAAATGAATGGACTTACTGTGGCATATAAAACCACACAACAATGTCTGCATACATAACACTTGGAAAAGCAACAGAACTTGTGATATCTGTAGAGGCCATCAATGGTATTCAAACCCCTTACACTGGATATCTGGGGAATGGAAGTTCAAACACAATAGCATTACACCACAGGAGCCACAGTCTGCATGTATTTCACATTAACATACTACTCTATGCAACAGAAATATGTGATGGCTGTAGCTGTAATGCAATTGCAGCCTACACAGATGACATTTCATACATGATGACCTTACAACAATGCAATCATTACCAAGCAGTGAATGCTATCTGCATCAGCAGAGAATACCTGTAAATTATGAATTGAACAATTTACAGAAAGTGTCTGAAAACTTCAATATCCAAGTGCAGGCCACAGATAGTACATATCCTTTTTGTATTGATCCAATATTCTAATACTTGTTTTAAGAATCCTCAATGAGTAAGTATCCATAACAGCAAAAGGAATACATACTACACAGCAACAAATGGATAATGTCATAATCCATAGTTTTCCATACATACACCAGAGTATATGGAGTGTCCAACAAGATATACAGAAAAAACATAAATGCACCTTTATGTACTGTTTAGTTTTGCTATTTACATCTGTCTGTGCAACTGCATATGGGAAATTACTGCATGTCCTTGATGCAGATGTCAACACCTGTATGCATACATGTAAATCACACACCACTTCAGAAAGCTACAGACATTCTTCATAATGCACACATTTTCCATAAATGCATTAATCTAAAGAGATGCATTTGATAATGTAATGTTAACACAGGTCTATAATGAGTTATTATTCCCCAAAACAGCAAAGCTAGCAGGTGCCAAATTACCTTTGCAGCTACCTATGACTCAGATATAACTGAAAGCAAGAGCAGCTATGTGCATCCCATTTACACCATACATAATTATGCGGTTCATTAAAATTCAAGGTTTTTGAATTCTAATTGAGTACATCTGCATAAGTTCTCAAAATTTGGTGCATTAACCAATAGCCCAGCATAATGGGAAAGTGCTCCACACAAGTACCGAATAGGTATCATTAAATGGGACTATGTGTAGTGCATGCCCGTTATCTTCCAATGATCATTAGAGGGTAATGCAGTGGTGCAGCAGTTAGCATTATCACCTCACAGCAAGTTGTCCAGTTTGATTCTTGGCTGGGATGCCTTCTGTGCGGAGTCTGCATGTCTTCCCTACATTCTCATGGGGTTGCTCCTGGTGCTCTGGTTTCTTACCACATTCCAAAGGCATACATCTGGAGAGTTTCTGTCTGGGCCTCTTCTGAAAATGGTCTCTGTCCCAGTCAGACTTTCCCAGTAAACAAATGTTAACTAAATCTAATAATATGACATAAGCACCACTTTTAAATCTTGATTTTCTTACATTTACAGATCAGACCATTGCTACATGCAAACTGTGTAGGATCTCAGTGATAATTTTCAGATCTGTGTTTCTTTGCATTGGATTAGCAAGATTATCAGCATTATACATATGGCTACTTCTATGAGGATTTGACGTGCCTGGGAGCCCAATTGGTTGAAGAAGGAGACTACCCAGATGTCGCTGATGTACACTGGAGTGGAACATTGCATGTGACCCAGACCATGGAACTTCATGATGATTGACATTTGAAAATGGATTGTGAGGGACCATTGACAATGTACAGGGTCTACCAGACTGGAGTGCAGGTGTGCTACAGCTACAATGACCTGCATCTGAGGGATGCAGATGATTATCATCAGAGGGTCGCCAAGGTGCATCAGCAGCTGGTGGATGACGACAGTAAGTATCACATTTCTATGTATACCTGAGCATTCCTATGAAATTTAGAGATATAGCTGTATCCCAAATATATCAGATACATGCCTTTTAAAAACATCAAGCAGCTGTTCTGACAACTAGCAATTCTGGATAATTAAGAAATACGCAGTGACTGTTCTTCATATGAGTATGGGTTCTTTACCCATGGGGTTTACTTATTTACTAATGTTTATAATGCACATTATATTGAACATTGTAGATGTACATATGTTTTCCAACATATAACAAAATCATTTCATACATCCACTAGAGTCATGTATCACTGACACCAATGGCACCTAGGCTGCTGATGACTAGACATTTTGTAGTTATCAGTAATACTATGACAGTATCATTGAGTTTACCTGCCATGCACTCTCCAGCCAAGACCGGAATAGTTAGTCAAGAGGAGAAGGTCAACATTTGCACCACACCACATGGAATGCATAGCCCTCTAGAACACACACCAGCACTGCCTTCACATAAAAACACAAACCGCACACCCACGTTTGCAGAGGCTCTCAACAAAAATCTACCCAAACAGCAGAGACCTCTAAGGCAGAAATGCACTCAACCACCACAACCCAACACTAATCACGAGACACATAACTCTCCTAAACAGTGTGCCACTCAACCAAAGCCCCTAAGCAAAAACAGCATGTCCAACCCACTAGTCATAGGTGACTCAATAGTGAGGCACACTGATGTCCCACTCACTAGGTTGAATAAGGAGAAAGTAACAGTCAGTTGCCTGTCAGGCACCGGGATCTGTCACATAACGCAAGGACTCAGGTCCATCAACAACAGGTACAAATATGACTCTGTCATTGTACATGTGGATGTGAATGACCTGAGACATGCCTCCCTGGACTACATAGAAAGAGACATGAAGGAGCTCTCTGATCTTGTAGCCCAGGTGGGTATGACCCTAGCCCTGAGGAGCATCCTACCATCACCCAGAATGATACCACAGTACAAGCAGAAAATTATTGATTTCAACAATTGGCTAAGTTTCTGGTATCATTCTAAGGGGATCCAGTATCTGTCTGCCTGGGATGACATGATTGATAGACCTCGAAGCTTTGCCAGAGGTGGCCTGCATCTGTCACCCCTGGGCTTCCAGATACTGGCCAAGGCTCTTGCTACCCCTATAGTGCCTTTTTAGGTGGTGTTCCAAAGACTAAATTACCACCATAATAGCTACAAACAAATGCAATCTGAGGGTCATGCTGCTCAATGCTAGAAGTCTAAATCTCAAAATGCACTCACTTGAAGCACCCCTTAAAATGGAGAACATCAACATTTGTGCCATAACAGAGACCTGGTTCAAGGCAGCAGAAAGCACCCCTGCACTACCAGGCTATAACTCGTTCCACACCTTTCAGCCCCAAAAATTGCAAGGAAGCTCCAAAGCCGGTGGTGTTTCCATATTCATAAAGGATGCACACACCTCCAGACTGGTAGCCCAACATAATGCATCTGAGATACTTCAAGTGCAGGCTCAGCTAACATTGGGTAAGACAGCGATTCAGGTCATAGCCTACTATAGATTCCCAGCCATGTCTCAAGACTCACACTCCACATTCCTATGCACCCTGGAGAATATTAGGGTCCAGCCTAACACTCTCATACTGGCCAACTGCAGCTACCCCTCCATTAACTGAGAAAACTACTGATGTACCAATACACTTGTCCAACGTTTCCTGGAATTCATTAATTCCAATGCCCTGGACCAGCTCATTCTTACTTCCACTAGAGGTAGCAACATCCTTGACCTGGTCATTACTAATATGGGCAACTGTTGCTCTACATCAATAGTCAGCACCTCCCTGGTTAGATATGACCACAAACTAATCACCTTGGAAATCCACCCCCCCCCCCCCACAAAGGTAACCACCATGAAAAAACTCTCAAAAACTACCTTTGGGCTCCTAAAAACAGAGGTGGCTAACTTCATGGCACCCATGCAAATGGAAATCAGTTGCATGATAGCTGAATCATGCACCAATGCACTGTACGAACATGTACACAAATGCATGGATCTTGCCATACCCAATAGAGCCAAGCTGCTCTCCTCCAAAAAAACGAAGCCATTCTGGTGTTCCTCTGCCATAAACAAACTCTAAAACAGGAGGAGGAAACTGATGCAGAATAAGGTGAAGTCACAAGACTGGAAAAACTCCCTTATCAGGCTCAACAAAAAGTTGAGATCCCTCATCAAATCCTCTAAAGCTAGCTATGAAAACAGAACTGCAGCAGATAGTAAAGACAACAACAAGGCCTTCTATAGTTATGTAAAGAATCTCTACAGCAATACCCAGATTTGTTCTGAGCTACTGCACAATGCTACCTCCTATACCAAGCCAACAGATATTGCCAATATACTGGCTGACAGATTCAGTGTCAAATTTACCCTCTTTCTCCCCCCAAGGGACCAGTCACAATATCAGCAGACTGCCAAGCACCCAGTATTACTGCTGCACAGGTTAGAACAGCACTGTCCAAGGCCAAGAATACAGCTTCTATGAGACCTGACAATATCCCTGGCTGTGTTCTATATGAACTACACAGTGAACCAGCACCTCACCTGTATGCCCTGTTCAGTCACAGCCTCACCTCAGGCTTTGTCCCTTCTGAATGGTGCACAGCTACAGTCATCCCTCTCCACAAAGGAGGAGAGACTACAGACCCTGGGAACTATCACCCCATTAGCCTGACAAGTCTGATATGCAAAGCTATGGAACGGATCATCATGGACCTAATAAACAAGGATATAGGGAATCTCCAAACTCTGGATCCCACACAGTTTGGTTTTGTGAAGGGTAGATCATGCCTGCTCAACTTGGTTAGCTTCTTTGAGTCAGTCACCAGAGCTGTAGATGAAGGCAAGGTGGTTCATACAGCTTACCTTGATCTGGCCAAAGCCTTTGATACCATTCCCCACTCAGGAATCATATAAAAACTTACTAAGCTAGGCATTAATCCCTATATCACTAGGTGGGTTGTAAACTGGCTCACAGGTAGAACTCACAGTGTGAAAGTAGCTAACTCCAAGTCAGACTGCTGACCACTCACAAGTGGAGTCCCACAGGGTTTGGTCCTGGGTCCTCTCCTGTTTGGTATCTACTTCTCTGAAGTCCAGGCCAACATGAAGGGACTCTGGCTGACAAAGTTTGCAGACTGTTGCAAGTTGGGAGCTATTATTAACTCCCTGAGTGATGTTGACATCCTACAGAAAGGCCTCACTGAGACCAACGACTGGTGTCAGAACCATGGCCTTAAGCTCAATGCCAAAAAATGTGTCGTCATCCTCTTTGGGAAAAACCTGGTTCCCATGAATTACCATACCGATGGTAGTCCACTCAACATAGAAGGCATTATAAGAGAACACAGGTTGACAGCAACCTCTCTTTTGACCACCACATTACCACTGTGGTCAGAAAGTCCTTCTATGTGGCATATCTCATTACTAAGGGTTTTACATCCAGGAAGAAAGAGGTCATTGTCTCCCTCTACTCTTCCCTCATTAGGCCAATCATTGAGTACAATGCCCCATTTGGCATGTACCACACTAAACCCCTGCAACAACTGGAGAGACCACAAAAGTACCTCACAAAGAGGTTCCTAAGCCTTAAACATTTGTCCTATATGAACAGACTGAAAAAATTCCAACTATTCTCTGTCTCATATTATCTACTTAGAGGCGATCTCTACTTGACTTACAAAGCCATGTCTGACCCAGCTCTGTTAGAAATGCTACATCTAAAGAAATCCCAATCCCTCCACATCACATGCTCCAGAGACCTCAACCTCATTACCACAATCAACAGAACATGCTGGAGGGACAGGTTCATATCCCAGAGACTGCTCATGTTATGGAACAGAGTTCCCATACATCTCAAGCAGAGCACCTCACTGGCCCTCTTCAAGAGAAATCTTGATGACTGGATGGGAAATAGAAAATTCATCCCAGGGATCACTCCAGTGGCTCTACTCAACAGAGGCACTAGGAAATGAGGTCAGGTGGCATGATGCCAGGGTAATCCTATAAGCTAGGCTTGTAAAGGCTCCAGGACCATTAGCCTCGTGCACACCTATGAGCCTATGAACCTATGTATGAATGCTAACTAGTTGAGAGGGTGGCCTAATGGTTAAGGTGTTTGCCTTACAAACACAAGGTGTAGGATTTGAATCTCACAAGGGATAATTGGCTAGGCTTAAAATGGCTCTCAAGGGCAGTTAGCTTAGTACTAACCTATGACCTCATAAATAACTCATTTTCTCTTTATAAAGTGAACATTCTTATTACAGTCCTATTTGTTTAAACCAAGAGCAATGCCTGTCTAACTGCCTACACATATGTTTTCATTTGTAATACGCTGTGATAGCTGTTATTTATATAGATCATGATGACCTATAGCTGTTATGTGTTTGGTCACTGCCATATTTATCCATTATCCAGAGGAATATAGATATACACACAGAAAGTGTTTGTTCAAACGAAACATGTTGGCCGGTAGCTTGTTCTGTAAAGAAACATGTACAGTATGTTGACATGCTGTGTGCTCAACTCCACATAAGGGAAACATATTCTTATCATTGTGTCTTTCACACATCATTGTCGAAAGTTCTGCTCTATATATCTGCATATTGATATTAATGGTCATTTTGAGCATGCTTATGAATAACTCGATTCTTTGCTGGATTTCTACAAATAGCTCCATAATCCATACTGTTTTGTCAACAGCACCTCTTTAAATATAGTGTTATGTGTAAAGCATGGAACAGATTGTTATATTTTCTTTCAAAGAGCTTTGTGAAATATGCTATCATTTGCAAAATTGCTTTCATGTGTAATTTTTTTCATTCTTTATTAAATTCACTTTAACAACCTTCTCATCCTAATCTTTGGTAGAAGTCAGATGGTCAGACATACAGTTGGAATGCAGAACAGAGAGATACAGTGATGTACACATTTGATTTCTGATGTGTACTTTGTCAATGAATATCTCTATATGTAGTCCTCCCACATACATAACTATGTCCCTGATGTACAGCACTTTGTAGCTGTTTGTTAACAGCAGCTATGCAATACATGACACTGTCCCACTCTCTCTGAGGGATGAGAGTTTTCATTTAGTTATAAACATTGTGCTGACATTAATTCATTCTCACAACTTATTTTCTAAAATGCCCAAAATATTTTCCTTTTTGTAAATTTTAAGGTATGATCCTTATTAGTAACCCATCCCTGCACATTCATAACTGCATTCACAGCATGGACTTTTAGGCAAGATGGATTAGGCAGACAGCTAGTTAACAATACTAGGGTGTGAGCATAGCTTAAAGTTGCAGGTTTGAATCTCAAGTTCTCTAATCTATGTTCAATTCTGGTCCATGGTTTAAAAGACTGTCTGTGTGTGTGTTTCTGTAACATTACAAAATATGTATGGTTATTCTGTGATGTTCAACAAAAACATTTTTACAAGTTTATCTGAACAATGTATATCACTGTTGTTTGAGGAAAATGTCATTCATAGTTTATGTTTTCTTTTTGTAGGTGATGAGGATATTTTGGTGCCGACAATATCAGCTTCGATATTGTCGGCCTTCAACAGGGTGAATTAGACCCGTATTTTCCACATTATTGTCATCTCACTTTGTCTTCATTATAACTGTTAATTGGCAGCTGTTCATATAGTGCATTACATGCACAGACACATGAACTATATTCTACATTCACACACAGACATAACTGCTCAGGCAACACAAGCAAGAGAAAAATAATAGAAATAGTGATATTCTGTCAGACACTCAGCCGGACACTTTACTGAGGCAGACATCATTATTAAACAGTGCAGGTCCCAATACTAATGTTATGTTGTCATTTTACAATTTTTTGTCAAATTACAGTTATATGAATAATATAGCAATAACCCACGCCTGGGTGTGGGTAATGCTAAATTTACCCACGGTTGGCGTGGTTTGGTCCCGAGGGACCAAACAAAGCCAACCGTGGGTAAATTTAGCATTACCCACACCCAGAAGTGGGTTATTGCTATTATACCATGACATTATTTAAGAAAAGAAACTATTACTTTTCTTAAATAATGGCATAGTATAATGCCTGTTTACTGCCCTTCCGCAGATGTCTTGGCATCCGGCAGTTCTGATGTACTGCGCCGCGCAGTACATCAGAGTTGTAAAGCAACGGAGAAAGCAAGATCTCCGTTGCTTTTTAGTGTCGCTATGTTAAATGAGTTTAACATAGCGAGACAGTTTTAAAATAAGCAACGGACATCTCCGTTGCTTACTTTAAAACTGTCTCGCTATGTTAAACTCATTTAACATAGCGAGACTAAAAGCAACGGAGATCTTGCTTTCTCCGTTGCTTTTAACACTGCCTCGCTATGTTAAATGGGTTTAACATGGCGAGACAGCTTTAAAATAAGCAACGGAGATCTCCGTTGCTTATTTTAAAGCTGTCTCATGTTAAACCCATTTAACATAGCGACAGTGTTTAAAGAAGAGTTATACTAATGGAAAAAGTCCGGCGACGGACCTTTTCTATTAGTATAACTCGATTTACAACGGGCACGCTGGCCAATCAGCGTGCACGTTTTGGGGGGATCATGGTATAATATAATTTATTTTCACATTATATTACTTTTATACTGAATTAGTTGCAGTACTGGCTATTTGTTCGTATACTGTGGACTACTGAAGTATCGAGGACATCTATATGCCATTTTGGTATACCTGCCTTGTTTTGCTCTTGCCATTTGGATTTTGTTATTTATTTCGGATTGCAGCTTTTTTGGCAAGTGCATTAACTCCCAACAGATTTATATTTCTTTTGATTACAGTTATATGAATGTTGCATGAGGTAGTGTTAAGGCACGGTTCACTTCAAATGTCAGGATATGTTATGTGTGCTTGCTCTGCATATGCGTGCCATGCTTAATGCTGGAAATAAACAACTGTTCAGCTCATATCATGATTTCCACTGATAAGCTGAGTTTTACATGCCATTCCACAGCCTTGATTAAGCTGTTCACATTGTCTGCTGAATATAGCGTCCCTGAAATGTTCTATCGGACATGTCCATAAGTATAGATGATGTGACATAAGCAAGGTGTTGTATGTATGAGAAGCTATGCACTAGCAGCACATCTGTTGATTAAAATTGTGCTACTTGGTAAAGTTTACACCATTTAATCTTGAATTGTGTTTTAAATGAGACTTCAGTGTATGCTAATACACCTTCATTACCATATTCTGATATGCAAAACTCACATGTGGGTGGCATATTAATTAATGTATCTTAGATTACAGATGCACACATCAGTTTCAGTTTAATGTCAGCTATTATCTTCATAAGAATGTGTTAGAAATTCGTATTTTATTATTATGGTTTTGATTACTGACATACATTGCATATAGTGGCACAGTGGACTATGTTCATAATGTATTTTAACATTTCATGAGGACTGTTTTCTGCTTGTTCATTATGTGACACTGGGTATGCTATGCAGACAGGTAGTATCAGGTATGCATATATAATTTCTGTCCTGTGTTGTGACTCATCTTGACAGTGCATGGGATCCATGGCAATCACCAATCAGATGTAGATGATGAGTGCATGCCAGGCCACTGCTCGAGTCCCCCCAATGACAGCAACAATGACGATGATGAGAAAGCTGGACCTGCATGTGCCATCATCCCTGCTGTACCCCAGGGGAGACAACTCCAGGAACAACAAGATGACTATCTGGAGCAGATCCGGGAGGTGATGATCGATGTGTTTCATACACAGATGAGGAACATAATGGGGAACTGTTTTCAGGATATGGCATGGGCTATTGTGATTCATGCGGGGAGATAGCCCAAAAGGCCATTTTTGATGTTCATCCCCATTAGGGTGGACTCTCAGGTCCATAAGAGTCCAAATGGAGAGATGATAAAATCAGCAATCAAGGAGAATAGTATTGCTGGAACTGAATTCATCCTCAAGACCTGTTGAGTACCTTCACGAGGTGGACCATGTTTTTCACAAAATCTCACCAAGATGACATTGATATATAGATTGTATTTTATATAGAATTTATCATAGACAGAAGAAGATTAAAGAATAAAAAAAGATTGCTGGGTACACAAGACTCAGGATAAAAAAGTATGGAATCCTGGTAGGCTCACTGATGCCAAGTCTGGAAAAAAGGACAGTGTAGAATCCTCAAGACATGGAAACATTCCTACAATGGGGCTAGGCCAGACTCAGGGGAAGTAGTAGTCCTCAAAAATCACAAAAACTGATAGGTCAAAAAAGAGACATAAATGTGATAGAATGGACTATTGAGGATAAGAAATTGTAGTTATTGGCCATTTGGGCAATTTTTCCATCTGTCTCAACTTTCTGATTTAAAAGCCCGCATTTGCACTTGTTTCTTTCCTGTAACTAGTCTAGTTCAGATACAGATTCTTAGTTTTAGCACTTGAATTTGCTTATTCGTGCTCAGCACTTGTTCAGAATTTGTTGTAAGCATAAATAAGCTACAAATTACTACATCACTTAACCTTCCTTGTTACCTAGAGGAAAACCGTTTTTGTACTTACTTTCCTCACTTGCTTAGGGAAAAACAGCTCTTGTACTCACTTTCCTCACTTGTCTAGAGGAAAATAGTTTTTTATTCAGGCATGTCCAAGGGTCATCTCCCAGTGTTCTTTCCTGTCTATCTGATGAATCTGGGCATCTTGGGGCAATGTAGCAATTGCCTCATGTACACAGACAACCCCCTCCTCCTACCACCCAACACTACAACCTGTGAGAGATGCACTTATCTAGCCAAACTAGAGGTAAAGCTCTCTTCAACCAAGACTGAACTTGACAGTCAAGAGGAGAAGGTAAACACTTGCACCACGCCACACTCATCACATAGTCCCACTAAACCTACACCACCAAAATCCACACATAGAAACACAAAAATATTCGCAGAGGCTCTCAATAATAATCTGCTCAAGCAACAGAGACCACCAAAACAGAAATGCAAGCAACCTCCACCCACCAACACAACCCAAATGACACATAGGCCACAGACTCAGTGCGCCACTCAACCACAGCCCATAAGGCAAAACAACGTACCCAAAACTCTAGCCATAGGTGACTCTATAGTCAGGCACACTGATGTCCCACTTACCAGGCTAAACAAGGAGAAAGTTACTGTCAGCTGCCTGTTGGCTGCCAGGATCTGCCACATAACCCACACACTCAGGTCACTCCACAACAAGTACAAATATATGACTCTGTCATTGTCCTTGTTGGTGTGAATGACCTGAGACATACCTCCTTAGACTACATGAATAAAGATATGGAAGAGAACTCTGGTCTTGTAGCCCAGGCAGGTATGACCCTAGCCCTGAGTAGCATCCTGCCATTGTCCAGAATGATACCGCAGTACAAGGGCAAAATATTGACTTCAACAATTGGCTAAGCTTCTGGTGTCATTCTAAGGGGATACAGTATCTGTCTGCCTGGGACAACATGGTGGACAAACCACGATGCTTTGCCAGAGATGGCCTGCACCTGTCACCCCTGGGATTCCGGATACTGGCTAAGGCTCTTGCCACCCCTATAGTGCTTTTTTTAGGCAAGGTTCAAATGACAAATTCACCACTATAACAGGAACAGGGAAGCAAAAACTGAGGGTAATGCTACTCAGTGCTAGAAATCTAAATCTCAAAATGCACTCTCTCGAGGCACTCCTTAAAATGGAGAACATCGATATCTGTGCAGTGACTGAGACCTGGTTCGAGGCTCCAGAAAGCAACCCTGCATTACCAGGCTATAACTCATACCACACTTTTTGGCCATCTAACCTGGACTGAAATACCAAAGGCAGAGGTGTGTCCATATCCATTAAGAATATCTACACCTCCAGGCTAGTTGCTCAGCATAATGCATCTGAGGTTATCCAAGTGCAACTAACTCTGGGCAAAACTGCAATCCATATTGTAGCTTGCTACAGATCCCCCACTATGCCTCATGATTCCCACTCCTCTTTTCTTGATATACTGGAAAATATTAGGGTTCAACCAAACACCCTAATAATGGGCGATTTCAACTACTCCACCATCAAATGGGAAAACTACTCATGTACCAATTCCGTCACTCAATGCTTTCTGGAATTCATAAATTCCAGTGCCCTGGATCAACGTATCCACACCCCCACCAGGGGCAACAATATCCTAGACTTAGTCATTACCAACATGAGTGACCAGTGTTCCACACCTGAAGTCAGCTCCTCATTCGTCAGATCCGACCATAAGCTAATCACCCTTGATATCCACATCCCACCCCCACCCCCCATTAAGGAAACCATGGTAAAACATTTCTCCAAAACCAACTTCATGCTTCTTAAGACAGAAGTGTCAAACTTCATGACACCGATGCAGATGGACAATACAGTTACCACTGCTGAATCCTACACAAATGCACTCTGTAAGTACTTTCACAAGTGCATGGATCATGCTATCCCAAACAGAACCAGGACACTATCCTCCAAAAAAAGGAAGCCAATCTGGTGGTCCCCTGCCATAAACAAACTCTATAACAGAAGGAAGAAACTGCTGCAAAAGAGAGTAAAATCCCATGAGTGGAGGAGCTCCCTGGTCAGCCTCAGTAAGAAGCTGAGATCCCTTATAAGATCTTCCAAAGCTAGCTATGAAAACAAAATCACCACTGATTTTAGGGACAACCAGAAAGCATTCTATAGCTATGTCAAGAATTTCAATGGCAACACCTAGATCTGCTCTGAGTTACAGCACAACGGCATGAAAATTACAGAACCAACTGATATTGCTAACATCCTGGCCGATAGGTTCAGTGCTAACTTTACCCCCCCCCACCCCATAAAGGGCCCATATCTATACAGGAAGAATGCAGAGTCCCTGTAATCACAACTACACAGGTAAAAGCTGCACTCTCTAAAGCTAAAAACACAGCATCCATGGGACTGGACACATCCAGGCTGCATTTTACAAGAACTTCAGAATGATCTGGCCCCCAACTAAGCACCATGTTCAGTCATAGCCTCACATCAGGCTTTGTGCCCACTGAATGGTGCACAGCAACAGTTATCCCACTCAACAAAGGAGGAACCACCAAAAATCCCAGAAACTATCACCCTATTAGCCTGATGAGCCTGGTCTGTAAGGCCATGGAACGTATCATAATGGAACTCATAAACAAAGACATTGGTAACCTCCAAACTCTGGACCCCACCCATTTTGGATTTGTGAAAGGTAGATCTTGCCTCTTGAACCTGATCGACTTCTGTGAGGCAGTCACCAAAGCCATAGATGAGGGTAAGGTGGTTCACACAGCCTATCTTAACCTCGCCAAGACTTTCAACGCCATCCCCCATTCTGGAATTATAGCTAAACTCACTAAACTAGGTATATATCCCTATGTCACAAGATGGGTTGCCAAATCGCTCACTCACAGAACCCACACTGTAAAAACTGAAGACTCCAAATCTGACTTCAAACCAGTGACAAGTGGATTACCACAGGGTTTAGTCCTGGGACCTCTCCTGTTGGGTATCTACTTCTCTGAAGTAGAAGCTAACACAAAAGCCCTTTAGCTAATGAAGTTTGTAGATGACTGCAAACTAGGAGTCATAGTCGAGTCCCCAAATGATGTGGACATCCTACAGAAGGACCTCACTGAGACAGATGGCTGGTGTCAGAGCCGTGGCTTCAAGCTCAATGCCAAAAAGTGCATTGTCATCCCCTTTGGTAAAAACTCTGTACCCGTGAACTACCACATAGGAGGCAGTCTACTTTATGCCGAATGTGTGATAAGAGTCCTTGGGACCCAGGTGACAGTAGTCTCTCCTTTGATAATCACATCACCACAGTAGTCGGGAAATTCTTCTACATGGCACACCTCATCACAAAAGGGTTCTCATCCAGGAAAAAAGAGGTAATTGTTCTCCTCTACTCTACACTCATTAGAGCCATTACAGAGTACAACGCCCCTTTTGGAAAGTACCTCACAAGACATCTGCAGCAGCTGGAAAGGCCACAGAAGTACCTCACAAAGAGGATTACTGGCCTCAGACAGATGCCCTACACTGACCATCTCAAAAAACTCCAGCTTTACTCTGCAGCATATCGCCTACTCCACGGTGATCTCTGCCTAACATATAAAGCTATGTCAAACCCAGAGCTGTTGGACATGCTACACCTAAATAAATCCCAATCCCTCCAAGCTACATGCTCAAGGGACCTAAACCTTGTCACCACAATAAACAGGGCACGCTGGAGGGATAGATTCCTGTCCCAGAGACTTCCCATATTCTGGAACAGGCTACCCATCTACGTCAAGCAAAGTTCTTCATTAGCACTCTTCAAGAAAAATCTTGATGAGTGGATGGGAAATATGAAATACATCCTGGGGATCACTTCTGTGGCTCTGCTCAACAGGGGCACAGGAAAATAACTTTCTTGAGTTGGCGTAAGCCAGGGAACCTTGTTGGCTAGACTTACTTAGGCCCTTGGCCCAATAACCTAGTACCTACTTATGAACCTATGAACCTATGCAAGAAGCCCAGAATTTCCAGGCAGAAGATATATAAAAAGATTAAGAGAGAAATTAAAGGAAAGAAAAATGCTTGCACAAGAAAAACTGTCAGAAGCTTCAAATAAAAATGTGTGTTCATTAATATAGCAAGTTTATGAAAAACATTATATAGCTCAAGAAATCTTGGGCTATTTTGAAAAAAAAAGTGACTAAGGAAGTATGAAAATATTAAGAATAAAATCTAGAGATTTTTGAAAGGTATAAAAAAGAAATATGGACATGGGAAAGAAAGAAAGAAAGGAAGAAAGAAAGAAAGGAATGAAGAAAGGGAGACAGAAAGAAAGCTCTGATATTGTACAATATTTATGCAAAAGAGAAAGCCAAATTAATAAAATCAAAAAAGCAGCCCCAAAGACATTTAAGAGTAATACAGGCAAAGGCATCCAGATATGGAAAATTTCACAATACAAAAAATTAAGATCACAAAGAGGGAATGTAGAACAGAAGATTAGAAAAGTAGAAGTAAAAAAAAATAGAAGATGAAGTTAGGGAATACCTGTGAAGTGAAGGATTTAGTGCTGAATGTATAGCACAGGATATATCACAGCATGATGGAATAATGAGTCCCCCAAGTGAGGAGAAACAGGAGGAGCAGGAAACATCTGAAGAAGAAATATGGACACGGGAAAGAAAAAGAGATTTGGCATGGTGTGATATATATGCAAAGGAGAAAGCAAGACTAAATCAATACAAAAAGAGAAGCACCAAAGATATTTGAATAAAACTATAGGTATAGGCATCCAGATATGGAAAATTTTGCAATACACAAAATAAAAAAACAAAGAGAAAATGTAGCAAAGAAGATTAGTAATGGCAAAGTTAAAGAAATAGAAACTGAGTTTATGGATTACTTGTGAAGTGCAGGATTTAGTGTAGAAAATCTAATTCTGATAACATCACAGCAAGATAAAGCAATGGTTCTCCGAATTAAGGAGAAACCAGTGGAGCAACAAATATCTGATCAGTTTCCATGTGAAGATACTTTGGAGCCTTCTATTGGATACCAGTACAAAAGTTCAGTTGGAGTTGCCAAGCAAGGGAAGAAACAGG
Organism: Protopterus annectens; assembly: GCF_019279795.1. Classification (NCBI taxonomy): domain Eukaryota; kingdom Metazoa; phylum Chordata; order Ceratodontiformes; family Protopteridae; genus Protopterus; species Protopterus annectens. The sequence goes on along the minus strand of NC_056727.1, from coordinate 639,750,743 downwards.
AAACTGTGCCAACTCTGACACAGTCAATGTTGTGGAGTGATAGGCCAGTGAGTTCCCATATGAAAGAGCAACAGATGACACAGGAGGGAACTGAAGAGAATGTGGCACAGGAAGATGCTCTAGAACTTTCTGTAGAATGCCCACAGGAAATGGAAAACAAAGAATGTGCCCTTAGTTTAGAAGAAAATGATCTAAGAGAAGAGTTGCTTGATTTAATATAGATGGACAGACATATTAACATTAATGAAAGAAAAAGACTACAGAAAATCAATAAACCCAAAAAGTTAGAAGTTTGATATATTACTGTGCAGTTAAATTAATAACATATAAAAATCTTACCACAAAAACATAGGATAGTAAGGAAAAGGAAGGGGAGAAATCAAATGCCATCATGAAAGTATCAAATAGAGAAAACTATAAATCAATTAAGACAGGAAGTGTTACATTAGAAGAGTATAGAAAAGGAAACAGATCAACAAAAATACTCAGAAATATAGACGTGATAAAAGCAATGCACAGTATCAGAACAGATCAGGATCTATTGTGCACTATCACAAATAATAAACTAGGAATATCAGCACAGGCAGAAAACTGAGAAGATATGCAGATAAATAAAAAGGAAAAGTACAAAATAAGCAATTTAATGATGACCACAAAAGTTTTGTAGAGAATTGGGGCAAACTAAATTGAAACACTACCAAAAAAAGAAGAAATCAATACATTTTATAGAAATATCTATAAAGATCCTGTGGAACATAACAAAGATGCTAAAGGGATAGAAGAAGTAAAAGAAAGAATAAGAAGTTCAAATGTACAGGACATGAAATTGGATGAAGTAACAGCGAGAGAGATTGAAACAAAGTTAAGAAAAACTCCTAACTGGAAAACCCCAGGTCCAGATACAGTACCTAACTTCTGGCTAAAGGTATTAACATCTTTACATTTAGATTTACTCATGACTAAGAACTATGTATATGCACACCCTAAACAGACACCAACCTGGTTAACAATAGGAAAACCAATTCTCCTACTTAAGAGGGAACCTGCAAGCTATCCTAAAAACTATAGACCGATAACTTGCCTTCCAACAAGGTATAAACTATAAAATGGAATTGATGCCAACAGTGTTTATAGTCATTTAGAAGAAAATTCAATCATGGCAATAGAACAAAAGGGTAACAAAAGAAAGTTATTTGGAACAAAGGATCATTGTTGTTAAATAAAGTCATTATGGAGAACTGTAAAAAGGGGAAGAATCTAAGTATGACATGAATAGACTACAAAAAAGCAATTGGCAATATTCCACATTTATGGATAAAAGAGTGTTTAAAAGTGTATAAGATACGTTCTACACTGATCAATTACATTACAGAAACCATGAAACAGTGTCAAACCACTTTGCAGTTAAGAGATGATAAAGGCCAAATTATTATTTCAGGGATAAAAATTCAAAAGGGACTATTCCAAAGTGACTCTCTGTCACCACAACTCTTTTGCCTTGCCTTTAACCCATTAAGCTGTCTACTTAACAGATTAGGTCATGACTACAATTTGTCTCCCAGAAAACAACAACGTGTAAAGACTTCTCATATTTTTGTGGATGATTTAAAAGTATATAGTTCATCAGATGAGGAACTGAAAACACAACTGCAAGTGGTCAAAACATTTTCAGATGATATAAGAATGTCATTTGATTTTGAAAATGTGCAAAAGCAACATTTAAAGCAGGAAAGCTGCAGTACCAAGAAAACATCAGCCTGGGAAATGAATGTGACATAAAAGAACTTGAGCAAGAGAAAGTGTATAAATATGTGGAACTGATGAAGGATCAGCAATAAACATGAACAAATGCATAAAAAACTTAGTAAGGAATATTTTAGAATACGAAAATTAATACTGAAAACTGCTGACATCTAGGAACAAAGTCCAAGCTATAAATCAATTTGCTCTTCCTGTCCTAACTGACAGGTTTAGATAGACTGACTGTCCCCAAAAGGTGTGGGATCAGATGGACAGGAAAACAAGAAGGATAATTCATGCTCATCAAATGATTTATGAAACTCAATGTATACCAAGACTCTATATTCCCCATTCTGAAAGAGGTATGGGCCTCCTCAAAACTGATTATATGTACAAATCTGCAGTCATAGGACTGCATATATATCTGCTAATCACCCCACAAGTCCCAAATATAAAGAAAGTTTTAAAATATGATGAGAATAAGTCTAATATGACTTTCCTGCTTATATTAGCAGGAACATATTGCTATTAAGTGGGAATGGAAATCAAACCAGAAGCAATGTGGAAAATGCATAAATATAGTTGCAAGTATAGAAAACTCTTGGAACAACCTCATCTTGATCAGGATCGAATGCAGGAATAGATAAGGAGAGGCAAATTTAAACCAAAAGATGAAAGGATAATATTAGCGGCCCAAGAAAGTGGACTATGTGCATGTTGGTTTACAAAGTCTACTGAATATGTGGGAGAAAGAGACAAATGTAGGATTTGTAAAACATAATTGGAAACAGTCACACATCTTGTTGCTGGTTGTGATATACTAATGGCAGAAGGACTATATACTGAAAGGCATAAAAATGTGGCAGGACTATTGCATTTGAGATTGTACAAACATTATAATATTGAAGTACTTGAAAAACATTGGAAACATGAGCTACAAAGCATTGTAGAAAACAATGACGTTTATATTACATGGGATCATCCATCACAAACAGTTTGAAAAATAGATGCGAGAAAACCAGATATAGTAGTCCATGAAAAGAAGACAAAAGTAGCATCGATCATTGAAATTACTACACTCAGTGACTACAGTGCCTTATGTACAGAGAGAGACACAAACTCATAAAATGTCAGGACTTGCAGGCAGAAACAAGGACAATGTGGAAGAAGGATACCCAGACAGTTCCAATAATAGTAGGGTCAATTAGTCTTATAAAAAAGAATTTACAGTCGTACTTAGATATGTTACCAATGCATGTAACTCCATATGAGTTGCAGAAGGAGTCAGTACTGGGCACATTGTGGATGCTATGAAGAGCGCTTCTGGATAACATCAAAGATTGAAACAATACTAATTTATAGGATCATAGGGTCAGAGGAAGTTATTAGGCTATTGGCCCTGAGGCCCTTATAAGCCTAGCCAAGAGTTTAGCCTACATTTATACAAGTCAGCACTCGGAGCCCCTGTCCAGCAGGGACACAGGTGGAATCCAAGGGGTGTATTTTCTGCTTCCCATCCAGTTATCCAGGTTGCGCTTAAAAGGGATAATGAGGTACTCTGCTTTATGTAGAGAGGGAGTTTATTCCACAGATGGGGAGTCTCTGGGACACAATTCTGTCCCACCAACAAGTCCTATTGATGTCACAGACCAGGTTGAGGTCGCGCATGTGGGTTACTCAAGTGGAGCTTGACTTGTAGATATGCAGCAGTCCCATCAAGGCGGCCGTTGAGATTGCTTTGTATGCCAGACAGAGGTTACCTCTGAGGAGTCTGTATGAAACTGAGGAGAGGGACAGGGCTTTTAGCCTATCTGTGTAGGGCAGATGTTTGAGGCCCTGGATTCTCCTAGTGAGAAACTTTAATTATACTTTGACTTAGGAATGGGGCCCATTCCTGTCATGGTATTTAAAACTCAAAAGACTTGGAGAAATTAAAGAGGGAAGTCCATAAGTATTGTCTGTGTGTTCCAATTGCATAATGTTGCCACTATGCTGTTGGCCAGATCAGTGACTGTATATGCCCTCTTGTGCTGAATACTATTTAGCTGCCAACATATGTGTTACAGGTCCAAACATGCAATGTAGATATTGTGTGACATTTAATTAAGTTTCAACGTGTGCATGACACACATTAGTACATTAGACTTTCTTTCCACATTCATCTGTCCATGCATTGTTGCAGTTACAAAGCAGCTATTGCTGCAACATTTCCACTGTAAATGTGTGTGTTAGTGACAGAAACTCACAAACAACATGATGTCCATAGTCTACCACTACCACACTGGTATGGTTAAGATTTATGTATTGCATTATCATGTATGTGCAGCAGAATTTCATCTCCTTGCCCATGTGTTTTGGATGACAGTTGTCATGTTGTCCTACTGACATGATGTCATGTTGTGTGGCATGTGTTGGCAATGCTGATGGCATCTTGGGTCATATAAATGTATGTCATACATATGAGCAGTCCTCCTTTACAGACTGCATAGACCACCAATGTAACTCTCATGTATACTCTGCAGTAATGATAATTTATTCAGTAACATTACAGTATGACGTGTTTTGTCTGTGTTACATTTCCACAGCCATTCTTTATTCGTTACTTTTCCGTTAAACCCCTACCAGTTCGCACTGCTCTATTTTGCCAGTATTTCAGTTTCTTTTTTGCTAGTATTTCAGCTTCTGTGTGACAAGTACAAGTGTAAAAGTTGCAAAGCAATTTCTGTTGTTATGTTAGGTGTACAGTACCATGTTGTCATAGCACAAATACCTGAAGTCCACCGTTAAACCCCTATCACTTGCTAGATGTTGTCTTTGCACATAATTCACCCAGAAGCAAAGAAGGTTTTCTTAAGGCATATTGCACACATACAAGTTCCCACTTTTTCTTTCAGTTTACAAGCATGTGAAACACTAATCAGAGCTGTGGCTTTCTGTCATGTAATCACACCTGTGAATATTATGACTGCCATGGATGTTACGCTGTGGGATTTGTCAAGAGATGAAGAAGCGGCTATTAAATTTCTTCAAGAAAGAGGTATTCTGCACAAAGAGAGATTGTGTTCCAATAATCACCTCATGAAATTGAAAATGTACCTCTAACCCCAAATGGCTATGCAGCCTTCATTCCTGCCATGAAGAGAAAGGTGTCCGAACATACACATGGTTTTATGGATCCCGTATCCCTTTTGTAACTGCCGTTAGATTCATTTATCTATGGTGTCTGGAGTTGACATCTGTTGAGGTCTGCCAAGCACAGCTTCAGCTTAATCACAACACAACGGTGGATTGGAATAATTACCTCAGAGAGGTATGTGTCAATTTGTTGTTATGTCGTCCCAATGTGAAAATAGGTGGCCCAGACAGAGTGGTGGAGATTGATGAAAGCTTATTCACCTAACGTAGGTTGGGTTCTGCCCCCACAATGGATCTTTGGAGGTGTGTGTCAGGAAACTAATGAATGCTACTTTGTTGCTGTTCCTGACCAATCCACAAAAACATTACTGTTCACAATACAGGACAATGTAAAAGATGGAAGCACTATGTTCTCTGACTGCTGGAGAGGATATCAATCTGAGGAGTTGGAAGCAGCCGGATACCAGCATTTCACCGTGAATCACTCCTATAACTTTGTTGATCCAGACACTGGGTGTCATACCCAAAAAGTGGAGCACTTTTGGGGTACTGCAAAGTGGCGCAATAAATGCCAAAGAGGGACTGCTCACCAACATTTAAAGTCTTATTTGATTGAATTCATGTGGCGTCGCATGCATGGCAAAGGAGAAATGTTCTCTGCTATGTTAAATGCGATCATTACTTTCATGCCTGCTAGTTAGTGTTACACTACTTTCTTTAGACACTGCAATGTTTACTTACTACTGCTGTGATCCCTGTTCTATGTGTTACAAAAAGTTTACATGTGCTTCTGATCCCTGTTCCATTCATTACATGTCATTGCTGTTACTGTCTTCCATTAACTAAATGTGTTACATACATGAAAAACATAACAATTCCTTCTTTGTGTACTTCTTTTAACATGAAACATTTGTCATTCCTGTATGAATGAGTAAATACCTGCAAAATACCGGCAAAACACAGCAGCAGCAACAGCAGCGCGAAGACGTGATAGGGGTTTAATGGAAAAAGTTCCCTTAATTCGCATAAATTCACACCTTTCAGCAAATGGCGTACACATTCAGTGATACATGTACATTTCTCTACATATAATCTAGTCTACAGTGAAACATCATTGTAGCTTTGACGTGAGCAGACACTGACATAGTGATGTGCTATAATGATGCTTACAAGGCTGTCCTATGCTCAGTAGTGAGCAGGGTCAGAGACATATAACTGCAGTTGTTTATTCTGCATTGGCATGACAGTGTTTATGTATGTGATGGAAATTCTTAGCTGGCTTACCTTTGCCTGTTGATGTTATTTTTACATGATTGCACAGTACTGTGCATGTATGATCTAAACATGCCCATTTTTGTTGATGCCAGCAACGCAGTCTGCCTGTGTGACATACATTTGCCATCTGCATAAATGTATTTTGAGTTGGCTTCTACAGCACCCTCTGTGGTGCAGACATGCATTTGCAATGTGTAACTTTATGTTGTTGTCCTGCTTTATTGTTGTTTTTGTGGATGTGGGCCCAGGTTGTCCGCCTTCCTTCCACCTTTGTAGGTGCTTAATATAGTTTGCAGATATGTTTGCCTTTGCTGCAGTTATTGCCCATTGTCATGTATTAGTTTGTTTAGAAGGTCAGCATGTGCCAACTCTATGGCCATTATACAGATGGAGGACATCTGCACACAAGTCCCTGGCTACTGCATGCATTACTCCTTGCTCTTGCTATACTCATGCTAACCATTGTACATTGTTGAAATTCATGTGCACAACCTGTATTTTTATATATCTGTACTGTTAGATTTGTGAACTTATATTGTTTTTACATGTCATTGGTGAGTGTCTGTGTATTGAAATCACTTTCATGTAAGCTAGTTAGGCCACTGACAGTCATACATAAACACTTACACCTGTGTGTTGCCTTTGACATGGCATATGTGTGTGACATATATGCATTCCATTTCACGTTTGTTGGGTTGTGTATATTTAGTTGTATATGTAGCAGCCAGTTTGCTACTTTGCTGCAATACACCTGTGCGACACTGTTCATGCTTGCCTTTCACATGTGGGGTCAGAGGTTTTGTTCTGAACTCTGCGAGAATTATCTAGCATTCCAAGATCTGCATTTGCTCATCTGTGATGTTGCTTGTTGACAGAGTACTTGAATATGGGTTTATTTATCTAGTGTGTACTGTGATCCCTATTTATTACTTGCAACACACATCCACCATTGATCATACACATCCAGGTATGACCACCACCCAGCTTGCAATATATTGTAACATGATAATGTATATATACATATTTGTTTCTGCATATTCACCATGGCTGATGTGCATTCCCATCCTGTTTAATAGCTTTCTATTGCCCATGTTGTGCAGTGTGCCTTCTGTGCAACTTATCTGTTCTTATTGTTTTTTTTCCAAATTTTGTCTGTTATGTGTTGTGATATTTGTTCAGTGGGTATGCCTGCTGTGATGACCTTCTCCTCCTTTCCTCTATCTTTACCTTTCCTTCTATTCTTAAAAAATCAAGATGGGGCTTATGCCCACCAAAAAAGAAATTGCCCATGCCCTTCTGACTTTACCCTCAGACTTTCCTATTCCAATATGCCTCTTGTGTGTCCATCTTCTTCACCCAGAATCCATGTCTGCTTTTCTATCTCCCAATTTCCTTAGGTGTGTGCATTACCTGTGTTTCCGACACTTGTCCAACACCCATTGATAGCTAATGTTAACTGTGGCAATGTGGCTGTCATTGCCCTTCATCTTTCCTAATTTTGCATTAAAAAATTACAGATGCCATAAGTTTTCAGAGATTCATAGATTATTACTAGGCTAACTGTCCTCATGGACCATTTTAAGCCTAGCCAATTACCTCCTGTGAGAATCAGACCCTGCACCTTATGCTTCTAAGGTAAACACATTAACCATTATGCCACCCTCCCACCCTAAAATGATATTTTAATACTAGAGTTATGCAGATATTCTGTAGTTGTCTGTAAGCTTACTGGAGAGATTCTGTTATAGATATATATTTATGAATGCCAGGCTGCTTAGATGATGAGGTTCTTTCCTTGACTTTGTTAATGTACATCATGCTTTGACAGTGATTTTTTATTACTTACAGAGCATCTATGACTGATATACAGTGCACCGTTAATACTGAGATACTCCATTGTGAGCCAAGAAAATCTGAGTTTATTGTGGCATGCACATTACATAGCTATCCACAACTTTTCTGTTGATATCGGTGTAATGCACAGGAGTCCGCAGACTTTATGGAATCTATCTTACAGACTATAACCCTTCAAATCATAAAAATACACAGAACATTGAATCACATGCATTTAAAATAACCCCCCCCCCACTAATTATATATACCAACTCTGAGAATGTACTGTAACAGGAGGGAAAGGGCAAATTTCCTGATCCCTATTGTACTGTGATTTCATGCATCGAAACAGCAGCAATGTTCAAAAAATTTATTTTCAAACACTGCAGCTGATAATTTAAGCACTTGAACTCTTTGAGAGTTTGAGTGTTTTACTATATATATATATATATATATATATATATATATATATCTACCAATATTAGTCAATCCATGGAAATGTTGATATGCTTTACATCAATACACATAAGTCAGCAAAAACACATTGACAGTCTACATCACATAATCCAAGGCTAATCCTTGGAACATGCAAAGAAAAGTGCTTTTTTGCAGGAAGACAAGCCCCACTGCACCTCCCTGCTAATTATATTTACTAACTCCAAGATTGCACAATTCCTGGGGAAAAGGCATATCCACCTACACTGGGAACTGTCAATCTCACACAACTGTCAACCATTTACATATGTTGACTATACATTGGTTTACCATTCAAAGTTTGAATTACACCAGCCCTTTCACATACACACACAGACATTATATATATATATATATATATATATATATATATATATATATATATATATATATATATACACACACATATAAGCTGGATCTATGTCAGAAGATCAACATTTCAGAAAGCTGAGCTTCATATGGTCAAGACCATATGATCAACTTTCCAAAAAATCATACAAGACAAAACAAAAATCTGTATTTTTGCAGAGGGGTAAGCCCCCCTGCACCCCCACACCCCTGCATATTATGTATACCAACTCCAAGATCACACTACAGTGGAGAGAAGGAAAAATTCCCTGATCTGCACTGTTCCATAATCTCCATACAAAAGCTTTGATGTTTTGCAAAGTTGATTATATGGTCTCAACGATATGAAGTTCAACTTTTTGAAACTTTGATCTTCTGAAAAGGACCCACATAGCTACATGTGTGTAGCTTGTATTTTGCTGTTTCTAAATTCATGGACTGTAATTATCAGATCCTTTGAGCACTTTGAGTAAAGTGAGGCTTGCTTAAAGTGTGTCTGTGCCTAGTTACACACAATAATTATCACATCTTTCTATGACTAACTCCATATTCTTAATATTGAATCACTGGAGTGGCTTACTGTTTTATAGTTTTTGTTATGCAGTGCTAAACATATTTTTATGGCTTATACTGGGCTGTCATTTTATAATGCTTCAGGAAGCATTGCTCAGCTGCAAGATTATACAGGTGGTTTAACAGCTAAGATTATACTGATTTGTGATAAAATAGTTTAATATTCAAACTTAAACATGGCCTTCCTTTTCTCACTCCACAATGCTCACAGAATGCTGACAGCTGAGAATACAATCTGCAGATTCATTCTATTAGCAGACCCCCATATATACCATTGCAATTTGTTAAACAATTCCAAATGGCCTTCAGTGTCTCACAGGCCCACTTTTTTATATATACTCTAATTTACAAGGTGCTAAAACATGGTCACTGTCATCCTTTAAGAGTAAAACTATATTTCCAAGACAACTCTTATCTACTCAGAAGTACACAGGACAACAAATGATTTATAGTATTCCCTGCATTTAAAACTGTTGTAGGTGAGGCAACCTTCCCTAGACTGGAACCTGTCACCTGGAAGAAGCTCCTACAGACAAAAAAATCTAGAAACCATTAAAAGTTTCAAAGATGCACTTAAAGAGTATCTTTTTACTGAATCAACCTTCAACTGCTACCATAACAATGGTTAGGTAACAACAATCCATATCATGATACTAGAATACATTTAATAAACTTTTCTCAGCCTCTAAATGTGACCACTTATAAGCAAATATTTTACATATATATAGGCATTTATTATATTTATGGATGCACTTATTTTATGCTTGCCTTAGCTTGCATTTTGTATATATTTTTTCTCAATGCACTTTGACTGGATCTTTTAATCTTACCCTATCATCATTCAATCTTGCAATGTTCTGAATGTTGCTATGTACTCATTTTTATATATAATTTCATTGATTAAAAAGCCTCAAAGTATTTTCTGCTCATTGAGCTTAGGTCATGGCTGATAAGGGTCACTAGACCAGTCTACTTGCCCATGAATAAATAATAGGTAAAATATATACTTACCTTTCTGTCTTGTTTACATTATACCCATTGAGTACTCTGTAAGGATTGTGTTTCCATGTCCAGGCTTTACTTATCAACCATACCTTTAATACTGCACTACACAAGTTTAGGCTTATACTTTTCTGTCCCTTCTGTGATATTGGCACATCTAGGTTTTATCCTCTGCATGATCACTAGAAATTTGACAGAAAGACACAAAAAATGAGAAGCAAAGACTTGAAATGCAGACAGGAAACTGCGGTCATAACTGTCAAGCAGATTTCATTGGCTGATTCATAATGCGAAATGATTATGGATAGTTTATTTAACTGTGGATTAGTCTATTTGTCTTTACTTTCTGCATTAAAATTTAAGAATGTTTAGAATTTTCAGCAAAACAAAACATGAAAATAAGTATGTACCTGGGGAACAGTCCCATGTAACCCATATGGGGTGGATAGCTTGTAACCATGTAGCCTCTCTACTAAATGTGTGTACTCCTTTATCACTGCACCTCATGGTAAATTGATTATTTAAAGCAGTAGACTGTTCCAATGGCAGCTTATCCTGTGTGTTGTTATATCTGGAGTTATTGTGCCCCATTTTCTTTTTTGGAGAGGATGAAAAAGCATGTTGAAGTATGCACTAAACTGTACAAAACCCCTGAAAAAAGTGTGCAACTAAAGTAAATATTAAGTTGTGTGGAGAATGGAGATAGCTTGTAAAAAGATTTGGGATATCATCATGGATATTGCCAGATGTCAGCAAACCAAATACAAGCCGGCATCGAGCCTGCTTTTTAGCTCACCCTTACAACTACATAGAACAGAGAGGTAAGATGAAGTTAAGCAAGTTATCAATAAAGTGAGCATTTTGTCAGCTTATACAGTTAATGTTGCCATGTGATGTTTTTTTTTTTCATGTGACAGTATGTGGTATGTGGTACACTAGGCTCATTTTATGTTTTTGACATATAGAGTGAAGCACGATAGTTAGCCTAGATGTGCCTTTACACTAACTGAAATTTGTTACTTACTCCCTGTTGTATGTTGTATGTGTCACTGAAAAACTGAACATCTATGGATATTCTGCATCTGAAAACAAGCAAAGGGATACTTCTAATTACTTCTACTACAAGCAAAAGAAGCCAGAAAAAAAAGGTAAGTCTATGTATATGTGAGCATTTAACCATATTATCTCCTCAATGAGAAGGCTGTTGTGTACTTCTTAAGAGTCCCACCCATGGGTCTTTTCTTTCCATGATGTCAAGCTGCTATGGTTGTAGAATGTGCATCCAGTTATGAAGATCAGATTGCTGTGCACCATGTAAGAAACAGTGAATTCCATAACCCAGAGTACTTGATCCCCTATCAAACATCAGGAAGGACTCATGTCTAATTACTGACACTGCGGTGCAGTATTAGGGGGTGCTAATGTCCTGATTGTTCCATCATTCATATGAGATATTAAACTGAGGCTACATCTGTGTCAGGTGGATGCAAAAGATCCCATGGCATTTTCAAAAAGAGTAGGAGAATTTCCCCATGCCCTGGCCAAATTTTGCCTTTGCCAGTTAAATACCACATCAAGCCTCCCCTAAAAAGAGGCCACCAGCCCAATGGGATTAACCCAGTCAACAAATGAGTAATAAATAAATAATTCTGCAAGCAAAAAATGATATTTAATGTATAAGCCTGCAGTACTCACAAAAGGATTTCCTGTTAAATGAAACAATGAAGCCTACCCAGCCCCAACATAAAGGGAAGGGCTCCACACCATAGACGACCCTGTTCAAGGTGAAATGGCAAGGTGAGTATTCAGACATCTGCAGTACATTATTTTGAAAGGCCCTCTGTAGTGACTAAAACCTAAAGTGATATCCATAATCACACAAAAAGGAAAGAAAAGAAAAAATAGGAGATCTCATGTATAGAACTCCACAATCCACTCTCCTCCATCACTGCATAAACAAAATCACCCACTGGGTGCTGACTCATCGTAGAAGTATTAAAGGCAACATGAAGCTAAGCTCCTGTCAGCGCTCTCCTTTGGGAAACAAGCCCTTCAAATGAGGTGTATCCCCAACAAACACAAAGGGCAGAAGTTTGCCTGAGAAATTCAGCAAGACTTCATCTATCAAGAAGTGGTTCAACACATGCAAAGAAAAGAAGAAGACATAGTAAACTTCCTGTGTTGGTTTAGCAGTCTCTTTCCCTAGTGGATAGGTAAAGGGAAATCAACTTGCAACTTTCTGAAGATGTCTGAAAAGTCACCATCTAGACCAGTCTTCTTTTAAAGTTAGAACTTCAAATAAATGAATAATAAAGGAAGCACATGGGAAGAAGGAACGGAAGAGATCAAACCTCCTTAACCATTTAGCTAGCTAAATGCAGAGTGAAAGTTTGATATCTACCAGATATACATGTTGTTGAGATGTCACATACATGCACAGAGTCTTTAAAAAACCCAGATTCAGGTAGGTGGAGACAGATTTAAATTACCCACTAAACCACTCAGTATAAGAACTATGATGCAGATAGGAGAAGAACTCACTTCCCACCCTGCTGAAGGCTTTTTAAGTTAACTATAAGGGTAAGGAGTCCAACTGCTGGAAGAATGCTACCCTGATGAAGGGTTGGAACATCTCCTGCCTAAACTATTATTGTGCTTACTGAATCCCTGAAGCATTCAAAACCAATGCCTTTGAGGTCACATTGTCATAGTCAGAATAAGACTCCCCTCTCAGCCTTGAACTGAGCAAACAGATATGAAATTGATAGAAGGCATAAAAGTACCTACCCTTCAGTCCATTGAGAATATAACTAATGCTCATTTCCTGCATCTTCACTAAACAGAGTAGAATCTGGGAGAAGGGCATGCTCACTAGTACTGAACAGGTACACAACCACAGTGCCTTACCTCAGGAAGACTATCTGGACACACAATGACTGTGGCTTGAAGACAGGATATGTAGTATAGCATAGTTTGCCTTTCAGTAGCATTCTCTACACCATTCTAAAAAAACTGTAACAAAAAAAGAAACACTCTGACTACATACTTTCTGCTGGATTTGTTTTGCCCCTTCTAAGGAGGGCTTAAGAGCCCATGTTCCATACTTATTGAGGTACCTTACTTCCATTTGATTATTTGATATGAAAAAAAAACATGTTCTGGCTTTACAAGGATCCCCCTCCTAGTGTTCATAAAGCCAGTATCACAGTCTTAAGATCTGGAATGCTAATGAGGAGGCACTTCTCAGACACCTTCTAAGTCCTCTGAGCTGAAGCATCTTCTAGATAGGCTCCCACTCCATTGTGTATGCATCCACAGACAGTGAAGGCATTAAATGTGCTGGAATAAAATGAAAATGTCCTCCTATATTGAGGGAGAAACTCACAAATCCATTTATCAAAAAAAGCTATTTGAAATGCAGAACAAATGTGACAGGAAATAATGACTATGCTACTACTTACAGTGAATCATTCGAGAGTGTTGTCATATAGAAACAATTCAAAGTCTGAATCCAACTATAGTCACTGAATCTATGAGATGCCTGTGCGTGTAAGACTTGGCACGTCTCTGCACTGCAAAACAAGAAAAATGATTTGCAGTGTCCAATACTTTATTTAGGGAAAATAGTAACATTGCGCAGAATCTAGAACCTCACAAATGAAAAAAAAAATACACTTGAACTGAGGACCCAGATGGAGTTCTCAAACAGTCAAACCAAGAGAGTGTAGTCAAGCCATAGCCCAGTAAAAAGGTTGCACTTAAGTCACATGAGGAGACCATCAAAGGTCTGCCATGGAGCATGACATGTACTATTATTGATATTATCCCATTAAGGATAACAAAGGGGACCACTCTAAAATGGAAATCTGTAACACCCTGGATAAATGAGAACAGACTCTTGGCTTCCCAGATGCTAAAATTTCAGTAAGCAGCAGTGATGTCTAAAGCTACATTCCAACAACATCAAGGTAAAGAAACAGCTGGTCATGGAAAGAAAGATCATACTGAATACTGTTGTCCTGTAGAATCCTGAATAATTCATAGATGTTTAAAATGAACTAAGACTTTTTCCCCATCTGATTTTCCTTGCACCAAGAAAGAGATGAGAATGAAACACAACCTACTTTTCAGCTGATGGTATTTAGAGAGTCAGCCCTTTAGAAAGGCATGTAGCAGACAGAGCTTAGAAATGCTTGCTAGTCAAAGGAGCATTGGTACTAGGCAGACCTCACAACTCCAGACCATAGCCATTTAAGGCACCATGTTAGGAGGTACAATTTAATAATGTCATCTTTGCCTGAAAGGGTAGTCATTTGAAATGTTAGGACTGGTAGAGTGAGTCCTGAAACATGGAGACTAAATGGCCAAAAAAATCCAGACATATATATCAAGTCCACGAAGGTCATTTTCCAGAATATGCCCTTTTCTCTGATGTTTGGTGATCTCAGGGTTGGTATATATAAGTTAATACAGTGCAAAAGGGCTTCACCTGCAAAAAAGAAGTTTAAAGGAGAAGGGCAATGTTTGATATTTGCTGTTCTCTTGGATTTTCTGTCTTTTTTTTTTTCGGCATATTCGCACTTGGCATTTTAACTGCCAACATTTCAATTAGGAGTCCTTGAAAGGCCTGTTTTATTTTCCTCTAGGTTTATTCTGTTGCCTTTGAGGGGTGCTCCTGCAGAATAGATACCTTTCAGCCCTCCTCCTCCCAATCTGCAGACAGTATTGTGGGTTAACTCAGATGTTTAACTCCTCTGGAGGGACCTCACCAGGTCCCAACTCCAACAATGATAGGTCTTCCACTGAATGTGAGTGATCCTGGAAAGTAGGCTTGGTGGGTAATGAGACATGGCATTTATTTGGGACTATTCCCACCCCAGGTCCAGGGTCAGGAATGGCTCACAGGTTTGCCCACTCATCTGACCAGGTAGTCCTTTTGAGCTGCATTTTCCACCTGGGCTATGGAGATATCGTCCTCCCATTTCAGCATTTCATCATTTCCCCTTCTCCCTGAGAAAGGGGAGCAAACAAAGCAGCATTGTCTCTTCCACTTCCACTTGCTAGCTCCAAAATATGCCTAAGCAGCTAATCAGATTCAGGACACCCAGGTCATAATCAAGGTTTCATCCTTCAGTGACAAGAGATCTGGCCTGTTTGAAATGAGATTTGCCAAGTTTGTTTGTTAGCTCTCACCAACTCTCAGTAAGACCTTGAGAGAATAACACAAGCTTGACTAAAGGCCCATCAGATGCAAGTGAGCCTGCTGCAATCTGTTGAACTCTCAGTAGAATATGTCATTAGCTCCCCCTACATTTTGACAATAAAAATCTCTCAAACCTGAGTTCAACCATAGGAGCCCAACCTGGGAATAAAACATTCAGCTTCATGTGACATAATGAGCCAGCTATAGTCTACAGAATATGGCAAAATGTGATATTAATCTCTCTACTTTTCACTTTCAAAGGCTGATATTGGAGGACATGTCTTCTAATCACACATGTAACTAGACAGTAAAGGAAAGATGTTGACTACAACATGAGGAGAAAAATCACCATGAGTGGGTGTTCGTACTCCACTGCAAACAAAATACTGTTTTTTGAGAGGACACGGATATCCCAAGTCAGACCTCATATTCACCACCTTAATCCTCTCTGGCTTCTGCCTAGCTTTACAAAGGAGGCATTTTGGTCCATCTCTGCTCCAGGCATTGCATATACATTGCAGACACAGGACACAGTTGTTGAAGTGATTATATTATAATTTGAAAATTGCAGGAGCATACTGAATGCAAACAAGTGAAGGAGTAAAAATGAGAGTCATTAGGAAGATGTCCCCAAATGTATTAGCATTCAGAAGGTGACTGTGGCTCATGGAGTAAGCCCTCCTCCCTATACACTGTTAGACACCAACAACCCCTGTGCAGGTACGAACATCCTTCGTGAATGATTGAGATTAAGGAAAGACATGTCTATTGATACAGCCCTCAGGAAAGAAAAAAAAAAACAGCAGGTTCCTAGCAGATGACCCCCTCAAAGAAGGATGTGTTTTAATACTTCTGTGAATAAACTGTATTAGAAGAAAATAATTTAAAGTGTAAATTTTGCAAACACTATCTTGGCAAATAATTGCAAAATTACATTCAAATTTATTCTGCAAATCTATTACACAGACTGCGGTTTATAAATGTGCATTTTTGTGTGTGAGTTTCAGTCTGTCTGTCTGTAGATTTGTGTGTATGCATGCATAGCAGACACATATTTTGACAAAAAGTCATCCAATGTGTGGTATGTGTCTGAATAAATCTTATATGTGTTAAGAAGGCCTTACTGTGGCTGAACTAGGCCTTTAGAGATCATTCCACAACCCCAGACAACAAAGTTAAAAACATATACATAAGACCAGCAATACAAACAGAGAAACAAACAGAAGCTGACAGCCAGCAAGGACAGTATGGCCCATCCAGCCTGTCCTTCATTTATTGGCTAAACTGTAAGTTGTGTGTCCAAACCATTTAAAAGCACACCACTCCCCACCATTTTTGTAAGGATGGCATTAAACTTTCCTCCAGTAGTCTTGAATTCAGTCATTGCTTTTGAACCTCAAAAAGAAACTTTATATGCTACATCTGACTACTAAAACTAAAATTAATTTTTGAGTAAAATGAGAGTTTGCCAGTTTAAAACATCTTGAATAAAGTCCTAGTAAGTGTATCTAAGAGCAATAGAAACTTTGATACCAGTGTTACTGCAGAATCATAACCAGTCTTCCTATATTTTGTGTATGAAATGGTAAAGCCAAATAACTGGCAAACCAATTGCTTGTGCTTAAAGTGATAATTCCTACTATGAACATGGAAATACCTTCTTGTCTTCCACCCAGTAGCCATCACACTGTAAATTAGTTTAATATGTTATTCCCATAGGCACAATTTTGTACCACAACTGACAGAGCTGTACATGCTTAATCACAGTATTATAAAATATTCAGTGTGGCCATATCAGGCAAAATAAAAAGCACAAGAGATTGGAAAGTCAGCTGACAGTACTTTATGCAGAGAAAGTACTGCTACACCAGGCATACCAAGCATTCTTTATCAGTTGGCAAATTGTGTATTTCAGTATTGTGTATGTGGCCACGAACGGCAGTGCATAAGCAAAAGATAATGACATATGCCGCCACTACCCTAGAAAAAGCACAATGTCACCTTCACTGTTGCATTTTATATGATTTCAGAAGAAGAGAAAAGGGTGCCACAGATATGGCAGACAGTATAGTTGTCAGGCTGCCAGTAACACCATGGCAGATACCCTGTTAGAGGAGGCAGCAGAGTTATGAGATGACATGCTGCTCAAACCATGTATTTAGCTGTAGAGTGGGGAACAGGGGAAGAGGGTAACAGAGGATGGCAGCCAGAAGGACAAAAGGAAATAACTGAAGCCTAGAATAAGGATATAAAGGCATCCAAATACTGAAATGGAATAATGGAGAACACCTAGATGGAAAACAAGAATGAAGAGTGCATTTTGCAAGCGGTGACACAGCAAGTGAGCACCAAACAGAGCGCATGTGATGTGCCCTCTGGTATGAAATGCGAAGAAAATGAAGGGATGAGTGCCCTGACTGGAATATGTACAGTTTCTTGCAAAAATATTCAAGAGGACCGTGACAATAGAACATGATGGGATATCATACTCCATAGCATATGTGAGCTTCACTATGCCCTGGCCTTCACAGGTAAATTGGGCCATATACTTGTATCCTATTGGGAGTGCCTTCTGTGTGGAGTCTGCACGTCCTCCCCGCATTTGGGTGGGCGTTCGAAAGACATGCGTAAATGGGCGTGCCTTCGTTGAAGGTTGGATGTCGAGCTGGTACCTTGGCTTTCATGAAAATCTACTGCCAATCATTAGCAGACCGGAGTTCCGCTGTGGCGACCCCTAACCGGGAAAAGCCAAAAGACAAACAACAAACTTGTATCCTATTCCATTTTCATTCATAGTGAAACAAAACATATAACTTGTTCTAGCATTTCTTCTCCTGCCCATACTAAAAAGCCCAAGCATTGTAACTTGGAAGATATTGTGGAAAGAAAAATCGTTATCCCCTTTTACATCTGATAAGTGGCAGTGCCTTCTTTGAAGGCTGGGCATCGGGCTGGCAACTCGGCATCATAAAAACCCCTGCAATTCATTAGCAGACCGGAGCTCCGCTGTGGTGACCCCTAACTGGGAAAAGCCGAAAGACAAAGACAAAAACATCTGATAAGTGGCAATAAAACATTTTCTTCTGTCACAGACTATTATACTTCACTTAAATTTCCTGATAGAAGTACATACGCTTCTTCACATCTCTTTACTGAAGTTTTGTTTTCCTGTACATGGTATATTTGATAAACAGAAGTAAGTCAATGTTCAAATAACATGCAGTAAATGTATAACAAACACAACTGCATGCCCACCACCTCGGTAACTGTCACTACAAACACATTCTACCAGCACGTGGCTTCCTTTAGATGACTGTGTAGTTGTGTTTCACAAGCAGACACAAACAAAAGAATAAAAGAATGACCTTGCATTGTATCACATTAAGAATTCATAGCCACACTCTAGCAGTTCCACAAATAGGCAGGACAGTAATCTAAATATTAATCACGTCTGTCAGAGCCTCATTTTTTCTCAGAAAATCATATATTTCATATTATATTTAAGTGAAATGGTGCACTCAGAGAAATGCTCATGATATCTGAGAAGGATATTCAAAAAGCTGGTAATCCTGGGCATTTCTATAATTCAGAAGTGTACCTCATTTCATTTTAACATAAAGAATGCATGAACTGCAAATCTGACTACATTGTTGAAATTCGGACTCCAGGAGCTTTTGATCCTTTTTAGCTTGTCATAAGGATATTAAACAAATTGTCAGCTATAATTGCAAACCATTGAAGCATTTCAATTTAAAATTATTTGATTTATGTACTCCATTCAGAGAGTTACAGTGCTGAATTAATAATGGCCAGACAATAAATAACGCTGCCGTATTTAAGCAGATGCCCATATTGTAAAGGATGTAAACGGAGACGAGCTGTATTTAATGGTAAGACAGCTAATTAGCTGTTATTCTAATGGTCACTGTGCATTTCTTCTGAGCCATAGGGAAGCAGTCATTACAGTCTCTGTATTAAGCTTTTCATAACACTGATATGTGACTCTCTGCATGCCCATGCATGATATTTCATGTATTTTGTCCCTTAAAACATTCTAACATTCAAAACCAATGCCATGCTCAGTATGAATATCAATACAGAAATTATTGCATAACACAGACAGATAATGTTTCCCTCAGATATATGTCTTGTAAGTATTTATTGTGATTCCTGCTCAGTTGCAGTTAGCTAAGCGGCAGATAATGTGGACTGTAGTCATTTTATACTGAATCAGACAAAAGGAAATTTGTCACGTGTAGGCTCAGAGTCAGAATGTACACAGCCTACAAAATAAGATGGCATTCAGACAGCAGTTGCAGGACCTAATAGATAAAGCAGGACACCATGAATTGGTGTTGATAATGGGTTTTGTGCATGCACATATCACTACAGAACAGGATATAAGGACTGCCTGTGCTCACATGGGTGGGGCAACAGGAATAAAAAAGGAGAGGCCATTCAAGACTTCTGTTTGGTAAATGGCTTGATGATGGCCAACACATGGTTCAGAAAGAGAGACAGTCACAAGATTACATACAAGAGTGGCCAACATGTAACTCAGACAGACTTCCTCCTAGTAAGGAAAGGTCACTCAGTAGAATCAGTGATTGCAAAGTCATCCTCAGTGAAATAGCTGGCCCACAGCATAAATCACTGGTTGCCACAATCAGCTGCAAGCAATAGTCAGGGAAGGCTCTAAGGTCAACAGAGAACCAGCTGAAGACCTGGAAATTGGCTGGAGAGAAAGCACAACAGTGCAAGGAATGACTCAAGGCTCTAGCGCCTCAAGAAGATGAAGAAATAGATAGAGTTGAAGAAGAATGGCAGCGCCTCAAAACAGCATGTGTGAGGACTACAGAACAGATATGTGGCCAAGCCAGGTATGGAAATAAGGCACATAAGAAAAGCTGGCGGTGGAATGTAAAAGTCCAGGAAGTCATCAAAAGAAAGAAGGAGTGAAGGAAAAAGTGGGAGATAGAAAAGACAGACTAGGCTAGGAAAGAATACTGGTTGGCTAACAAAGAGGCTAAAACAGCAGTTTCAATAGCAAAGAACAAGGTATCAGAGGCAGTCTACCAACTTCTGGCACAAAGAAACTGTATCAGGTTGCAATGCAACAGTAGAAAGAAAAAGAAAATAGTCAGACACCTTCCATAAGGGATGCCAGAAAAAACCTGCTCACCAGTCCACAGGACATTAAAGGCAGATGGGAGGAATACTTCCAGCGGTTTCTCAATGAAGAAAATTCCACAGAAGCTGGACTACTCCAGACACAGTCTACAATGAGAGAAGATTAGTAGCCCACCATAGAAGACGTAAGAGCAGCACTAAGGAAAATGAAGTCAGGGAAAGCAGCGGCTCAGATGAGGTCACAGCAGATATGGTAAAGTTGCTGGGTGAGATGGGGAGAAATGTCTTCTAAGGATTCTCATAGCAGTGTGGAGAAAAAGGCATATCACAGATGACTGGAGAATAAGAACCCTAATGCCAGTGTTGAAAAACAAAGGGGACATTCACAAATGTACAGAGGTATCAGACTCCAGTCACATTGCATAAATGTTCTGGAGATGGTGAGAGGTAAATGGATATGCAGAGCAGTAGTAATTAAGATGGGCAATGAGCAGTTCAGATTCACATCAGGATGCAGCACAACTGACCCGATGTTTGCAGTGAGACAGATAGTTGAAAAGAAGCTATAAATGAGGAAAGAGTCCAAGTGGGCATTGCTAGACTTGGAGAAAGCATATGATAAGATCCCAAGAAAGCTGATTTGGGCTGTCCTGTGGGGTTCAAAGTCTCAGAAACATTGGTAGAATTTAATGGAGACTATGTACAAGGACATAACATTGAAGTACAAAGTGTTCAGCCTTACAGATGTGTGCCCAGTGGAAGTGGGTGTGCACCACGGTTCAGCAATGAGCCCAGTGCTGCTCATACTAGTAATGGACTACAGCAGCAAGCAGGTCAGAGGAGACAGATCAACAAATTTGCTGTATGCAGACAATGTGGCATTACAGGCAGATTGAGCAATAATGTCAGCAAAGGATCGGGGAATGGAATACAAACCTGAAGGCACAAGGGATGAAACAGTATATATAAGGCAATTGTAATGGCAGAAAATGGTTGAGTTCAGAAGAAGCTGAGAATTGCGATAGAAGGGAAAATAGTGGAACAAGTTAACAGCTTCAAGTATCTGTGGGGGGTGTTGAGGAGAAGGGACGTCTGAATGAGGAGGTCAAAGCTCAAATCAGAGGGGCTGAAGCTAACTGCCACAGAGTCTCAGGTGTATTATATGGCAGAAGAATACCAAAGAAGCTGAAAAGTAAGGTGTGTAAAACAGTGGTGCAATTAGTACTGCTGTATTACCATGCACAAAAACCTGGGCAGAAAAGGCAGAGCAGCTGAGGAAGCTAGAGGTGAAGGAGATGAAGTTCCTGAGATAGGTGATAGGATGCACACTCTGGGGCAGATGAAGAAATGACATAAAAGAGATGAAGCCAAAGTAGCTTCAATTGCAGAACAGTTCAAAGAGAACAAAATACAGTGATTCAGGTGCATGTGCAGAAAAGCAGAAGACAGCCTGGTGAAGAAGACTTGGGACAGAGAAGAAGGCAAGAGGAAAGGAGGGCATCCAGCAAAGGGGTGGAAGGACTGTATGACAGAAGACCTGCAACAGTCAGGCATGAGTGTCAAAGAAGGCAGGAGAGAGGCACTGAATAGAGAGAGGTGGCGACAGTTGACATTACACCCTGACCCCATGCAGAAAATGGGAAAAAGGCAGTTGATGATGACTGCAAAATATGAAAATGAACAGAAACTAGGAGTGGGCACATGAAGGGACATAAATGCAGGAAATCCCCTACTTTCTGAAGATACACTGATACTAAAAGTTGACAAGCTCATTATGTGGCTTTTGCATTAGCTGTTCAAAAGCACTCATTGACACATCCATTTTCCATGACTACATTCAGGATAGTAAGGGGTGGAGTCTATATTAGCTAGCAGTCATTGCAAGATGGAAACCAGACCTGGATCAGGATGCCTGTCCATGGTAGATGCAGTCACATGATCATACTCACATGTACAGTGGATATAAAAAGTGTACACACCCCTGTTAAAATACCAGATTTTTGTGATATAAAAAAATGAGACCACAATAAATCATTTCAAAACTTTTCTCACCTTTAATGTGACCTATAACCTGTACAATTCAATTGAAAAAACAAACAAATCTGTTAGGGGAAAAATATAAAATATAAAAAAGTACAGTATGCACATCCTTAAACTAATACTTTTTTGTGTGTGCACACCCTTAGACTAATACTTTGTTGAAGCACCTTTTGATTTAATTACAACATTCAGTCTTCTTGGGTAGGAGTCCATCAGCATGGCATATCTT
Source organism: Protopterus annectens (assembly GCF_019279795.1). NCBI lineage: Eukaryota > Metazoa > Chordata > Ceratodontiformes > Protopteridae > Protopterus > Protopterus annectens. The sequence continues at coordinate 639,727,761 of NC_056727.1, read as the reverse complement.
GACTTGGCAATATTTGCCCACTCCTCCTTGCAAAAGTGCTCCAAATCTGTCAGATTGTGATGGCATCTCTTGTGCACAGCCCTCTTCAGGTCACCTGACAGATTTTATGTTGGATTTAGGTCTGGGCTCTGACTGGGCCATTCCAAAACTTTAATTTTCTTCTGGTGAAGCCATTCTTTTGTTGATTTGGATGTATATTTGGGTTCATTGTCATGTTCAAAGATGAAATTCCACTTCATCTTCAGCTTTCTAGCAGACATCCGAAGGTTTTGGGCCAAAAGTGACTGGTATTTGGAACTGTTCATAATTCCCTCTACCTTGACTAAAGCCAGCTCCAGTTCCAGCTGAAGAAAAGCACCCCCAAAGCATGATACTGCCACCACCATGCTTCATTGTGGGGACGGTGTTCTTTTGGTGATGCAAAGTGTTGTTTTTGCGCCAAACGTATCTTTTGGATTTGTGGCTAAAAAGTTCAACCTTGGTCTCATCAGACCATAACACATTTTCCCACATACTTTTGGGAGACTTGATGTATTGTTTTGCAAATTTTAGCTGGGCCATCTGGATGTTTTTCTGTGTAAGAAAAGGCTTCCGTCTTGCAACCCTACTCCATAGTCCAGATATTTGGAGAATACGGGAGATTGTTGTCACATGTAGTACACAACCAGTACTTGCGAGAAATTCCTGCAGCTCCTTCAGTGTTGCTGTTGGTCTCTAGGCAGCCTCCCTGACCAGTTTTCATCTTGTCTTATCATTAGTTTTGAACATACGTCCAGTTCTTTGTAACGTCACTGTTCTCCCATATTTCTCCACTTTTTGATGACTGTCTTCACTGTGTTCCATGATATATCCAATGGTGTGGACATTTTTTTGTACCCTTCTCTTGACTGATACCTTTCAACAATGAGATCCCTTTGATGCTTTGTAAGCTCTCTGTGAACCATGGCTTCTTCTGTAGCAGGCAACTGAACAAATGTCAGGAAAATCCTACTAGGACAACTGAACTTTATTTGGGGTTAATAAGAGTCTCTTTAATTAATGGCAGGTGTGTACCCAAGAAGACTGAATGTTGTAATTAAATCAAAAGGTGCTTCAACAAAGTATTAGTTTAAGGGTGTGCACACTTATGCAATCAGCATATTGTATGTTTTTTATTTTTTATATTTTTCCCATAACAGATTTGTTTATTTTTCAATTGAATTGTACAGGCTATAGGTCACATTAAAGGTGGGAAAAGTTTTGTATGTACACTTTTTATATCCACTGTACATATAGACTTTTTATATCCACTGCACATATAGTTCCAGTTTAGTATGCAAGTCCCTTAGCAGGGATGTATTTAGAATGTGGGAACAAACAAGTTACCTTGTTGAAAACCTACACAAACATGGAAGAAACATTCAGTCTGCACAAAGAAATGAACCCAGAGAGGAATAATACTAAGACCCAAGCACTGTGAGACAGGAGTGTAGCTGCATCATGGTGCTACCCCAAAAGCAGCAGTGTTATGAGAATTCAAAGCATCATTAGGAAAATGGTGTTGAGTACTAGGCCTAGGCAAAATTTACATCACACAAGGAAGAAGGAAAAAAACCTACCTACTGCTAGTGCCAGGAACCCATGTAAAATACTCCACAGTAACAAACTGATGATAAAAAGAACTGTTGCAGACAGTGGTCATAAAGAAAATAGAACAATAAAGCTCAGAGAATTAATCATGTATCAGTCCTGAATACAGTAGACATACCTCTCAACTTCTATGGTTTAGGCATACCACCGTGATTTTGGTCTCTAGATTTAGCCTTGCTTCTCCTAGATTTATGATGTTCCTCGTTAAGTCAGACCTGTTTATGAGTTCATATTTTATTAATTGCACAAACCAAGCTTATACAAAAATGTACTATTACTAACTATATTGGGTCTAGTATTTAAAGATCTTTTATTGTGAAAAGTAAGAAAGTGCTGCTCCTTCTGACCCTTTGCTATGATTTTTAAAGTCCATGCTATGATTTTTAATGCTTTGAGGTTGAGAGTATATAATCCATTATATATGCATTATATTTTAGTAATGCTGCTCAAACAACTCTGAAATTAACAAAACAAAAGGTGGCATATGTGAAAAATAAGTTGTTGTGGCCTCCTATACTCAGGATCTTTTACTTAGTGAGAAGTGAGCACCTAATATCAAGTAGTACAGTTTCCAACAGTTTGGCCTTATCAGTTCTATTTCCTCATGGATTAACTGTTTCTGAGTCATTTCTTAGAGAAGACTATATAACATTAATTATTTGACACTAATAATTACTCAGTAGATATGAGCAGTCATTTTTCTTTCAGTCTGCATCTGCCCAGCATCCCATCTCATTTGTAGTCTTTCTCAGTTAACTAGAACATTTGCTAAGTCTCTAGATATGGTACAGTTGAACAGTTTTTTTTTTTTATGTGGATATTTATAAACAAAAAGGAGAATTGCATTGCATTGCGTTCCTATTAAAGTTTTCAGTTTTAAGAATTATTTTTATTTCTCTGTTTGGGTTTATGCTCTCATTAAAATTTTGTGGACAAAAAAATAGTACATATCCCCCACTTTGTGTATCTCAACAAATCATAATTCACCATTCACATTCACAGCAAATACCCTTCATGTTGCAAAGTTCCAGGCATCTCATGACTTCTAAGGTAAATCATCCCCTTATCCATCACAATCTTGCCACCATACCCTATATTTTTCATAGAAAGACCATTATGAATCCATGAGCTATGTCTTTATGGTAACTATGAACACTGTTAGTTCTATCTTTTTTCTGTTCTCCAATGAAAAGGAAGAAGAAGAAGGCAATGAGTTAACAGGCAAGAAAAATTAGAGCACAACAAGTATTTCACCCTACAAACAATATTTCACCATATAAGACAATAAAATAGAAACTGAATCTGAGAAGCAGAATGAGGTGGGCACAGTGCTCAGTTACTATAAAGACATTTTTTAATGGACTAGGTCATAGATTTGGAATGTTATTTGTATCAAAAAGATGGAAGTCTTGAAAAATGTACATACTAAAACTGCAAAAAATCCAGCTGATTGACAGAGCCATCCACTGTATGCTACCACTACATCAAAAGATGACAACAGTGGCAATGACATCATAGAGGATTATCATCTGGTCTCTGAACGTGATGAGCATATTATGTGGTTGAGACATGGATGCCAAGGAATTCACATCAAGAGCAAGGTGATTCTTAGCATCCATGTTCAGAACACATAGTAGTTTGTTTAAATTGTTTAAAAATCCTTTAAAAATATATTTGAAAATATTATTTACTTAAAATTTGTAGTACTAATAGTTTGCATACCTGTTGAAAAACATATTGAAACTGATGGAAAATATTATAATAGTGTTGTGATACCAAGTTGTATAACCATAATGCATCGATAAGATTTATGTTATATATTATATATTAAGCATTATGTATTAACACCCATAGGGACCTATTTACACCTTTTTTAATAATGTGTGTAGCTACCTGTTGAGCGGTTTCATTCTAGAGGGTATATGCTCTCAGTTTTTCTTAGCAGCTACTCAAATTATCTTTTCTTTGGATCTGCTGCCAATATTTTAGATGTACATGAACCAGAGGATGTCATTATACACACCTTTAATAATTTTAATATATTTAATTACACTGAAATATGTATCAACCAAGATTTTTTTAGATTATTTACCAAAGGGTTTACTTTTGTACCAGTTAAAAAACCTAAAGTGGAAAATATTATACTAGATATCAAGCTATTTACACGAAAACTAAATTTCAAACATATATTCAAGGACAGAGCAGGGCAGGATAGAGAGAATTCCTTAGCAAGACATAGTACCTACAACCCCCCATTACAATTTGAAATTTTAAATTTTGAAAAATGTGTTATAAATAGGATATGAAATGGATATAAAAATAATAATATTGATAATAGAAAGATCAAAAACAATCTAACCAATGCTGAATACAAGCTACTCAAAGAACTGAGTAGTAATGACAAAATTCGTATCATGAAGCCTGACAAAGGGGGAGGGGTGGTTATCATGGATAAATGAGATTACATCAAGAAAATGAAGGACATTTTGGATAAGGAAGAGCAATATGGTTCAGTAACAAAAAATGAGATTAACATTGCATATAGGAAGATAGACCTCATCTTGGAAGATAACCTGTTCACAGGAATGATTGATTTGGAATTGTTTAAGTTTCTAAAGGTAACAAAACCAGTTATCCCGGGTATTTTTGGAATACCCAAAATACATAAGTCCCTACACAGCCCACCCATGAGACCTATAGTATCATCCCAGGGATCAAAAACTCAGCCCCTGGCAATTTATGTAGACACTATGTTAAAAGGATTTAACACAAAATATGACCATATTTTAATAGATTCATGGGATTTCTTGAAAAAAATAGGTGGGAGTACCTATTTGGACAATATGTTGTTTATTACCATTGATGTTAAAGAATTGTTTTCAGTCATACCTCAAGGTATTGGTTTAGACTGGTTTGAGAAAGTACTTGTAGAACTGAAATTAGTAACAGAAGCTAACTTTAGAACAGTTTTGGAATGTATGGAACTGATATTAAAGTACAATTATGCATACTTTGAAGGAGACTACTACCATCAGAAAAAAGGAGTAGCCATGAGCTCAGCTTGTGCCCCCATGTATGCTAACATTATTATGTTATTCTGGGAAAAGAATTATGTGTTTAATTCTGTATACAGCCAACATATAAGTAATTATTTTTGTTTTTTGGATGATATATTTGTTTTATGGTCTGGTCCATATGAATGCATTCATGATTGTATACAATATATAAATCAGACAACTACTTTTTTGCATTTTACACATCAAATAGAAGCAGAGGAAATACATTTTTTGGACATCAAATTAAGTAAGGACAAACAGAGTAAATGCTATAGATCTAATGTATTTAGAAAGGAACACCATTCCAATGCCTATTTGCATTTTAATAGTGATCATCCTTATCAACTCAAGAAAAACATAGTAAAAGGGCAAATGATCAGGATGGCTAGAATGGTTTCAGATGATGTAGATTTTCTAAAAGAGATAGACAAAGTAGAAAAAATGTTCCAAGAAAGAGGTTATCCTATGGACTTTATTAGTCCTATAAAAGAATATGTTTTATCTGAAAGAGGCAATAAATACAACGCTTTGTTAGCTAAAGAAGGGAGTGTGAAGCCTACAGTAACTAGCAATGAGAAGAGTAGTTTTAGCACCCCTAATACAGTTGGCACAAGGGATACACCATATCTGACGATGACATATTACCAAGGTGTGAAATGGCTGAAGAGAAGTATTGATGACACATGGGAGATGTTTAGAAATATAGCAACTAAGACTGATGTATTTCAAAGTGATATAAAATACAGTTTCAGAAGGAACAAGAATATTAAAAATATCATTGAACAGAGATCTACTAATAATAGGGGGGCGAACAAGAGACATGGTACCTTCAAATGCGGTAGGTGTGCACAATGTACATTTATTGCAGGATTAAAAGAAATCAGAATACCTAGCTTGGATATAACTTTAAAACCAAAAGGTACAACAGCTGTTACTCAAAAGGAGTAGTATATTTAGTATTCTGTAAAGTATGCTGGAGTTACTATATAGGCAAAACTGAACGCCATTTAAGGAATAGAATATATGAACATACAAGGGATATCAGTAAGCATAATGACAATAATGCATTATTTAGGCACGCAATGATATGTAAACAGGCAGATTTTAAGTTTTGGGTACTTGAGGAAATTGAACCCATGGAAAGAGGAGGTGACTGGGAGACTAAGCTAGAGTATAGGGAAATGATCTGGCAGTTGAGATTAGACGCATGTAGTGGTAAAGGATTAAATGACCACATATCTATCACCCCTGCGTTAAAAATATTGGCAGCAGATCCAAAGAAAAGATAATTTGAGTAGCAGCTAAGAAAAACTGAGAGCATATACCCTCTGGAATGAAACCGCTCAACAGGTAGCTACACACATTATTAAAAAAGGTGTAAGTAGGTCCCTATGGGTGTTAATACATAATGCTCAATATATAATATATAACATAAATCTTATCAATGCATTATGGTTATACAACTTGGTATCACAACACTATTATAATATTTTCCATCAGTTTCAATATGTTTTTCAACAGGTATGCAAACTATTAGTACTACAAATTTTAAGTAAATAATATTTTCAAATATATTTTTAAAGGATTTTTAAACAATACTTTTAAACAATATATTTTTGTCTTGTATGTTTTTAAATTAACAGTCTCACACTAAATCAATTATGTATTTATTAACAATATGTGGTGACTTATCCAAAGTTACTATGGTTACACATATATATGCATACATTCTATATACAAACGGATATAAACAAGTACATATGAGCTACATCTGGTTATTTTTTATTTTGTATTCTTTATGTCCTGTATGCATACATATATATTAACTAATGTACTTGTTTTTACTATATTTATTTACTTATTGTTCATTTTTTTTTAATTTTTTACATATTAATATTTTTTCACATATTATATATAAATATGTTGACAAATGCATTTATATGGTATATATGTATTTGATATCATTTTAGCTATTAACTGTCAACCCTTTTTTTGGTTAAACATGTTAACAGTGCTTATTTATTTACTCACTTTCAACCTAGTAATGTGCCTCTTAGTAATTGAATGTATACTTCTATACTCATTTATTCATTTATTGAAAACACAGTATATATATATGAGTGTTGAATAAACACATTTTGGTTATATATGGGTACATTTAACATAATGTTAAATGTCTATTCAGTGGTGCAGGAGAACAAAAGTCTGATGTCTAGCCCTTCATTTTATTTTATTCATTCTTCATCAATCAACAAATGCATTTAACCTGATAAATGTTTAATTAGTAATTAACAATGTAGGATATATATAGTAAGAACAGTGAATGGTTACTTGATTCTGAAGAAGTCTCTGGTGTTGGAGATGAAAGCGCTAAATCATTCATTTTGTTTTATTTTCTTTTTGAGTGTTTAAAGTGTTTATTTTACTTTTTGCTTTTGGAATAAATTCTATCAATCAACTGGTGTGAGATCGAGTTTTTGTATCACTAGCACAGAGTGATACAAGGGAAAAATGACAGGCTTTATTGTATTTGGAACTACTACATTTTTTATGGTGACTTGGTTCTGTTACAGCCTTTTTGTTGTGTGGTTAAAAGTCAGTATTTTCTTTGGGTATAAGAATTGTTCTGGATGCATTAAAGTGAGGATCACTAATTCCATTGTTAATCATATAATTAAATATATGTGGAAGTATTTTGCCAAAGGAATCACAAAAAGTTTTATAAAACTCTGAGGTCAATCCATCCGGACCTGGTGCTTTATGAGATTTCAACTTTTTAATTGTATCTACTATTTCCCCAGGGAAATTGGCTTAATTAAATCTATTTGAGAGTTCTCATCAATTTTTGGAATAAAATCACTGTTAGTCCTATTCGTGAAAGATTCCTGTCGATCACCGTAAAGCTGAGAATAAATAATTTCAAAAATACTCATAATATCTTCAGATTTTGTATATCTATTATTTTCTAACTGTATCTCAGTGATCTGAAAAGGTACTTTCGATTGATTAATGATTCTAGCTAATGCCCTTGAAGGTGTTTGAATATGATTAGCATATTTTGCCAACAATCTATGTTCATAAAACGACAACCTACTATTCTGGACCAAAAAGAGCTCCTTTTGACATTTTAATAGTTCTTTTTCTGTTTGCTGGTTAAATTTCCTAATTAAATCCTGTTCTAATGATTTGATTTTAGTTTCCAGTCTTTGTATATCTCTAGTTTGAATTCTTTTATAATAGGTAGCTTTTTGCAAAAAAATCCCTCTTACTTGTGCTTTGGTTGTCGCCCATTCAATATCGGGTAAATGTTGTTGTTTAGATAAACTAATTAATAGAAGATCAAGAACAGCCTGAGTTTCCTGAATTATATCTTCTTTATTTAATAAATTTGGATTTAGGGTCCAATTGTACCCTCTATGTGATAAGCTATTTTTGGGGTCTATGTTAAAATTTAAAGTAATTTTAGAATGATCTGATAAGTATCGAGCTTGTACGGTAACACTGGGATCTAGAATAATCAAGCTTTCTGAAATCAAGAAAAAATCTATTCTAGACCACATTTTGTGACAAGATGAATAGAATGTAAAATTGTTTGTATTAAACTGATTGCTTACGTATTTAAAAGGATCATACAATTTAAAGTCAACTTTAAGTTCACTAAAAACTATTACTGCTTGAGTATTAAATGACCTATGTGCAGTTGATTTATCTAGTTTAGGATCTTGATATGTATTCCAGTCCCCTCCTATAATTATGTAGTAGTTATTATATTGATTCAAAATGGAATAAAGTGATACTATAAAAAGGTGTTGATTGTTACATGGTGCATATATATTAAGAAGTAAAATAGGTTTATCATAGAGATTAGATGACAGAATCACATAGCACCATCTTCCTTCTTTATCTATTTTAGAGACTAGGATATTTTCTTGGTATTGGCTTTTTATAACCATCGCGACCCCCGCGCTATTAGTTTAACCTTCCGAAGCTATAACATCTCTGATCCACTTTTTTCCTTAATAACTGCCCACTGATCATTAGTCAAATGAGTTTCTTCAAGTAAAATAAAACATGCCCTAGCCTGCAAAAATAAATGAAGAAACAGTTTCCTCTTTTTCAAGTTCTGGAGCCCTTTCGTATTCCATGAATCTATTTCCCACATAGTACGACCTTTAATTGATTCAAATATGGTTTATGTTGGACAAAACAAAATAGATTCAAATATGTTTTCAAAAGATATATTTTCTGAAAGCATTGTTGAAATCCCATCCCACACCAGTGCCTACCCACTAAACCCCTGGACCAGGACATACATAGATTTTCCACACTGTTAAACATTTTAAGGATTAATAACATTACTAAATAAATGTTCTTTAGATTAAAATATATTACAACTATATCATGCAAAAAAACTATGTCTACTACCACTAAATCTACAAAGCCTGACCTAAACATTCCCTATTAAACACTGCTAAACATCTACATCTCTTGTTTTATCAATTTTGGAAATTATGTCGAGGAAAAAAGTGTTAACAACATAAATTATTCTTGTCATTCCTCTCCAAACAATTCAAATATCTAACGAATGATAATAATATGTTGTGTCCCATTAAGAACATTCTGTGAGTATCAAAACTGATACTTTCCTGTAATATATACAACATACATCTTAAGAATAACTAAAAGACATTTTCAAAACCCCATGAAATTAAAAATGAGACACCAAACCATAATATACATTACAATAATTAGTTTGTAGACAATCTATACTGTATGTACTATTATAGACAAATACGCTTCAGCATTAACTCTGCATGATGATTACGTATGCGCTGCTATGCAGAGGAGGCTAGATCAAATAAGTGAGTAAGAAAAGCATGCATTAAGACATGCATCAAAAGACATGTTTAGAGTTTTATAATGTAATATTCAGAAGAGAGCAAAAGACTAAAATAGTAAAAGGTGCTGGCAATCATCAAATTTGTCAGTATTATAACTGTTTTGAAGAAACTAAGAGTAGAAGTTAAACTAGCAAATGTGGTTAACATGCTAGTATAGGCATGACTGGAAAATGGTTTGAAAAGTTCATGAAATTGTTAAGAAAAGTAAAGCACTGAGCCATAATGTCATGTAAAATCTGCATTGAATAATTGCTCATTAGTATTATTCTTACATATAAATGTTGACTTTCCCTTTAGATCTTGCATGCATAGTTTATTTTAATTTTCAGTGAGTAACTGGGCACACATTTTCCTAAAAAAATTTCCTAATGCTAGTGCTATCTTGTTTTAAATTACCTTTCCTTTTGTTTGTGCCATGTGGATGGTAAAAAGCACACAGTGAGTCAAATGGCATTAACTTAATTAAAATCTTAGCGATTAAACAAACATAAGGGATCTCAGAGTAGTCTGCAACTGTCAAAATGGCAATAGCTGTAGTGATTAAAACAAAATTACCATCCTTGTCTTTAAATAGCAAGCTTGACCACTCACTGACTACATATGAACTTTATATTAACACTGAAGTTAAATCTGTATAATATTAAATTCCTTTGAGATTAATGTTATTCCACTTTATTGCATCAGTAAAACTGTAAATAGCAACAACTAAATAATTAAAGTAATTGTAAGAATATATATGTATTTGGGGTAAGTTTCCTAGTGTAGCTGCTGCTCTCACCAACACTATTAGATAATCACACCAATTTAAAATATTATTGGATACCTAAATAATTAAATGTAGTGTGTAAAACAGTTCAATGTTTCCTATGTGCTTAAAGTATATCCACTCTTACTATAATAGTCAATTTACATTCTTCCACACAGTTTTTTCAGTTTCCCAAGCCTGGGAAACTGCCTTCGAGTTCACGACGAGAGACCCTTTAAGTGAGCGGACTTCTGGATGCGCCACTTCAAAACCGGCCCCAGAGCAACAAAAGAAGCATTTCCTGTAACTTCGTGATGGGACAGAGTTCGTAGGAGCCATAAAAAGTCGTGAATGGCTCGCGAACGATCCAGCGCTAAAAAACAAGACTTTATCAGATTAAAAAGAGGCCTGCAGAACCAAAACTTGAAACAAAGGATTCAGAAGCCTCGGATAAAAGCAAAACATGAATCCGACCTCTGTTATTGCAGCAGTCTCAACGGAAGGCCATGTCAGCTCTTTGAAGCAGGCAATGATTTAAATATCTTCAAAAAGGTAGATTTTGCTTCTTTTTTTGTGGAAACTGAATATTTATATCCATCGACTGTAAACATTAGTGTATTAGGATACTTCATTTGAAATTTAATCTGTTTTTCAATAAGAAATTTACAGTAAGCAGATAAAGCTTGCCTAGCTTGTCTTATTTGGAGAGGTAAATCATGAGCCACAGAAACTTTATTACTATTCCACATAATGTAACCTCCGTTCTTTTTAACAGCCATTATTATTTTATTAACATCTTAGTAATTGAGAATTTTAACATAGACTGGTCTTGATATATTTGGTGCCTACATTTCTCTCAAAGCTCTGTGAGCTCTCTCTATTATTATTTGTTTAGCTGTGTCAGAGTCATTAAACAATACTGTAAAGATTTGTGTAATGGAGGGAATTAAATCATTGTATTGAATATTTTCAGGTATCCCTCTGATAATTATATTATTTCTCTCGGATCTCGCCTCAAGATCCAGGATTTTTGCTTGCATAGATTGTATGTCCAGGTCATGAGTATCACATTTCTTAGTCAGCAATGTTATTTTATCCTCATTTTCTGATATTCTAGCTTCAGATTTGTCCATTCTTTCTAGAATTTGACTACATGAAATGCCAAAAGATTGCACCTGCTTGGATAATTCTTCCAAAGCTTCCTGAATGGGTAGTAAAGCAGATTTAATATCCTCCATGTTTGCTAGCTGGTCTGGTTTATTTTTATTCCCTGCTTTGGGAAGTTCCTGTTGTTTAATGATTTTCTGCCTTTTCGAAATTAAGTCCTTTTCTGGTGATTGCAATTCAGAAAGTTTCGTTTTTGTTGTTGTTGTCTCCATACTTTCATCTTGTTTTGACATTATAAATCAGTATTGTCCTTTGCTGTAGCTTGATAGTAAATAGGCCAAGTTTGCTATTCAGACAGATCCTTTGTTTAACACTCACTTCAGAGTCAGTCAATCAGGTCTAATCCTGTTGAATTCTTTAATTTTCCGAGATTCGATCACCTCTCCTCAGATATTTGAATGGAGTAGATTTACCTTTTCAAAAGATTGTTGTTACATAACTCATAGTATGGCTTCAGGGTTAAATTTTCCTCAGGATATATGCAGAGCTGTAGATTTACAGTGTTCACAGAATGGCAGCCATCTTTGAATCCCAGAACAAATGAAGATTCCTAAGGAGACATGGCCATGCTACCTGGAAAAAAATGAAACTATGATTAAACTAAATTTTATATGGCTAGATTTACCAGATACATTGCTGCTAGGAAACTCTGTAAACCTAAGGCCAGGCAGGAAAAAGGCTTATGTAGTTTGACTGTCAAACCAGGATGAAGTAAAATGAGAAATAAATGCCAGAAGTTTGACATCTTTTACTATTGATGTAACCTCTGTCATTTCAGGAAAGACTTGCCCTGATCCTGACTCAGCAGTGTCACATACTGAACAACTTACCTCTCAGGAAGATGGTACCAAAGAATGGTATCAAGCCATGTAAATGAGTTGTGTATGTTAGTCAAAGCAAATGGTTTGTAACTGAATAAAACTGTCTTATGCTAGGATTATTAGCACTTCCACTTCATTGAACTGTGCTACAAAATGATAAAAGGAGCAATATTTAACTTAACTGTGATTAACAGGTCAAAATTGGTTAGAGGTTTTCCCCAACATGAAGTAAGTGTAAAATGTATTGGTCACTTTCTGAAGCATTTTTGTTTTATAAATTAATGTCAGTTACAGTTACACTCCTCATGTTAAAGTTGCAAGTAATTTTGCAAAACAAAAAAAAAATGAAGGTTATATTGTGTTGTTTGTTTTTTTTATTTTTTTTTTATTTTAATATTTACTCAGTTTTCTCTGCAATCATATTCACAATATGATGTCATGGTAGGTATTGGTTAATGATTTACATAATCCACAAAGCATTCTAGGTAAGGAAGGAAAAACTTCTTTAGAAGAGCATCTTCTTACACTGTGCTGCACTGCTATATCCTTACATATGTTAGGATAAGGTGTTCCACCTGTAAGACATAGTTGACATCTTGACTTGCTAAGAAGTAAGAAACTCCTGTTTATGCATTTAGCATGGCAATATAGTAACCTATACATTATGAAAGAATAACACGGCCGGACTTGCAAAACACCGGTTTTTAATACTTGTTTTAAACGCTTGACAATAAAAGTACGTTTTTCGTCCCGTTTAAATACGGGACTTCTTCAGAAACTAAACAGATTTAAAATTCTAAGACTGATTTTTATACATCTTTTCTAAAAAAACGTGCCAAATTCCTGAAATTACTTTACTTTTAAAGGCATATACAGCCTAACAATAAGAGACTGAAACAGATCATTTTAACAAACAACTTTACAAATCCCTATGGTCTAATATATATTAATATATGTTAATATATGTTAAAATGGATACACCTTCTTATCTACTTCTAATGTTTTAATTTACAAACCATAAGATATATAAAATATATAAAATATATAATATATGAAATATATAATATATAATCAATATAATATATAACGATCCATATATACAAAAACCTACATATTTATTATAAAATTACATGTACATTCAACATTTCATATGCTAAAAAATTATATGCAAACATTTATAAAATTCATGAAATTCATACTCACATGTGCTTGAAAAACACCTATACTTATATATACATATTTTTATTTTTATATCTTTATATTTTTATATTTTTATATTTTTTTATATTTTTATATGTATACCCATGCACACATATATGTGCATATAAATACACATATATACACACAAGCACCCACTTATCTGCATACCTATAGTATATATATGAAACAAATTTATATATGTAAAAAAAATATATATATATATATATATATATATATATATATATATATATATATATATATATATATATATATAAAAATATATATATATATAAAAAATGTAAAAAATGTACACATATATATTTTGTGTGATGAAAATATTTACTTTCATGAACCCACTATTCGGAAAAAACATGCATGTACATGTGTATCATAAATTTTTAAACTTTTTTAAAAATTTTTTAAATTTTCAAAACCTATCTTTTCAAACTTCTCAACCTCAACAAGCACATTATTGAGCATTTGTCGTTCAGACCTGGGTTTACAAAAGCATTTAATCTAAGTTGCCACATCAACTCCATTTTCTCTAATAATAAACCTAATGGCCCTCCTCTATCATCTTGTGGAATCTGCTGGATTATCTTAAATTTAAATTTATGTTGTGGGTAAATTGTGGTATGCATTACCAAAGCATTGTCCTCTCTTTTCTGTGTTATACTTCGAAGGTGTTCAGATATTTTGTCCCTTAATCTTCTATCTGTTTTACCTATGTAAAAGGAGGGACATGCTTGGCACTTTGCCACATAAACTACACCCCTGGTGTTACAATTAAAACTACCCTTTAACGATATTTGGAAAGCATTGATAACTATATTACTACCTTCATCTATTACATAACAATAAGGACAGCACCCACATTGTTTCATGCCTATATTCCAATTAGTACATTTTCTTTGCCTTTGGAATATTTCTTTATAACTAATACCCTTTCTCCAAACAACTTTTGGTGTGAAATTAAAAATGGAACTCAATTCCATTTTGTCTTTCAATAAAGACTAATTTTTAAAAATAATTTCTTTTATACCCACATAGTTGGATGAAAAACTCATAATACACGCTGAATTGAATTCATTTTGGGAGGATATAGATACAATTTGATCAATATTTGACACACTTAAGTTGTCCTCTCTGTTCATGATATCTGCCTTAATATTAAGTATTGGTTCATAAATGCCATTCATTCTCTTCAATGTTACTTCCTGGATTAGATCCTCTATCATTTGGATAAGATAAGCTCTACTAAGGAACATTTCCTTTAGGACCATACATTCTTTATCAAATTTCTCATTAGTTGATATCATTCTTGCAGCCCTTACTAACTGGCCTTTTAAGACCGAGCGTTTCTGATGTAAGGAGTGGGCGCTTGAAAAATGTAGAAATTTATTTGAATATGTTGGCTTCCTATATAATACAGCTTCATAACGCCTGTCAACATTATTTTTTGTCACCTCAACATCCAGAAAAACCATAACATTATTGTGAAACGAATAGGACAATTCTAGGAATTGAGTTGTGTTGTTCATCATATCGACCAATTCTATAACTTTATTTGATGGCCCTTCTATGATCACAAAGATGTCATCAATAAATCTACCATAATATTTTACAACATCCTTAAACAACTCATTAGAAAAAATGTGTGTGATCTCCCAATGTGACAACACCATGTTGGCATAACTAGAGCCACATGGTGAGCCCATTGCTACTCCTTCTTTCTGTTTATAATATTGCTTATTGAATAATATAAAGTTGTAAGACAAAATTATATCCAACATCTCTTGAACCAAGGTTATTTCTGCTTGAGATGCGTTTAAATGGCCCATTCTAGCCACTACCCATTCAATCCCTGTTTGTTGAGGGATACAAGTATACAAATCTTTTATATCCATTGTTACAAAGTTGTTTTGTTCTAAATAAGGAAAGTTGTTTAAACTGGCTAAGAATGCCCAAGAGTCCTTCAAAATCCATGGTTCTTGTATTACATATTTCTTCAAAATTGAATCCACAAATTTTGTACATGCATAAGTGGACGAATTTCTACCATCCACTATAGGTCTAAATGGTGGGTTCTGAAGGCTCTTATGTATTTTAGGTGCTCCAAATATATATGGTGTTCGAGGGGCCAAAATCGTTAAATAATTGAATGTGTGCAAATCTATTCTTGCCTCTATAAACAACTCATTGAGAAAACTTTTTATAAACTGGTTAGCTTTATTGTATTCACTAAGTGATGCTTTAACATAAGCATCACCTTCCAGAATATGTGTAATACAATTTTCATAGTCTGGTAAATCCATAAAGACCAGACCTCCACCTTTATCAGGATTCATAATCCTGACATTAGCGGACGTTAGACATTCAAGCTCATCCCTTTCCTCCTGGTTTAAATTATTAACACAGTTAAACCTACTCCTACTTAACTGCCTTAAATCCAATTCGCAAACCCTCTCAAATATATAGAGAGCATTTTGTAAAGGTGGATTATATACACTAGGTACTCTAAACCCAGAATTATGTGGTGCCTGATTACCCAATAACATTTCAAATTCAATTTTCTAACGAATAATTTCAAATCACAAATGGTTTCGGCTAAATCCATCTTACATGATGGCACAAAAGTTAAACCCTTAGGGTATCTGCCATATGTTCTGAAACCTGGAAAGAGGAGTAGTTGTATATCGTGAACTCTCCTTTACGATTTTTTACCAGTATGGGGACCATATTCTCATTTGACTCATTGGTCATCTCCTGCTGTTCCGATTCTTCCTCTTGTTCCATTGTTTTTTCTGATTGGATCTCCGAAAACCCTGATTATTATTTGAATTGGCATTGTTACTTGAAGGCCCCAGTTCTGGATTGTTCCATTCCTTTATTATTTCGCTTCGTCTTACTTGGTCATTGGCCAGTTCATCATTACCAGTTTGTTGCTGGCAGAAACCAGAAGGTTGATCTTCATTACTAGATGACGTCATGTTATGCCTAGTATTACTCTCCTGGTTGTTGAATCTGGTCTGATCTGCCAAAACACTCAATCTTGTTTGTGATGATGGAGGTGGGGGATATGCTCTACCTTCATTATATTGCATCTTATCTCTATCCAGTTTTTTGATCTTTATATGCCTCATTTTCTCAATGTGTTTTTCGATACTTTGAAAACACCTTAAATACTCATATCTATATCGACTGAAATCACTATGTTGTTTTATGGCAACATCTGTTCCTTCAATATTCTCTCCCAGATGTTTTATCATCGTTTGCATCAGCTGTAAACCTTGCTGGTTAAAGACCTTAATTAGGTCTTTATGGAATTCGGAACCAGCTACCAGTCCAGTAGGGTAGTGCCAGGTTCTCAGTCCCTTAGGGACTATGTCAGCCTTTATACACTCCTGAAAATACTCTATTTCAAGATTAAGTTTCTTGAATTTTAACATACTACTGTCCAAATTATCAAGTAAATTGGACAAGAGTGGACTGTCATTCTGATCCATTCCTACCTCACTATTCAAAGGTCCCGGTCTATTTAGACCCACTGGTGTAATCAACCAGTCTTTCAAATTTGGAATTTGTGTTTCTGTGGGTACTGTACTAAAATTACTTCGCTGTTGTGTATACATCCTCTGTGCCACTGGTACGTTGTTCCCAATATTGACATTTGTCTCATTTTGTGGAGAGACTATATTATTGTTATTAACATTTACACTTGATGTTATTAATGTCCCACCTATCGCACCGAGCACCTGTGACGATTGCCCAATATTAGGAGCATTAAGAACATTAGCCCCCATTACAGTACCTGTTTGTGGATTGTGTCTTTGATTGCTAATCGTTTCCCCTTGCAACTGCATTAGTTGTTGTGTATCCAATACGCCCATCTGATCCTGCTGCCCATTTTGGATAGAAGAAATTACATCCAGTCTCTCATTCATTGTCTCAACCTTCTGAGACAATAAAGCGATAAGTTGCGTTAACCTATTCATTCCATCAATTTCAGTATCAGTAGCTTTGAAAATCTCCGGCGTTCCTTGCAAACTGTCCTCAGCCATGTCATGTGAACTGGTGTTTTGCAAGTCCGGCCATGTTATTCTTTCATTCGTTTGGAGTTTACAGTTGTTTGGAGTAACCTATACATTAACCTGAGTGGTGAGGCATCGTGGGTTCAGTCTTTCAAATTGTCACTGAAAGGATTTGCAACTCCAAGAAAAATTTCAGAAGGCTGTCCTTTTCAACAAAATAAAATTCCAAAACAACACACTCTCTGTATCAAAACTGTATAATTTCCTATTGTGTATGATAGGGAGGTTATATCGACTTCAAAGATTAGTTACTTACACTTGCTTCAGAATACGATCAATACACTTCTATAGGAATTTGTACTTAAATACTCTACATAAGACAAAATGGATCTTGCACCCTGTCTAGCTGTCTTATCTGTATATGGGCCTAGTTATTGATGTGTGTTTGGAAGAGCATGTGGATATTATTAATTATATTTTCTGATTATGAATAAGAAGGATCATTTTCCAATAAACATTACTGTGCAAGGATTGAAGTTAGAGCAGACCATACTCCAGGTATGACAATTAGTGGATAAGGTCAGTATGGCAATTCCAAATAATGCAAAACATTCTCTATTCTCTTTGAAGGAAATATAAAGAAACACAGAAATGTGTGATCATACTGCACTGTTTGTCTTCAACAAGCATTTCTAAGCATGTGGTTGAAATTACATTATGTGTCCTGCTTGGATAATAGCAACAGATTATTACATATCATGGGATGAATCCACTCTTGTTACCCAAGGAGATGGCTGTCTTCTTCAGGCTATGTAGGACTTCTATACAGATGGTTTGTTATGGTATTATAATCTATTGAATAGTCTTGCCACAAAGGTTTTATTGTTGCATTTGTTACCAAAATCTGGTTTGAAAAAAAGCTGAGCTACTCTTAGAGGCAAGCATCTTTTTTCAGGTCTCAATAATTTAATGTACCAAGAAGGCCTAAAATCACTGGAGGAGTAGCATTCTGTATTATAGGTTCATAGGTTAGTCCTAAGCTAACTGCCCTCGCGAGCCATTATAAGCCTAGCCAATTATCTCTTGTGAGACTCAAACCCTGCACCTTGTGCTTGTAAGGCAAACACCTTAACCATTAAGCCACCCTCCCAACCCTTAGATCTTCATTTGAGACTATCAGGATGCCTCACTGACTGACTGAATATTTTAAGTGTGACTTAGGACATGAACAAACTGTAGGCAACATCTTATTTACCAGCTAGCTGAGCATGTGAAGATTTTTTCCTGGGAGAGATCTTTTTTTTTTTCAAATATAATTTTTATTGCATTTCACTTCTATTTAAATACAAGAAATGAATGACACAGAAAATATACATACAAGCCACTTGGAATATCAAGTTTCAGTCGTCCAAATACGATAGACATAACATAAATCATCAATGTTAGAGTAACAATTATACAGAATTGTCTAATAATCAAGCTGCTCTTAATGAGCTGTAAAACAGACATTTACGTAAAGATAGTATACAACATATTGAAAATGTGACATTAAAACATTGCAGCCAGATATTCTAGTCTACCTAACTAATCATTCTGTCTTGCACTATGTACAATATATACAGTGATGTCACCTTAATGTTCATCTTATATGTGTTTGCCATGACCTGTACACTGTTATTGTGGGTATATCTATAATAATTGCCTTTAGTTTCCCTTAATTATGTAAAGTAATATTGATGGTGAAGTCCCTTGGTCATAAATCAATTTTGTCCTAGGATTTCTAAAAGCGTTTTCCAATGTTTCTGATAGTAAGATAGTTTTTTTTTGGCTTCTTGTAAATAATGTGCTGGCTAATAAGTATTTTATAGCCATTCCTTTAAATTCGTCCCATGTGATTTTATTTCTATCTAACCAGTTTTGGGCTATATATGATTTGATCATTGCACACAATGTGACTATGATGTGTTTATTTTCGTATGAGAAATTATTAGGGAATATATGTAAAATTGCCATTTCCCATGACAGGGTAGATTTGGTGTATCCCTTTTTTTCTAACTTGGTTCTTAGAGAAAACCACAGCTTGTAAACATTTTTACAGCTCCAAAAAATATGAAGGGTATCAGCAACACTGTTTTGGCATATAATCAGGGGAGTGGGAGGGATTAATTTTGCTAAGAAAAAGTGGTGTGTGATACGTATTGTTATTGATCATAATTTGGGTATAAATTATTTTTTTAAGGGGAGTTAATTTCAAAGTAAGTTCAACAGCATCAAATTTTTGTTCATCAGTTATCTTATTATTTTTCTCTTCCCAAAATTTGGAATATAGAATTGCATTTTGATATCTAATTTTTGTTATTAATCTATATGTATTTGATAACATTTTAGATCTCGACAGTAGCAGGTTAATAATTTGTTGATATACCTGCATGTCTTGGATGTCTATTTTGACATTCATAGTAATTGTGTTGATCAGGTATATTAATTGGTTAATTATGGTATTATAGATTTTATTTACTTCAAGTTTTTGTCTAATATTGTCAACTGAGAAACTTTTGATCTGGTATAGGTCCCATAGAGTGATATTTTTAATTTTTGGATACTGATTCAGGTTTAATATAGTATTGTTTAATTTAATATTAGGATTAAAGTGTACTGGCTGTCCCAATACCAAAGTAACTTTAAGATTTAGGGAGGCTACCAGCTTTTGAAATATTACTGTGTTTCTTATTATTATGGGATGAACCTTAAAATGCTTTAAAGTCTTAGAATTTAGAAAGTGTACTGCTCTATGGTTTAAATTGCATGAGATTAGATGATTGTAATATATTTTAATCCATAGTGGATACCATGCTTTGTTGGATGGTTCATAATTTGCTATTTGTATAATTCGACTAGCATTTAGTATGTTGTAATATGTTTGGAATTCAGGTAGGCCTAGGCCCCCTTTTTGTTTGGGTAATGTTAATTTGGTGTATTTTATTCTTCTACTTTTTGGATGCCAAATAAACTTTCCTAGTAGTGTTTCAAGTTTGGAGAAGAAGTTTTTTGGTATATTTTGGTTAATAGCACTAAAATGAAACAATAGTCTTGGAAGAATATTCATTTTACCTATGGCCACCTTAGCTAGTGGAGATAGATTGAGGTTTAACCATCTCTTAGTGTCTTCAGTAATGTTAGACCAGGTTTTAAACAAGTTGGTTTAGTCATGTCAGATTGTGGGTGAGTGAACATAATACCCAGATGTTTGAGAGTATAATTGACTTTAATTTCAGTTTCAGGGAAATAGAATTCCTTTATGTCCTAGAGTATTCATAGGGAATATGATGTATTTATTAGGGTTAATCGCATAATTAGATATTTTTGAGAATTTTTCAATGTAGTTTAGTATCTTATTCAAATCAGTATTAGGGAATCCTGGGAGGGATCATGAGATTTACTCCACAGCTTAATATTGGGTTACCCATATTGATTTCCCTTAGATGATTTCAGTATCTAGAAAGCTGATTTCCCTCTGTTATGAAGGAGTTCAATTTTTTGTGTATTTTCCCCTTCTATACATAAAGAAAACTTCTAAGTCTTCCAGATTTGGTGGTCACATTTGTTCAGATTGATGTAGTTCATTGGTCTTTTATTTCAGCTTAGAACTCTATCTACATAGGTCACCTGTTCAAGTAACAAGTAAAAACGTTTATTTTCAGCAGTACCTCTGGATTAGTGCGCTGCTGACTCTGAGAGGTCCACAAACAAGCTGTGACTATGTTTTTGATCAGTATAATCTTGAGCTTCTCACTCTTCAGAGGGCAGGATAAAGTTTGTAATGTCAGGGGATTTTAGTGTTTGTGAAGGCAATCTCAAACTTGTAAAACTCATGCTTTCTTGCAGTCTGAAATCTATGTTAATAAAGCAATGTTCTTGTATGTGGAGATGTGTGCCTTATCTATCTAACCTATAATATTATTCAATGTATTGGATGGGATGTTCATTCCAGACTTCTAAATAACTGTAATGCCTTTTCTGCCTCTGAATGTGAAGCCATTATTCATCCATTCTTAAATAAGGTTGACAGATTAGGTATACAACTCAAAGTGGCCACTAATCAAAAATGGTGGTGCTACTAGAGGTATTTTGGACTGGACCAGAACCAACTAAAGTTTTCTTATACTGACTAGTCTAAGTTCAATGAGCTGATTTTCAGAAATGCAGTCTACTACATATGGGCATGATATGGGATTCTTTGGGCTGTTTTTATTCGGCCCAAATATATTGGATCTAGCAATTTGGCTAGGTTGTGCATTCACCTCTGAGGACATTTTTCATGTGTTGAAAGAGACTTTAATTCCACTTGTCCTAAAAAGTCTCTTCAGTTTTGAGCAAAGCTATCTGTAAGATAGCATATGTCTAATTTGAAACATTTTATCTTCATGCGGCTTCAGCTATCCCTACCAACTTACCAGTCCACATTCTTAACCAAAACACATTACGGAGACTATCGTCAATAAAAGTCAATGACCTCTTGGTGGCTAGAGCAATGTTATTCAGTCCTAGTCTTTCTCAATATCTCTGTGTGATATGACTTTTTGATAATGAAATTCTGACGTGAGTAACTGCATATTCATTTATTTTCCTTCAATCTTCCCAATATATGGTGAAATTCCACAGGGCTCAGTCTGGGATTTGTTGCACAAATTCTATATGTTCTTATTAAGAGAAATCATCTGAAGGAAACAATTGTCTTATAATTCTTAAGTAGATAGCACAAATATTTGCCTCTGCTTCCAAGAGCGATAGATGTTAGTAGTAAAAGTCCTTGAGGTCACTTTGGTGGCCATTATTGCATGGATTTGAAGTAGTCATCTAATACTCAGTTTAGCCAAGATGGAGTCGTCAGTGCTTCAATCAAGTGTCTTAATCCCTCTCTTAAAACCCGATTGCCTCATGGTTTTGGCATCTTTTTGGACTTGTTGGCTGTTGGTGAAGCACCCACCAAGAGGAGAAAACGCTGAGAGAAGAAAGGAGCTACTTTTGAGATTTTAAGTATTTTGCTTCAGATTATTTGTTAAGTTTTTCTGCATTGCCGCCTACTTTTGAGCATTTTCTGGCTTGTTAAACGTGATTTCTGTGTTGGTAACTGTATTTAGAACACAACTTGCATTTTATCTGTCTCTGGCCTAGCACTCAAGTGTGGGGTCATTTACTGCACTGTTCTAACTTGTTGATACTTGTGAACCTCTGCTTTCCTTAAAACAAACAAAAAAACAAAAAAATCTTGCTTTTTTCCCACTTTTCTGAGATTTAAAAAAGTTCAGATACAGATTTGCTGTTCTGAACTGTTTGTAAGTTTCTTGGAGGCCATTGTTTGCTTGGGCTAAAGGGAAGTCTCTGTGTTCATCGGTGGCAGTGATAAACATTGAGCAGCCTGCCTGCCCCTGTGGGAGTGCTTACTGCCTTGAAACTGTAGTTTTATTGGCCATTTTGGGTCAATTCCAAACTCCTTGATCTCCCTCTCTTAAAACCCTCTTTTGCGCGGTTTTGCGCATTTTTGCACATAGCGCAACATCGAGCAGCGCCACCTAATTGGGTTTAAACTATTCCTGACTCCACAAAGTCTGCTCTTCACTTTTTCCCTTAGAACTGCTCTATCTCTCAAATTAAACACCATATTCTCATTCTAAGGCCCCTCACTGGTCCAAATAAGTAATCTTACAAGTTAGCACTAATAAACCATAAGCACTACTTACTCTTATACTCTCTACGATTACCTTGTCCCCTATTGGTCCATTTTAATTCAGTTCCCTATATTACTCTAGCATGTCCAAAGGTCAGTCAATGGTTTCCTCTCCAGTCCAGCTGGTGAATCTGGGAATTTTGAGGCAATGTTACAACTGTCTCATGTACACGGACAACCCTCTCCTCCTCCAAACAGGTTCAAATATATGTGAGAGATGCAACCATATAGCCAAACTGGAGGCTGAGCTCTCTCATCTAAAAACTGGTGTAACCATTCAGGAGGAGAAGGTAACCTCACACAACACAATTCCAGTATCACATGGTCCCACCACAACAGCGAACCAAACGCATAAAAACACAAAAACATACTCGGAGGCTCTAAATAAAAATCTCCCTAAGCAACAGAGACCTCCAAAGCAGACATCCAAGCAAACGCTACCCCAAAACAAAACACGTACAACACATAGCACACAAAGTCAGTGTGCCAAGCAGTCACAGCCCTTAAGGCTGAATAACACACCTGATACCCTTGTAATAGGTGACTCTATTGTCAGACACACTGACGTCCCACTCACCAGGCTGAATAAAGAGAAGGTCACAGTGAGCTGCCTGTCGGGCGCTAGGATCCGCCACATAACGCAAGCACTCAGGTCACTCCAAAGCAAATACAAATATGACTCAGTCATTGTACATGCTGGCGTGAATGACCTGAGACGTACCTCCCTCGACTACATGAAAAGAGACATAGAGGAGCTCTCTGATCATGTAGCCCAGGCCGGTATGACCCTGACCTTGAGCAGCATCTTACCCTCACCTAGAATGATGCCACAGTATAAAGACAAAGTGATCGATTTTAACAATTGGCAAAATTTTGGTGTCATTCAAAGGGGATCCAGTGTCTGTCAGCCTGGGATGACATGCTCGACAAGCCACATTGCTTCGCTAGGGACGGCTTGCACCTGTCACCCCTGGGCTTTCGGATATTGGCAAAGGCTTTTGCCACCCCCATAGTGCCTTTTTTAGGCAAGGCTCAAAAGTCAAACCCACCTCCATAGACAGCACAAGGAACAAGAAACTAAGGGTAATGCTGCTAAGTCTTAACCTCAAGATGCATGCACTCGAAGCTCTCCTCAGTATGGAGAATATCAATATCTGTGCAGTGACAGAAACCTGGTTCAAGGCTCCAGAGAGCACCCCAGCACTACCAGGTTATACCTCATATCATGCTTTTCGGCCCCAAAACCTGGACCGAACCACAAAAGGAGGGGGAGTTTCCATATTTATCAAGGATATCCACACCTCCAGGTTAGTGGCAGTGCACGAAGTATCAGAGACCATCCATGTGCAACTGACAGTGGGCAAGACTGCTTTTCAGTTTATAGCATCCTACAGACCACCCTCTCAAAGTCAGGAATCCCACTCGGCTTTCCTGAAAACATTGGAGAACACTAAGATCTCTCCGAACACCATTATATTGGGCGACTTCAACTACCCAAACATAGACTGGGAGCATTACTCAAGCCCCAGCACCTTAGCCCAAAGATTCCTGGAATTTATAAACTCAAATGCTATGGAACAACTAGTCACCACTCTCACAAGAGGGGAAAACATACTAGACCTGATCATTACCAACATGGGGACTCTATGCTCCATACCAGAAGTATATCCCTCATTGGTAAGATCAGACCATAAATTAATTTCACTGAATATCCACATCCCGACCCCACCCCCAGCCCAGAAAACCACAGTGAAAATCTTCTCAAAAGCGAACTTCACACTTCTCAAAACTGAAGTGGAATCCTTCAAGGCCCCAGGGCCAGTGGAAACTACGGCCCAAACTGCAGAATCGTATATAAACACATTCTACGGACATCTCCAGGAATGCATGGATCATGCTATCCCAAACAAAATCAAGACCCAATCATCCAAAGGCAGGCATCCAGTCTGGTGTACCCCAGCCATAAATAAACTGTACAACAGAAGGAGGAAGCTACTACATGATAGAGCAAAATCCCTAAAAGGGAAGGCATCTCTGATCAGTACTAGCAAAAAATTACGATCCCTCATAAAATCCTCCAAGGCCAGCTTCGAGAGAAAAATTGCACAGGACACTAAAGACAATCATAAGGCTTTTTTCAGTTATGTTAGGAACCTGGGATGCAACTCCCAGACTTGTTCTGAGTTGATTCTAAACGATAAAAAATACACTGAACCCACAGACATCGCCAATATCCTGGCAGACAGGTTCAGTGCAAACTTCTCCACCCCCTTCCCCCCAAAAGAGCAAGTATCTATCGCAGCAGAGTGCAGCCTCCCAAACATCTCTGATGCTCAGGTGAAGGCCGCCCTCTCCAAAGCAAAAAACACTGCTTCCATAGGACCAGATGGCGTCCCGGGTTGCATCCTACATGAACTCCAAGAAGAACTAATCCCTCAAGTAAAACTGCTGTACAATCTCAGCCTCACTACAGGATATGTGCCCAAAGAATGGCGTACAGCAACAATGGTCCCACTCCACAAAGGTGGCGCCTCTGCGGACCCTGGAAACTATCGTCCCATAAGCCTGACTAGCCTAGTATGCAAGGCTATGGAGAGGATCATCATGGAACTCATAAACAAAGACATTGGGGACCTACAGACACTAGATCCTACCCAATTTGGTTTCATCAAGGGCAGATCCTGCCTTTTGAACCTGGTCAACTTCTTCGAAACAGTCACCAAGGCCATAGATGAAGGGAAGGTAGTCCACACAGCCTATCTGGACCTCGCAAAGGCATTTGACACAATACCCCACTCGGGCATCATAGATAAGCTATCCAGCCTAAATATAAACCCCTATGTCATAAGATGGGTCACAAACTGGCTCAAAGACAGAACCCACAGAGTCAAAGTTGCTGGAGCCATGTCAGACTCGAAACCGGTCACAAGTGGTGTCCCACAAGGTTCTGTCCTGGGACCTCTCTTGTTCGGTATTTACTTTTCTGAGGTACAGGCCAATGTGGGAGGACTATGGCTCACCAAGTTCGCAGATGACTGCAAACTGGGCGCCATAATCGACTCTCCAGCTGACACAAACATCCTTCAAAAAGGTCTCGCAGAGACAGTTAACTGGTGCCAGAGCCATGGTCTAAAGCTAAATGCCAAAAAGTGTATAGTCATACCCTTTGGCAAAAACAATGTGCCCACAAATTACCACATAGGTGGTAACCCATTAAGTACAGAGAAAGTAATTAGGGATCTGGGGACCCAAGTTGATAGCAATCTCTCCTTTGACAACCACATTGCCAAAGTGGTTAGAAAGACCTTCTACATAGCCCACCTCATCATGAAAGGATTCACATCTAGATCAAGAGAGGTACTCGTGCCCCTTTATTCATCCCTCATCAGCCTCATCATAGAATACAATGCCCCCTTTGGGATGTACCTTACCCGACACCTGCAGAAATTAGAAAGACCCCAAAAGTACCTCACCAGGAGGATCAAGGGAATCAAACAGATGCCATATGCTGCTCGGTTAAAAAAACTCCAGTTCTACTCAGTTGCATACCGCCTACTTCGAGGCGATCTATGCCTGGCATATAAAGCTATGTCCAACCCAGAATTAATGGACATGCTCCACCTCAGTAAATCTAAATCCCTTAGAGCCACGTGCTCGAGGGACTTGAACCTCAGCACAGAAATAAATAGAACATGCTGGAGGGACAGATTCATAACCCAGAGGCTCCCTTTGCTCTGGAATAGAATTCCAATTCATGTTAGGCAGAGCACCTCACTGTCTCTCTTCAAGAAGAATCTTGATGCGTGGATGGGGGATCGTAGGTTTGTCCTGGGGATTACTTCCGTGTCACTATTAGACAGAGGCACAGTAAACTAAACTTTAAAAAGGGCACAGTATACTCAAATCAAGGGGTGGCGTAAGCCAAACACAATCGGGCTAGGCTTATAAATGCCCAAGGGCAGATAGCCTAGTATGAACCTATGAACCTACCTTACAGGCCTTCATTGCTGCGCACCTTTTTTCCACTACAATTTGTGGTAGGAATAGTTTACATTTGTATGTATTATGTGTGGACTAAAGGAGTGATCCTCAAAACTGCTGTCGCTAAGAGACAAAGTGTTGCCTGTAGTTAGATTTTTTTTTTTTACTTATGTGAAGAATGTCATTTCAATCAAGTGTCTTAATCCTCACAAGAACCTCTCAATGTCTTTGCATGTTATCATTTCATCACCATTGAATTACTATCCCTTTACCAGGCTAAGGTAGACCTTGGATACTTTCAGAAGGTGCAGACCTCTGCTGCACATATTTGAATGGTTTGTTCAGATTCAGTTATATTACTTCTCTGATGTAGAAGGCTGACAGTTTTTCTCACTATCTTTGAAGACCAGTAATAAGTGACTGATATTAATGGGTTTATGTCAGATATTCAAATTTCAAAAACTCAAAATTCACATGCTCAAGACCAGATGCTCGAGTTTCTGAAACCTCAAATGTAAAAACAGCTGGAGCTGCCAATCCCTATGTCGGGTCTGCCAAGCTCTTTGATGTGCTGCTCCTATGGGACGTATATGTGTTCCCACAAAAATGTCTTGCTATTGCAATGCACCAATTGGCAATGTGTGGTTAACAGGCCCATTACTCACAAATGTAACACCCAAGTGGCAAGCCACAGCTGCCTCTCTCCCACCTGGGGATGGGTCAGATGGTAATGGACACTCACTCCTATTCCTCCCATCCCACCCTGTCCTCTCCAGCACACATGCAGATAATGAAACATGGGTCACCTGGGTTGTAGTTATGGGCTCATCCTTCTGTACCATAGGAATGGTCAGTGCAAACGAATGTTTGATATTGGCCATAGGTTTTGAATAATGTTTTAAAATGGCTTGATGAGTAGAGTCATAAGATTTGTCTGGCTCTCATTTCCTACATAGTTTATGCCATAATAAGGCAGATGAGACTGCTTGCAGTAGAACTGGCTTAGTTTTTGCATGGCATATTACAAATACTCATGGTTGTGTCATTCTTTGTTAGAGTAACGGTACATAATGTTTCACCAGAAAATGCATTGCTTTGAACCTAGTATTGCAATCACCATATTGCTCAACATGTTTACATGTACCAAAGTTATTGCAACTATTTCTAGTATCAACAAAGTCAGATGACTTGTTTGTCTTATTATTTTTCATCTCTTTATCTGGATATAGCAGGATTTTTGCAGTCCAAAGAGATCAGCAGACCATTTCATTAAATTTTGACATTAAAAAAAAAATAATAACTTGTCAGCTAACAGTGAATTAGGAGATAAGCCTCACACAACCTCCCATGAAGGGAGCCTCATTCCCTGTACCACCTTACTTAATATAACATTATTTAAGGTAATACAACCTGTGGGGTAGTTTGCAAGTTTTGACAAAGTATTGCATTGCTCTCATTGGACTTGACTGATATATGTTATTCATTAGAATATGATGACAAATTTCAATACACCACTCATTTTGCCATATTACTCTTGTTGCAGAGATAGTACAGGATCCATAATGTGATTAATGTATGTACCTACAGTCTCAAATTCCTATAGATGATGACCAGTTCATTCATAGGACCACCGTTATAGAGCCATCTTGCAGCTTATCCCACAATGTATAGCATACTTGGACTAGAGAACACACAATGAAAACAAAAGTATGAAAATTCTTTAAAAGCTCAGAAGAGTTCTCAGAAAGAAGATCCTTGCACAAGTAAAATTCATTCTACAGTCTGCCTTGCAACTTTGATTGCAAGTATTTCTTTTGTCATCCTAAAACAAAGACTACAGTATTGCCTTTATATAAACTACAAGACTAACCTCAATTTTAGAGCAGAAAGACACAAAAAAATCTAAACTTTGACTGTTTTCGAGCCGTATTTACAATGTATACTAAGAAAACTAAGAAAACTAATTTCTACTGAATAATATACACACACACACACACACACACACACACACACACACACACACACACACACACACACACACACACACACACACACAAACATATGGGTCCACTTTTAAATTTCAAAATACCAAAATCTCAAGTTTTGAGATACTGAACTCAAAGCATCGAGATTTTGGTATCTCGAAACTTAAAAGTGAACAAAATAAAATTAAAAAGTCAGCAAAAATAATGTTTTTGCAGGGGGCAAGCCCCCCATGCACCCCCCACAACCCCACTACTTAAATATGCCAACTCCGAGATTGTGCTACAGTTAAGAGAATGGTAATGCTCCCATTCCACTTACCATTCTCTTCACTGTAGCACACTCTTGAAGTTGGTATATTAAAGTAGGGGGGTGCAGGGGGGCTTGCCCCCTGCAAAAACATTATTTTACTTATTTTTTTTTTATTTTGTTTGTTCACTTTTGAATTTCGAGATACCAAAATCTCGATGTTTTGAGTTCGGTATTGCAAAACTCGAGATCTTGATATTTCGAAATTGAAAAGTGGACCTACACACACATATATATATATATCTATATATATATATATATATATATATATATATATATATATATATATATATATATATATTTATAAAATCCACTATAATAATCAATAAATTCCTCATTACCTCAACTACCCCCTTCTTTGTCTACTCTGGGTAAATGAATCATAATGGGAAATTATAATAATTTACACTAAATCTACATGACTATTTTTATCAAAGCTATTCCTACTGGAAAAGTAGTGTATATACTTTTTTTTCTTTTGCTTGCACATATGTATTTCATATTTTTATAACACTGCAATAGTTTGTATTTATTCTGTTTTTTTTTTAAATGCATGTTTTTATCTGTCCTTTATGTTTTTCTATTGGATCTGGGTCATGGCTGAAAAGTGCCCTCAGATCAGCCTCTGGAGGCATAACCTTCCACTGACAAACCAAATCATCAGTGTCACAATGATTGACACCTGAACATAGAACACACTAAACATCGGGGATCAAAGAATAAAAGAACAAAATGTTTTTTACAGAAAAGGGGAAGTGCCCCTGCACCCCCACCCCCTACTAATTTTGTATACCAACTTCAAGATCACTACTGTGGGGAAATAATATTTCCCAATCTTCACTGCACAGCAATCTTATACTGACAAAGCTGGTATATGTCCATCAGCTGATATTCAGTCAGCTGTACTAGCTCTGTTAGCTTTCGACAAACTGTTTTCTCTGTGAAAGGTGCTGCTCCTTAGCCCGCATATCCATTTAACAAATGTAAAATAATAAAATAAATAAATAAAGCCAAGGGTTATTAAATTACAGAGAAGATGCTTCAGATTTCAATAAAGAATAGCCAATAAGCAGGCCACTCCCTGACTTTTGCACTAGGAAACATAAGCAGAAGGTAATCAGAAAGTCTCAGTACTAGGAATATCTAATGCAATTCTTTTTTCAGTCAGTGAGACAAGAGAAAATAAAGGAAATTGGCATTTCTTCCCAAAAATAACTTCTTCATGATCAACACATGATTAATAGTTGCCCCACATTCCTATGAATAACAAGATTACAATGAAATCTAAAGTCTCATCTTCCATCATATGTTCCTCCTTGATATGTACAGGAGTAGCTTTTTTGGTCTTGCATCTGATTTCTTCTCATCCGCCTCATATTGCAATAAGGAGACATAAATTCAGCATCTACACATAACACTACGTCTGATATGAAGGAGTACTTTGGAATGCTTGTAAAACTACGTCATCTCAATTTTCCCTTCATTGTCCCACACTACTTTAATGGATTGTAAGCCATGACTGTTATGAAGAAAAGCAATTTGCATTCTCCATCATCCAAAGCATCAGTAAACATTCCTTTTCAATGTTAAGACTACATCTTTTATTGGACTGCAATGTTCTATTTAAATGAATTGCTGAGTCCTCCTATCCAATGTGTGACACAAAATAAGCTTTAGCCCATTATGGATGTTAATGTACAATACACAATTTGATTGAAATCTACCAAGAGCAAAACAGGACATCTTCCTTTCATTCCCATACATTTTGTTACTCACTTGGTCACGCATGCATCCTATATTTTTAACATAATAACTCTGTTAGGGGAAAATATTTAGTTACAAATTGTGGTCTAAGTGTACGGTAATACCTAGAAAGTCCTATGAAAAGCATTTAATTGTTTCTTAGTGGAAGGGATTAAGTTACATTTCCATGCATTATTTTATTAGATACAGGTCAAATTTGCCTGTGCCAAACTAAGACTATACAAAGTACTCTTTTTTCAGCTGGAAATTTAAAATTTTAGGTAACTGTTTTAAATAATGTTCTAATAACTGGTTGATAAGACACTGAAGATGTTTAATGTTCCCCAGGATTCATGAAGCTTGCACCAGGTGCAGGCATAGCTTCAGCGTTCTAACACCAAATATAACCGCCGAGCGATCCAGGTATGAGCTGCTCCCACGTGCACTACCTGTGTATGCTACGCCCACACAGCTCGCGGACCTTGTATGCTAATTACCCCATATGCAGCAGTGTAGCATGCAAATGAAGGTATGTAGCAATCCAGGAAGTGGTGCAGGTGTAGTGTAAGCATGCAGAAATGTAAACTGTAGAAAATGGTTTACATTTTTGCAAACATAAAATCGGAGCCATGACAGCCGACCAAACACATGTATTATATTGTTAATATACGGCAATGGCTAAATATATAGCCATTGACATAAAAAAAAATGTACAAAATATAAAATTAACATTTAATATATATAGTCGCACTATCACGACGTGGAAGCACAGGGCAGTGGTGCGCAAAGGGGATCGCAAGGAAAATATAAAAATATAGAATAAAACTGCAATGAAACACATATTATGATTTCCCCATAATAGTCAATGGCAGGCATGTTACACCATACTATGGTGCAAGGGTTGCTAAGGGGCTGTGACAGTGTTATGCGCAGTAGCTAGGAATTAGTAGGCATTGCCATGCAAATAAGAGGAGTAATAGTGAATCACAGATTCCCTGCTGGTGTAAGGATGCACCTCACAGCGTAGCGTTATAACACCGAGGTGTGCCCTTGAGATAAAGATGAAATCAAGTGAGGGGTGTGTCGCCATTGCTGTAAGCACATTTGAGCATTGCTAAACCGGTTTGCCCCTAGCTAGGCAAAGCTGCAGGATAGGGGTGTGTTGAGCTGGCCATAGCTATGCTTAGCTGAAAGTACACAAAGTAACTGAGTATGCAAGTGAATGGCGATGAAAATGCACGTAAACCCGGTAAATGGATTTGCGTGACGCGCACTGCAGCTGAAACAGGAAGGATATAGCAAAGAAATAAGGAAATGCAGCAGCAGTGAAATTGGAGTACAAATGACTAATTAACACCTAGGAGCCTACAGTGGGCCATTGACAACAGCTAACAAGGCTGCAAGCAGCTACCTGCAGAACAGGAAAGGGGAGGGGCTGTACTGCAAAGAAAACAGTAAAGTGTCAAAGCAGAACAAAGCTGATTTGCAGTATATCAGCTAGAAGACACATTTTACCATGACTGGGTAGGGAAAGTACAAAACAAGAAAGACGGCAGGTGGATGCATGCCTGATAATGGGAGGGGATCCAGGTTTAAAAGTGAATTAAAGGGCAACAGATTAATCAAGGCAGGCAAGCAGATCTCCACAGTAAAGGCCCCACACTTGCAGTACTCATAGCAAAACCCATGATTAAGACACGCTGCAGCTGGAATAGCTCATACACACCCACTGACATCAGCAGCATCCATAGCACAATAGCATAAAGTGTGAAATCATCTCTTACAAATTTGTGTATTCCCATACACTCTGCACCAGTGGTGTATACAGATGGGAAACTTTTAGTATGTACATGTTAGGGGCTTCCACAGCTTTGATCCACCAGCATGTGTTGGAAACTGAAGGTGGTGTGGAGGATGATGCACACGACCACCTCAGGCACCAGAGGAGGAGGAGAGTGTTCAGACCCAGGGTAACCGACCAGGGGCTACATGATCTGGAGATAGTAGAGTGTTACAGGGTGGACAGGAACATCCTACAGCAACTTGTGGAGCTGTGCCAGCCACACCTCAGAGCCAGAAAAAACAGAGGGGAACCCATCCCAGTGGATATGAAGGTATGTGTAAGCCTGAGAATACTAGCTACAGGTACCTTTCAAAGATCAACTGGGGATATCATGGGGATCTCACAGGCATCAACATCCAGGGTACTACACCAGTTCCTGGATGCCATGTTACCACATACCAATGAGCACATATACTTCCCCCGAATGCAGGAGGAGTTGGCCAGCAATATGCGTCTCTTCCACCATGTGGCAGAATACCTGGAGGTACTGGGTGCAATAGACTGCATGCACATACACATCAAGTCACCACACAGTAAGCAGGGTAGGCACTACATAAACCACAAGGGATACCCCTCCATCAACTGCCAGGTCTAGTGCAATGCCCAGGGCATTATCATGGATGTGTGTGCTGGCAGCCCTGGAAGCTATCACGACTCCCACATCTGGCATGCCTCACAGCTGTATCAGTTATTTGCCAGGGGGGACATCCCAAATGGCTACCTGGTGGGGGATGCTGACTATGCACTGGGACCGTGGATGATGACTCCCATCAGAAATGCACACACAACCATGCAGGAACACCATAATGAGGCACCCGCACAAACCAGAATCATCATAGAGCATGCGTTTGGGATGCTGAAATCACGGTTCTGTTGCTTGGACATATCTGATGGAGCCTTGCAGTACTGTCCAGGCATGTGTGCCCACATCATCATAGTATGGGCCATGCTACACAATATGGTCCTGTGGAAACAGCTGCAGCAGGGACAGAATGGTGAAGGCCCTCACAGCCCACCACCATTGCCAAGGGCCCCACAGGCACAGAGGTACTCAGACCATGAACACCCTGAGCCAGCCCCAGTAGGCAGATGGAGGCATGCCCAGTATGCCCATACCCTGGCAAAGAGGGAACGTATAGCACACACAGACAGTGTCGGCAACTTGGGACTGACACCTTTCTCCACATGCACACACAGCAAAAATGGATGGCACACACACAAGACTACCTGTAAATTGTCATGTATAGGCAGTCTACTGTGTGCATGCAACATAGGCAGCCCACAACTATTGCACACACAACTGCACTGGCACAAGGTAAGTCAACACCTGAACAGTAAATTAAGCTATCAGCATTTGCTGATACTGTATCTATAGATTCATAGGTAGGTACTTGCCCAACTGCCAGAGGCCATTCATAAGCCCAGCCAAAATGTGTCAGCTTTTGCCACCCCATTGATTCATTAACTGTCCCTCTGTGGAACAGAGCCAGTGGCAGGATCCCTGGGGTGCATCTACTGTTCCCCATCCACTTTTCAAGGTTTCTCTTGTAGAGTGTTAGTGACGGGCTCTGTATAATGTAGTTAGGGATGTTGTTCCAAAGTATAGGGAGTGTCTGTGACAGGAATCTGTCTCTCCAGCATCTTCCAGTTATTGTTGTGGCAAGGTTCAGTTCACTACAGTGTGTGGCTCACTGTGACATAGATTCCCATAGGTGGAGCATATCCATTAAGCCTGAGTTTGACATGGCTGTGTTGGCCAGCAGAAATCATTTCTGGGTAAACGAGATGCCACTGAGTAAAGCAGGAGTTTATTCAGTCTGGCTGCATAGGCCATATGTTGAAGGCCAGTATTCTCCTTGGTGAGGTACATTCGTGGACCTCCCAGCTGTTGGAAGTGTCTTCTGAGATACATCCCAAATGGGTTATTATACCCTAAGATGGGACTGATGAGTGATGAGTAAAGAGGTACTGTAACCCCAGTATGTCTAGATGGGAATCCTTTAGTAATCAGATGGCCTACATAGAAGGATGTCCTAACTACTGTGGAGATAAGATTGTCAAAGGGGAGATCACTATCTACCTTAGTCCCCAGATACCCCATTACCTCGTCCATATTAAAGTGGCTGCCACTTATGTGTTAATATGTGGGTGCTTAATAGTCCACAATGGAATGACCATGCAGTTAGTGGCACTTGGCTGGAGGCCATGATGTTGACACCCTGTGACGGTCTCTGTGAGGCCCCTTGAGGGATGTCTGTGTCAGCTGGACTATCAATCATGGCTCCCAGTTCACAGTCATTGCCAAACATGGTTTGTTGTAGTCCACCTGTGTTTGCCTGTACCTCTGAGAAGTATATGCCAAACAGTAGGGCTCCCAGGACTGAGTCCTGTGGGACACCAGTCGTGACTGGTTAAGAGTTGGACCTGGAGACTGCTAGTCATACCATGTGGGTTCTGTGTGTTAGCCCATTGGCAACACAACCTATGATGTATGGGTGTATGTACAGGCTAGTGTGTTTATCAATAATACCTCAGTGGGGCATGGTGTCCAAAGCCTTGGCGAGGTCCAGGTAGTATGTGTGAACCACCTCCCCCATCATCTAACATCTTGGTGACTGTATGTAAGATGTCAAACAGGTTCCGTAGGCATGAACTGCACTCAACCAAGCTGACCTGGGTTGGGTCACGTGTTCAGAGGTTACCAATGTCTTTGTTAATGAGTGCCATGAGGATGCAATCCATACCATTTCAGACCAGGCTAGTCAGGCTTATGGGGTGGTAGTTACCATGGTCAGTTGTGATTCCACCTTGATGGAGTGGAATAACCGTTGCCACGGGCCATTGTATGGGCATGTAGCCTGTGGAGAGGCTGAGGTTGGAAAGCTTAATTAGGTGGGGAGTCAGGTTGTCTTGTACAGTTTGCAAGATGCAGTCTGGGACAACATCTGCCTCCATTGACGCTGTGTTCTGCTGTTAGAGAGGGCCATTTCCACCTGTGTGTCTCTGATGTGTGGGATACTGTACCTTTTGGGTAGTGTTGTGGGCTCTTTAGGGGTGTAATATGCATTGAATGTATCTGCAAGGATGTTGGTGATATCAGTAGGGTCAGCATATTTTGTGCTATATTTCACCGGCACAATGCAAATCTGTGTGTCACCACTTAGATCCTTGACATAGCCAAAGAAGGATTTGTGGTTATGTTTTGAATTCTTGCGTATTCTCCTGCTGATGTTAGCCTTGGATGATGTAATGAGGGACCTACGTATCA
This sequence comes from Protopterus annectens, assembly GCF_019279795.1. NCBI lineage: Eukaryota > Metazoa > Chordata > Ceratodontiformes > Protopteridae > Protopterus > Protopterus annectens. The sequence goes on along the minus strand of NC_056727.1, from coordinate 639,691,356 downwards.
TACTAATAGTGGTCACAGATGTCTGCCCTTCGTGGGATTTGCTGTTTGTCTGGAACACTGTCCTACTTCTGTAGTATAGCCTGTTTATTGCAGAGGTCCAACAAACTGGTGTCCTTGTCTAGGAGGAATGAGTCTTGGTTTACCAGTGATGGCACGATCCATACATCCATGTAGGTGCTTATAGACTGCATTTGTAAATTTGTCTGTATCTTGAGCAGTGTTTCCCCTTAGGATGGGGGCTGTGAAACCCCCCACCCCTGTCACTAGTAGTGTAAATTTAGCTGTAGGAAAGGTATACACTGTGGTATCCATGGGTGGGGGAGATGCTTGGATGTGGAAACAATGAATAGTTCATGGTCAGATCTAACCAGTGACCGTTTAACCTTTGCTGTGGTGCACCTGTTGCCCATGTTGGTGATGACCACTTCTACTATGTTTTCACCCCTTGTTAGGGAGGTTACCACCTGATACAGGGCATATGAGGTGATAAATTCCAGGAAGCGCTTGGCCTGGAAGTGAGTACTGAAGTAAGTTTCCCAGTTAATGGTATGGTAGTTGACATCGACCAATGCCAGGGTGTGCATTAGGACTGCCAAGTTCTCCACTGTCTCCAGGTAGGTGGAGTGGTGGTCCAGGGTCATGGAGGGTGATCGGTAGCAGGCCACAGTTTACATTGCAGTTGTGGCTGATGTTAGCTGCACATATGATCTCAGAGGTATCATGCTGCCCCACTAACCTGGAGGTGTAGGTATCCCTGATTAATATGGATACACCCCCTCCATGTCTGTGTCAGTCCATGTTCTGTGGCTGAAATGTGTGGTATGGGTTGTAGTCTGGTATTGTTGGTGTGCTCTCAGGAGCCTTAAGACAGGTCTCAGTTACTGCACAGATGTTGACGTTGTCCATCCTGAGGAGTGCTGTGAATACATGCATGTTGTGATCACAACCCCTGGTGTTGAGTAGCATAACCCTCATTGATTCTGCTATTGTGCTGTTTACGGAGCTGGTATTCACCTTCAAGACTCTCCTAAATAAGGCACCATGGGGGTGCCAATAGCCTTGGCCAGTATTCCAAAGCCTAAGGCTGACACATAGGCCGGTATGGTACTGTTGCATGCATGTTCCCCATCTGTGCTTGTTTTTCATCTCTTCTGTAGGTAACCTACTGGTAAGCAATAGAAAGCCTTAAACTTATACAAGTCTTCTAGCTTCCAAGATAGGCTTTTGGAGTGACTAGGTATCAGTGTTCTGTATGTTCTTGCTGTACTTAACTGTTTCCTGACTACATGGTGATTTCTCACTGTATATTGTGATCTGAAGGTCTGTTTATTCACATATTATGGCTGTGATGGCCTGCACTTTAGAGGTTCACAGATAGCCTACTACCTATCTGCCCAAGGGCATTTAGAAGCATAGCTACAGTGTGTTGGCTTTCTCCATACCATTGATGAAGTAACTAAGCCTCTGTCAAGTATAGCCAATGAAGCAATTCCAGGCAGAGTTGCTGGAAGCTGTTGAAGACTGGGGTTGTGGAGGGTGATAGGGGCACTTAGTGATCTAAAGAGGGCATGCTAATGTGACAATTCAACACCATTCAATTTCTCCAACAGGTCTCACAGCTATCAAACTGGACAGGCTCCCCCACCCTCTAGCTGCATGGTTCTGGGACACATGATCCCAGGGGTGTATATTCTGTTACCCATTCACACAACAAGGTTTTCCTTGAAGTGCGTCAGTGAGGAGCTATGCCCAATGTACTCAGGAATGTAATGCATTGTCTCACAGTACATTTGTTAGATGTTGTTATTTCAAGAGTAAGTGAAGCTCAGTGGGTTTGGGGGCCTCCACCCTTTGCTTAGCCTAGCTTACACATAGAAATCATCTAAATAAGAAATAGGCAGAAGCAACGTTAATGTCAACAGTGTAAGGGTTACAGCATCTGTGTAGTATCTTTGCATTCGAGGTCCCAATCCCGATAAAGGCAGGGATGTTTATCATGTTCAAAAGTATACCTTAACCACAGCTTGCATATATAGGTAGTAATCGTCTGTATAATAAGCATTCGAAACACCCATATAAACCCATGTGTGCTGGAGAGTACAGTCAAAAGAGAATGTAATGTTATGTAAGCACATAGTGAGATGTTACTTCACTGACATGTATACATCCTGAGTAGTTAGCGGATGTGGCCGTGTTTGCGCGCACAGGTTATACGTTACAAACGTTGTTTAACTGTGTTTAACCGCTGCTATAATGTCACACAAACATATTTAAACATGCTTACAACTGCTTAAATGAACCTTATTCTGGAGTAAGAAACATTTGCAAAGCATTGCAGGTGTTGAACCCTGGACCATGCACACTATAGTCATGGGACTTACCACTAAGTCATCTGAGGTGTATACATGTTTCACAGTCTTAAGACTACACCTTATATGATAGGTATTCCACTGTAATGATCACAAATGGGACAGTCACTTTGTGTACATATGTACAGTAGAGTGTAATGTACTGTAGTTTGTGAACCAACACATTCCAGTCTACATATGTATTACTGTAACTTTTGCTGAACTGTTGGAAAGCTGATAGACTTGCTGTAAAGAGCTGGAATCTATTTCAAACTGATAAGTACATATTTTGCCACTTTATACACTTGCCTAATATTTATAGTGGTGCTGTATTGCTTCTGTTTCTGTCTCATGTGTCTCCACTGTTTTTCCCACCCACCGTCCCTGTTCTTGTCTTGGTGTCAGTCTTGGTGGCTTTGAAACTGCCCGCCCCTCTGGTAAGTTTGTACTCGGATACTTCTTCTGGGCCTATCTCATTTGCTCAGTCAACTGAGTGCATTGAGATCATAGGCACTCCTACTGTGTACAAAGAGAGCATTTGAGAAGGACAATCCTTGTAGCCTCTTAATCCTGCTGTGTTCCCTCCCTCAAAAAAAAAAAATATATATATATATATATATATATATATATATATATATATATATATATACATATATACATATATACATATATTCAGCTGCTCTTACTATAACTGTCTTACTTGCTGTTCTGCGGGCTGTTATCTGTTCAGTTGTTCTTACTCTGCACTTATTACTGCTTGTTAGTAGCCTTCTAATTTAATGCCTACTGCACTTGTTTTTAGTCATTTGTTAATTTAATTGCATTTAATTAAACTGTATTTGCCATAATATTGATATACGTGTGCTAGCCTGCACTGCATTTGAATTGTATTTACTGCCGTTTTAGCTGCTGTTCTGTTTAAAAAAAAATAAAAAATTCCTAGCTTATTTCCTGCCTTTCCTGTAACTTATCTAGTACAGATACAGACTTGCTGTATCCAGGTCTGTTTGTAAGCTCCTGAGCCCCCCAAGCCTTTCTGTGTTGGAGGGAAGCCTTCTAGCTTATCAGTGGGAGTGGTAAGCACTAGGTAGCCTATCTACCACAGGAGAAGAGGTTTCTGGCCCATAAATTATAGTTTATTGACCATTTGGGAAACTCTTTCATCTCTTTCAGCCTTCTGATTCAAAAGCCTGTGTTTGTGCTTGTTTCCTGCCTTTCCTGTTGCTAGTCTAGTCCAGGTACAGATTTGCTGTATCCAGGACTCTTTTTTAGCTTTTGAGTCCCTACAAGCCTTTCTGTGTTGGAGGGAAGCCTTCTAGCTTATCAGTGGGAGTGGTAAGCATCAGGTAGCCTATCTACCACGGGAAGAATGGGTTTTGGCCCATAAATTGTAGTTTATTGGCCGTTTAGGCAGTTTTCCATCTCTTTCAACTTGCTGGCTTAAAAGCCTGTGTTTGCGATTGTTCCCCACCTTTTCTGTAACTAGTCTAGTCCAGGTACAGATTTGCTGTATCCAAGACTCTTTGTAAGCTTCTGAGCCCCCCAAGCCTTTCTGTGTTGGAGGGGAAACCTTCTAGCTTATAAGTGGGAGTGGTAAGCACTAGGTAGCCTATCTACCACAAGAGAAGTGGTTCTGGCCCAGAAACTGTATCTACTGGCAGTTTGGGCAGTTTTTCCCCATCTCTTTCAACTTTCTGGTTTAAAAGCCACACTTGCACTTGTTTCCCACCTTTCCTGTTACTAGCCTAGTCCAGATACAGAGTTGCTGTATCCAGGACTGTTGGTAAGCTTCTAAGCCCCGCAAGCCTTTCTGTGTTGGAGGGAAGCCTTCTAGCTTATCAGTGGGAGTGGTAAGCACTAGGTAGCCTATCTAACACAAGAGGAGTGGTTCTGGCCCAGAAATTGTAGATTTTTGGCCATTTGGGCAGTTTTTTTTCATCTCTTTCAACTTTCTGATTTTAAAGCCCGTGTTTGTGCTTGACCCCCACCTTTCTTGTAACTAGTCTAGTCCAGGTACAGATTTGCTGTATCCAGGACTGTAAGCTTCTGAGCCCCCCAAAACCCTTCTGTTGGAGTGCAGCCTTCTAGCTTATCAGTGGGAGTGGTAAGTACTAGGTAGCCTGTCTACCACAAGAGGAGTGGTTCTTGGCCTAGGAATTGTAGTTTATTGACCATTCTGGAAGGTGTCCATCTCTTTCAACTTTCTGGTTTAAAAGACCACATCTGCGCTTGTTTCCCATCTTTCCTGTAACTAACCTACTGGAAAGCACTAGAAAGACTTAAACTGATATAAGCCTTCTAGCTTAAAAGAGAGAATTTGGAGTGATTGAGTATCAGTTTTCTGTATTTTCTTGCTGTACTTAACTGTTTTCTGCCTAAACACTGATTTTCCAGCACTTATTGTGATTTAAAAGCTTGTTTTTTTTTCACATATTGTACTTATTTGACTGCCTGCACTTTTAAAAAGTTGTTTTTTGTTTAAATAAATTGTTTAACTGTTGTAGGCTACACACTAAAGAGCGATAGCCTTTTCTGATCACTTGTAGTTGTTTAAAGCTGTTTTAAGTGTACTTTTTACTGTTTTTGCCTTATCTTTTAAAAAAAAATAAATAAATAAATTCCTTGTTTCCCTCCTATCTAAGCTAGTATAGTCCAGTTTTGAGGCTAGTGCTGAATTCAGGGCTGTGTTACAAGTTTCTGAGTTTCCCATACCTTACTTGGATAGAGGGAAATTTCTCTGTTCACCTGTGAGAGAGGGGAACTTTGAGCAGCCATCTGTCCCTGGAGGAGTGGTTCCAGCCCAGAAGTTAGTAGTTAAAAAAAATGTGTTGCATGGTTTTGCGTGCCAGGCAGCACCGGTTAGCTAGGGTTAAATTATTCCTGGCTCCACTAAGTCTCCTTCAGTTTTTCACTTGAAACTAGTCTGACTCTCAACCTAAGCACTCAAAAAGCATCCTACAGTCCAGCACTTGGTCAGACCTAATAGCAAGCACTAATATACCCCGACACTTGACTGCTCAGCAGGGCAAGGCTCTTTATCCACCCCTCACCAACCAAGTGACTAAGCAGCTCACCCTACTATTCAGGCATGACCAAAGGGCAACTTCAGGTGTACTCTCCAGTCCAGCTGGTGAATCTGGGTATCCTGAGGCAATGTCACAACTGCCTCATGTACACAGACAGCCCTCTCCTCCTACCACAAAACACTAGCATATGTGAGAGATGCAATTATACAGCCAAACTGGAGGCTAAGGTATCTCCACCCAAGACTGGAACAGACAGTCATGAGGAGAAGGTTAACATTTGCCCTCATCAAGAATGATACCTCAGTAAAAAGAAAAAATGATCAATTTCAACAATTGGTTAAGTTTCTGGTGTCATTCAAAGGGGATCCAGTGTCTGTCAGCCTGGGATGACATGCTCGACAAGCCGCGTTGCTTTGCAAGAGATGGCTTGTACCTGTCACCCCTTGGCTTTCGAATACTGGCCAAGGCTCTTGCTGCCCCCATAGTGCCTTTTTTAGGCAAGGCTCAAAATTCAAACCCACCTCTGTAAACAGCACAAGTAAAAAACTGAGGGTTGTGCTACTCAACGCCAGGAGTTTAAATCTCAAAATGCATGCGCTCGAAGCACTCCTAAGTATGGAGAACATCGACATCTGTGCAATAACTGAAACCTGGTTCAAGGCTCCAGAGAGCACTCCAGCACTACTGGGCTACAACTCATACCACACATTTCGGCCACAGAACACGGACCAAAACACAAAAGGAGAGGGTGTATCCATATTCATCAAGGTTGCCCACACCTCCAGGTTAGTGGTGCAGCATGATACCTCTGAGATCATCCATGTGCAACTAACATCGGGCAAATCTGCAATGCAAATTGTGGCCTGCTACAGATCACCCTCCATGACCTAGGACCACCACTCCGCCTTTCTGGAGACACTGGAAAACATGAAGGTCCTACCAAACACCCTGATCTTGGGAGATTTCAATTACCCTACCATTAACTGGGAAAATTAATTGAGTACAAACTCCCAGGCTCAGTGCTTCCTGCAATTTATCAACTCAAATGCCCTGGATCAGCTGGTAAACTCCCCTACCAGAGGCCACAACATATTGGACCTGGTCATCACCAACATGGGTGACAGGTGCTCCGTACCAGAGGTCAACCCGTCACTGGTTAGATCAGACTATAAACTAATCACCCTGGATGTCCACACCCCATCACCACCCCCAACCAAGGAAACCACAGTGAAAAACTTTTCTAAAGCAAACTTCACCTTACTTAAGTCAGAGGTGGTAAATTTCACAGCCCCCATGCTAAAGGATAACACTGCCCAAGATGCAGAATCCTTTACAATTGCACTCTATGAGCACCTACAAGGATGCATGGATCATGCCATCCCTAGCAAAACCAAGACTCAATCCCCTAAGAGAAGGAAACCAGTCTGGTGGAACCCTGCCATAAACAAGTTATACAACAAAAGGAGGAAACTAGTTCAGAAAAAAAGCAAATGCCAAGAAGGAAAGACATCCCTGATCAGTATCAGTAAGAAACTAAGGTCCCTCATAAAATCATCCAAGGCTAACTTCGAAAGAAAAATAGCCAAGGACTCGAAAGATAACCACAAAGCCTTCTTTAGCTATGTCAAAAATCTAAGTGGCAACTCGCAGATATGCTCTGAGATAGTGCAAAATAGCACAAAATATATGAACCTACTGCTATTGCCAACATACTGGCAGATAAATTCAGTGCAAACTTCACCTCCCCCTCACCTTCAAAAGGGCCCAAAACAATACCGGAAAAGCGTAGTGTCCCGGAAATCACAGAAGCACAGGTGAAAACAGCCCTTTCAAAAGCCAAAAACACAGCATCAATGGGGCCAGATGGTGTCCCAGGCTGCGTCTTGCATGAACTACAGAACGTACTAACCCCCACCTAAACACGCTGTTCAACCTCAGCCTCTCCACAGGCTACATGCCCATAGAATGGCGCACAGCAATGGTTATTCCGCTCAACAAAGGAGGAGACACAACTGACCCTGGTAACTATCGCCCCATAAGCCTGACTAGCCTGGTCTGCAAGGCTATGGAGCGCATCATCATGGAACTCATTAACAGAGACATTGGGAACCTCCAAACACTTGACCCGACCCAGTTCGGCTTTGTAAAGGGCAGAGCATGCCTACTAAACCTGGTTGACTTCTTCGAGACAGTTACCAAGGTCATAGATGAGGGAAAGGTGGTTCACACAGCCTACCTTGATCTCGCCAAGGCATTCGACACCATTCCTCACTCGGGTATTATAGAAAAACTCACCAGCCTTAACATAAACCCCTACGTCACAAGATGGGTTGCCAACTGGCTTACAGACAGAACTCACACGGTAAGAATAGTGTGCTCCAGGTCTGACTCTAAACCAGTCACAAGTGGTGTCTCGCAAGGTTCAGTTCTGGGACCCCTACTGTTCAGCATACATTTCTCAGAAGTACAGGCAAACACAGGACTATAGCTAACCAAGTTTGTCGATGACTGCAAACTGGGAGCCATAATTGACTCTCCGGCTGACACGGACATCCTCCAAAAAGGCCTTACTGAGACAGACACCTGGTGTCAAAGTCATGGCCTCAAGCTAAATGCCAAAAAAATGCATAGTCATCCTGTTTGGGAAAAACAAAACACCCACGAATTACCACATAGGCAGCAGCCCCCTTAATACAGAAGAGGTAATAAGAGATCTGGGGACTCAGGTAGATAGTAATCTCTCCTTTGACAATCATATTGCCAAAGTAGTTAGGAAATCCTTCTATGTGGCCCATCTAATTACTAAGGGGTTCGCATCTAAAAATAAAGAGGTTATAGTGCCCTTCTACTCATCACTCATCAGACCCATCATAGAGTACAATGCCCCATTTGGGATGTACCTCACAAGACACTTCCAACAACTTGAAAAACCACAAAAGCACCTCACCAAGAGGATTACTGGCCTCAAACATGTGTCCTATGCAGCCTGACTGAAAAAACTCCGGCTGTATTCAGTGGCATATCGCTTACTCAGAGGTGATCTCTGCCTGACTTACAAAGCCATGTCCAACTCAGAAATGATGGAAATGCTAATCCCGTTTCAGAGGGTTGAAATGTTCGTACACCAGGGAGTTTTACTGAGTACCGTGTACTGATTATTAGCACAGTATGATACACAGTAACACCAAACTAAATATGTCTGGTAAGCACACTGTAAACCCCCTAACATTATATGCATAGCTATGCAGCCTTGAGCTGGTAAAACAACCTGTCCAAACTGAAACGTATGTAGTAGTATTAGGTACAGACAAACCCTGTACAAGTAGCAATGTTCTGAAATATAACAACAGTACTCACATTTAGACCAAATCCTCTAGGCATTACACACAATATATTACTGTTCGTCTCCATACAGCTGTTGCAATAGATTCCAAACAACACTTCCAGGCTGTCTTCCTTACAAGTAAGGCAAAGGGACAATGCCAAGGTGGAGTACTCAATTATACTCCACTGTTGCCATGGTATTGGCTAAGGCAGTAACAACGCAGCTGATGTGCATATAATTAGCTACTTAGGTGCACCAATTGGTTATCGGGAAAGCCATGTTACTGATCTGTAACTATAAAAGGTTGCCTTGTCACACATTCAACCTGTCTGTATCTACCTGTAGGACAATACAAAACACAGAAAGATGAACCAAAAACGTGTATTACACTAGTCAATAACACCTCCAATTACTAAGAAGTTGTGAATAACATGTAGTATGTCTGTGTATGTAGTACCTGTACTGTAAGAATTACAATGTAATCAATGCATATAGTGGAAATAGCTATCTTGTAGCGATGTATTGTTGAGCAGTAGTAATGCTTGTAGTATTCTATGTGTGTACTGCTGTAGGTCACAAGGCAAACTCTGCATACACCACAAGGGATGATATGGGCTTGGAACTCACCAATTTGCTTCCAGCCACTGTCAGTGTCAAGACTGGTCCAACAAGTATGTGCTATAATAGGGGATAGTATATGTCGATATATTGTAACAGTCGACATATGTATGGGTGTATAAGTAAGATTAACATGTCAAAGGTGGGCTTACTGTGCAAATATGGTTTGCATTGTGGGATATTGTGCCAATAACTTTGTAATGTACACTATTTTAGGCAGATCTGTATTCCATTCTACATAGCTGTTCTGTTATGTTATGCAAACAGTAGTTATGTCTATTGGCAATTACAATACTCAATAACAGGACACATATCATTTGTATTCATCTGAAAGTTTAGCAGCATGATAGCAAAGATAATTGGAAGAGCTAGGTAACTATCCATGCACATAACACATGTAATATCCACCTCTCTAGTATCGTTTGCAAGCAATAACAGCTGTGCATGTGTACATGTTATACAAATGTGTAGTGACCCTTGTTACAGTGCTGGGCCAAATGGCTATGTGCACACCTCAATAGAGTGGATACTGAGAGTAGAGACACACTGGTTGAACTACCAGATTTGTGTAGCCTAACCTCTCATTGCCAACCTAACAGTCGCTTGCACATACTGTATGTAAAGTAGTGCACAGCACTGGTAATGAAACAGGTTGCATATCATCTTTAACTCCAGTGTAGCATCTGCAGTAGGAGTGTAATATGCTGCCCACGTGTAATAGCCGCTTCATAGGTGATGGCTTACACTATCTGATTATATCCTGAACATGTTGATAGTGGCATTAGAGTCTATTGATTCATGACTCTGTTTGGAGAGTGGGTGTCTGTGCCCAACAGAGCTCATGGTCCTGGTGGATATGTGAGTATATACCCAGAGAAGGAAACAGACCTGTAGACACTTGCATCATCTGTCATCAACTAACAGGATGTGATGTGCTCCTCAGAGGAGAATTGTTGCTAAAGGTAGCTACAATGTTCCTGTAATAGTCATTGTTGTCACATCCATAACACAATTATTTACACGTGAGCATCACTGTCTAAAACATCTTCATAAGCAATACATAAACTAAATACAGTACTTGGTACTTGTAGTACTGAATGCTCATACAGGCATGTCCACTAGTCAGCTACTGGTGTTTACTAATGTCAGCTTTGTGTATGTGACCATCCTCGGGGAATGTAATCTCTATGCCATGTACACTGCCAAACCCACCTAACACCACACCCCACACACTTTCTGGGATGCAGCTACAGGAGTAAGCTGGAAGGCAGCCCAGTCTACAGCCATGACTGGACTGGACAGTCATGAGGTGTAGGTTAACACATGCATTTCATCAACACAACCAACACATACCCTTACCAGAACACAATAAGGGCACCCACACACACTATCAGAAATCACACACATTCACAGATGCTTCTCCATATCTGGCCAAACAAGTGACCTCGCAAGCTAGAAAAGACAGACAACAAAATACACAAACTGTATGACATAGTTTGCATAATTGTGCCACACCTCAGAAAACGTGGCTGGAAACATGCCCAACAATACTCATTTGTGAATGCAAACTCTAGCACTATGTTACACACCAATCTATACAAGGGCATACATACTGTCAGCTGCCAGTCTGCCATGATTAGCCACATACCCATACACTCAGACCACCTTTTGAACTATACACATGGCTCTGGCATATTCCATGTTGTTGTGCAGGACCTGTGATGCAGTAGCTTGGACTGCATGGAAACACATGTAGGAACTGTCAGGTCTTGTAGCCCATGCAGGTATGTCCTAAGGCCTGGGTAGCATTCTGCCATTGGCCAGAATGATACTGCAGTACAGGGACAAAAGGATTGTAGTCCATAATTGTCTAGTGTAGTGGTGCAAGTCAAAGGGTATCCAGTATCTGTCTGCCTGGGATAACATGGTTGACAGACCATGATGCTTTGCATGATAGGGCCTGCACCTGTCACCCCTGGGAATCTGGATACTGTCTTGGGCTCATGATTCCCCTTTTGTGCCTTCATCATGCACAGTTCAAGTGAAGGTCCACTGCTGTTACAGTGACAGCCAAGTAATAAACTGCGGGTCTCGCTACACAATGATACATGTCATAAACACTATATGGACACACATATGTCAATCCCTAACATGGAGAACATATCTGTGCAGTGGCTGAGACATGTTTCAATGTTCCGGAGAGCACACCTGCATGACCATGTTATAACACATAACTCACCTCTTCCCCATTATCCTTTATTGGAACACACGGGCCGCAGGTGTGTCCATATTCCTGAAGGATATGTACACCCCCACGCTAGTTGCACTTGCATAACTTCAGATGCATTATGCTGAGCAACTACCTTTGTGCCAAAGTGGAATTCAAATTGCACCTTGCGACAGATCACCCACTATGCCGTGGATTTCCCAACTGTCATAATGTGCTGTAATGGGGAAGATTATGTCTGAGACAGAAAACCATAATAATGGCTGCTCTCAACTATTTCATTATGAACTGGGAAGACTCCTCATGTACCAAAACCTGCACTCAATGCATGTTGGATTCCATCAACCCCAATGACCTGGATCACAGTAGTCATACAAACAGGGCTAACAGTATGCTGCACATAGTCAGTCTCCAATGCCAATGTTATGTTTCCTAACAGCAAAGTGGTGACTGTCATGGCATCCACACAGATGGACAATGCATGTGCAAATGCTGAATCCTACACAAATTAACCTTAAGCAGTCACATATGTGCAGTGATTGTGCCATTGAAACAGAACCAAGATTCAACCAAACACAAACAAAAAGGTAAACTGGTGGTGCCATGCTTTAAACTGTACCACAGAAGGTAGTAACTGTTGCAAGAGTTAACACACATGAGTGTAGGTGATCCCTGGTCAGCCTCAGTAAGATGCAGATACACCATATAAAACCACACAAAGCTACTGTGAAACTAATCAGCCACATATTATGAGACCAAGCACAGAGCATTCTATAGCTGTGTCATTAATCATAATGGCAACGACAAGACCTGCCGTGCTGCACAGCACTATGGCATGGGAAGTACTGCACCTACAGAAATAGCACCTGTTCATCCAGATAGGGTCTCGGAGAATCTAAACCCACTCCCACCTCACCCCCTCCAACAGGCGCACATTTATATATCCATGTACACTACAGAGCCCCTGTAATAACAACTATGCAGGTACAAGCTGCACTCTCTAAAGCCATACATACAGCTTTCATGGGACCTGTCAACATCCCAGGGTGTATCCTACACAAATGTAATAACAATCAGCTATCCACATATACATCATGTTCAATCATAGCTCCATGTCAGGCTGTGTACACACCGAATGGTGCACAGGAACAGTTATCACACTCCACAAAGGGGGAGACACCATTGATAATGGGAAATAGTGCACAACTACCCTGCTGAGTCTGGTCTGTAAAGTCATGAACCATGATCAACGTATTTGATGTACTCAGTACAGATGTAGATGACAGTAAGATTGATTCACACTGCATATCGTGACCTTGCCAGGTCGTAGGACACCATCACCCATACTGTGTTCCAGCTACACTCAGTAAACTAGGTGTATAATGTCACAGGAGTGGTTGGCAACTGGACTGCTGGCAGAACCAACACTACAGAAGTTGTCTGACTAACACATGCACATCAAACCAGTGCCAGCCACAGTAATACAGGGTTCATTCCTGCTACTCCCCCTCTTTGTTATCTATACCACACAGAAGGCATCTGCCTATTGATGTTTGCAAATTACTATGAACTAGGAGCAATAGTTGGCTCAATGTGTGCTCTGTTTAACATAAAGAAGGGCCTTTGAGTGTCAGATGTGTAGTGTGTGACGTATGGCCACAATCTGACATCTAAGTATTGCATTGTCATACCCCATGTTAAAAACCCTGTACCCATGAACTACCACCTAGGCAGCGGTCAGCATAATGGCAACTGTGTGTGTATGGGATGCAGCTGGACAATAGTCATTCCTTTGATAGTTACTTCACCACACCACTCAGGTAGTTGTATGTGGCACCCCTAATCATGACAGGGTGCCATCCATGAATACAGAGATAATTGCTCAGCCATACTCAACACTCATGTGACCCATAATAAATCACATATTTCCTTTAAGGGTTATTGCCCATGTGTAGATAGCCTACACTGCCCTTCCTAGTCACTAGCTCCATTATGTAGCATGCAGCCTACCCTGAATAAAGCCATGTCCAAAAAAGAGGTGTTGGGCATGCTACGCTTAACACATCCTGATCCCAAATAAACACATACTTCATGGACATTCGCCTTTCTAGTACATGGATCACAACACGCCGACAGATCACTGTCCCATACACTTAACATACTCTTGCCATACTATGCATCCCTGTCCAGCGAAGCTGCACATTGCCCCCTCTCTGTGACATGGTGTGATGACCGCATGCCAAATATATCACTAACTCTGTGGATCAATTCTGTGGCACTGCTTGAACTGGCAACTGAAACTTACCTGTCTGTTGCCTACAGCTAGGTAACCTTTCTGCCTAGGCTCATAAATGGCCCAGGGCATATAGCCTTCTAGATCACTATGACCATACATGCTATAGTTGATATCCAACCCTGCAAATACCATCAGGGTAGCTATTGCCCCATGTGTTACACATGTGCAACACAGGCAATACATGGCAGGATGCTGCACAGCTGTACAGTGCTATGTAGATGTATATGGCAAAACACATACATGCTTGCAAGTCTGCAGGGTCACAGGTCATGTCCCTAATGGCTATGCATGACTATATATGTGACATATACACAGCATTAAGGTCAATTGTATTAATGTGAACACATCCAGGAATGTGCTGATAGGTAAATACACCAGTACAGGCAAACATACATGCCCACGTCAAGACAACATCCACATGGAGTATGAGCAATGTCATCACATGACACACACATATATGGCGATAACATCACATCACCAGTAAGTGTCAAATGTGTGTGACTTATACATGTCAGTGGTGTTAGTGTCATGTAGATTTGCAAAGACTTATTTGTAATCTTAATAAATGTGACACACATGTATGTTCAGCTGTACTTCTGTACTTCTCTGTGAGTTACTGTGACCTGTCTCCATCATTATGTCTTACAGGTATTCAACATAGCAGGCTGCCAGTGTACACCCGCTTGGAGGATGAGGTCCTCGTCCCATACCTCCTCGACAACCATACAACACTCTTCAACCATGTGCCACAGGATGCACAGCAGCAGGATGTCCTGTGGGAGGAACTCCGCAGGAGGGTAAATGATGTTGGCGGTCACAATCGCACCTATCAGCAGGTGCACCAACACTGCACTGATCTCATAAGATGAGTGAAACAGAGTGCTAATGCAATCGCCAGGGAACAAGGTGCAACAGGTGGGAGGCCACTCACCCAGCCCCCACTCACACGTACCAAGGAGCTACTGGCCAACCTGGGGCCACCTGCAGACCTCCATCCACAAGCTTTAGCTGGTATTGTGGAGGTGGGTGTCTCTCAACCACCAAGCCTGGAGTTGCCTGGTAAGTCAGTACCGCACATATAACACAACTATATTTCACATAGTTACATGTGTCACTGTACAATATGTAATGTAACATCATATGCAAGGTATGTATGCACACATGCCACATACTATAGTCTGCTACTCTATGTATGCACAGATGTTCATACTCCATAGTATAGTGTATTGTACTGGCTTATGTGCTAACATGGACATTGCACCCTGTAGCTAACACACAGGTGTGGATAATGATCTTACTGCTGTGACACTCCTGTTTAGGTACCTCTGGCATTTTGCAGCGACAGCAGCCTGTGTCAGGTGAGATTGTTATTATTTACCAGGCTTGATAATGCACAGATCCTATTAATTGCATGCTATCTGCCATAACACACATACACATAATGTATGGTGGTCCTGTTAATGGACACTGATCAGACCTGCAGTGCATCACAGTGGTTACCCATGTGAAACAATTGAAGACTATATGAAACACCTGCACTAAACATTCCAAACTGTCATTGGCAGATGTGTGGACAACTCTGAATACAATGGTGGAGGTGTGTTTCACTGTGGGGCAGGTACTACATATCAGCATTACACATGCTGGGAATACAAACAGTACTGTACAGAGAGCATATGTGTGCACACACTCTAAATGTGTTGGAGCTGGAGTATGACCGGACCACAGGATACACCCTTGTGGATTATACCCTTGCTATGAATGTCACACACTGTCATGTGCTATCTGACATGTCCATGGCATGTAGTAGGCTGACTGCAACACTGCTCATCTATCCTGCAAAACATGATGTCTCACATCCCATACATACCAACCTTTGTCTGCATAACCCTATCCTCAGTGGAGCATATGACATCTATGGGTGTATGTCATATGGGATAACACTGACATGTGAAATAAGATGTCCATCACAACCATTGGACAGAACATGTGTACACATGGCCAAGGAGGATGGCCAGAGACATGAAGCAACACACACAGTAAAAGTGATGTACGTGTGTGTACACCCTGTTGTACATTGGCTCGACACTATACAACTATGGCCTTTGTGTAATGGTGATATTGCAGATGTGAAACACTAAACATCATACAGGCCTGTGCACAACTTGTGTAGGCATAACATGAAACCACCACATAACATGTCTTGAACATCTTGAGTGTGTCACGACATGAAAGCATTCACCTATACAGTATCCAAATACATGCATGTGTTGCACAACATACATATACAACCACATCAGGCCACAGATACAGTACATTCACCTTGCTGGTGTCAGATATCACTGTCATACCTGCTCCTCAGGTGTGAGAGGTACACAGATGGCATGTGGGACATAGAGTACTGCTAAGTTAGTCATATATGGGCATAGCTGCCAGTCATCAGTAATATGGTTGCAGATGAGCAGGGGTGTCATCCGTATACCCTTCTGTGACTTGTGTCACACATTCCACATTAGGGTTTAGTATGTATACACTTCAGTGATGTGGGTCACATTCCACATTAGATATGTATTGTATGTGAACATAATCATGGCTATGTACTGTGTCAGTAACTCACACTGTATAGCAATTGTGAAGCCACATGATGCCCTGCAATGGCTATGCACATCAGCTCAATGTGCAGTATGTCACTGCATATTTGTAGGACGGACAGACAACATTGCGACAGCTGAAGGCCCATGTTAGTATAACACGTCCCTGCATTGGGACATCATTACCGTACTGTAGATTGGAAAGGACACCATTGTGTTACACATGTATGCATGTCATTCAACATGTCAGCAGAAAACATGTCATACGACATGTGATTGGCAAGGTCATACGCCGCACATCAGGCTGGTGTACTGTAAACCTGTGCTGTTTTGTGGCACCATTGCAAAGTAGGGACAGCCATGTCAAACATGTGTGTATGCCACATGCACAATGTCTGTAGGCACAGCTCAGGGGTAGGCAGAATAATGTTGAACAGACATGCACTGCTTTGGGGGAGATATGCAAGCTAGGGCTCAGGCAAACATAGTATTCAGTCGACATACTCTTCTGCTCATGTTCTCACACATACGGTCGGTGGCCAACACAAAGCATCAGTGACAGATGTACAAAGGTCAGTAATGGTCTGCTAACATATGGTGTATGTTGCATACACCATGGCAATGCAGTGCAATGGTGTAAAGTGCATGCATTGTGTTGCAGGTATGGGGCATAGGCTACTAACACAAATGGTGCAATACAGGTATGTATGCTAACCACCACTATAATTGTGTAAGGTGCATGCCGTCTTCTATAATGCATGCATGCTGTTGTGTGCAACTCAGGAATGTATGATAACAACCACTATAATTGTCTAAGTTGAATGCCATCTGCCACATCACCTGCATGTAGCGTGTGTCTGTGTGTGTCTGTGTGTGTGCCTGTGTGTGTGCGTGTGTGCATGTGTGCATGTGTGTGTGTGTGTCTGTGTCTGTGTGTCTGGTATAACTTGTAATGTACAGTTCTTGTCTTCCCCTCACAGGTGTTGATGTAGGTGAGTTTCCCTCCTGCGGTCCACCTGATGTTAGTGTCCCCACATACTCTAACAGTGGTGATGATAGTATGATTGAGGCACAAGCAGGGTTGTCAGGGGCTGAATCTGTACCATTGGTTGCCATTAAACCTGTCTCCCCCTCATCCTCACACACAGTTCCCCTGCCTACACATACCCCATCACCACTGGCCATAGGGAAGGACAATTGGTGGGTGGTAGCATGGAACAGGGAAGTGTGGAGACTATGGAAGGTGTGCATGCACACCATGATCCCAGTCAACTGACTGATGATGTCCCACACAGGCATGTGCCCGGTGATGCTCGTAGGAGGACCACTGGTCAACATGCCCCTGCGAGACATCAGCTGGAGTCACCAGATTCATGTTTCGGGCTGCAATGAAAGCACAGGCACATGCTGAATGGAACAACAGAGACAGTCTGAGGCTTCAGAGGGCTGTTGTACGTTCATTAACTGACAACATCCAGGCACTTGCAAATGCTCACCATCATCTTGCAGATGTTTTGGATAGACGATTGGGTGACGGTGGGAGTCTTTGACCATGGCATGTCAATCCTCGAGCGTGGAATGTCTGTGCTGGAACATCTGGTGAGAGTGAGGCATTGGGCACATGGATGTAGGTCAGCTACATCACCTGTTGAAGGTCTACGTGAACATGCTACTGCACATGCCCACTCCCATAATGGCGGTAGCAGCAGCAGTGCTGCTGGTGCTGTGCAGTCCACACCAGGACACAGCAGGCCATGTGCACATGGTCCTGGACTGTCCCAACAGGGACACGATTCCAGTGGACATGTGTCATCAGACAGTACCCAATCTGGACCTCTGCCTGGTAGTGCCCGTGCAACCCCTAGCTGGCACAGGTCACATGGCTGTGGCCGGACACAGTGAACTGTGAAACCTGCCTTGTACAGTCTGCAGCTGTCAATAATACCCCTGTGTAGGCTAGCCACATGCCAGACCTGTGTGCATGCATACACACACACACACACACACACACACACACACACACACACCAGAAACAAATGTAGGGCACCTCAACACACACACGCATAACATCCACACATGCCCAATGATATCACAGGCCCTAACACACACAAATGATGTCATCCAATGGCACAGCCTAGGCTTCTGGCAAACATTATCACCCTGTGCATATGATTATGCCTGTGCCACATCCCTGTCATCCACACCATCGGTGCAGAGACATGCTCATATGGTCTGATGCACAGGGCGAACATACTAGGTAGACAATTGTAGATTAATATTGTTGAGTAGTGTTAACAGGCAGCAGACATACCATGTATTACAGTTTTAGAATGCATTTTGTATGTTTGACAGTATGTATCGTGTGTAACAACACTAACAGCATGTTGATCTTGACGTTCTGCCTTCCTCTTTCAGGTGTAGTTGCATGTGCCGGGGGATGTCGGTGTTTGCGATTGGTGTCCCATATGTACATGTTGACTACTCACAGGTCTGTATGACAATACCTGTATGCACTTTGTAGCTTCCACATCAGTTATAATCTCCCATGTTTCAATTATGTTTACTGTTCTAATGATCCAAGAGCATGATAGCTGTGTAATATGCTACTGTGTTCAGAGCTCTCACATCCATAGTGGGTGACATAACAGGTACAGTTACCTGGAGCAGGGAGGAGGTAAAAGAGTGGTATGGCAGATGACAAGGGTAAAGGCCAGTGGAAATAGTGGCTTCTCATTAGGAAGCAATAATACCCACTGCCATGACAGCATGCAAACACAGACACACCCACGCACTCAGGGAGTCACAGACACAGTAACACACACTCTGACACACACACACAGTGGCCAGTGTTCGGATGAGAACCCCTGCCTATGTGCATATCATCATTATAGTACTACGCAATTACAAGATGCGCCACAAAGATTATATATGTACAGGTAGATGGAATGGCCTAAGATTGAGGACATCGACAGGGATACTACAGTGCAGTGAGTGCATGTGGGAAGGAGAGTTCATCAGTAGGCTATGTAACAACAAGTCACACCCCAGGGTGTATATGTTAACAGGAGACTAGAATGCCTGTCTAAGATTGATGGTATCAACAGGGATACTAGATTGCATTGAGTGGATGGGGGGAGGGGGGCATTAACATTTCACTATGGTAAAATACAGCCTCACTCCAGGGACGGGACAGCCATACACACGGACAGCCATACACACACACACACACACACACACACACACACACACACACACACACACACCCTGTGGCATTCACAAAGATATACACCTATGCCACACACATACAGACACTTGACATGTGTGAGGTTCAACCACCTGCCTCTGCCTTTCTTTCTACACTTCACTCTGTACTGATGTCAACAACATTGTTCAGGAGAGTGAAAACATGTGGGATGTATTCCCAATCATACGTGACAAATATGGACACACACACCCACACGTGCCAGTACTGTGAATCAAACACCTGCCTATCTCATGATAAGTATTACAGAAGTACAGCACTCTCACTTTCGCTACAAAGCTTATTGACTCTTTCCTTTGCCAACTGTGCTGATATATACACAATATATGCACATGGGAGGTATTACTGTTACAGGTGTCAAGAGGTTTGCCTTCAGTGTCACCCTTACTGCATTCTACATTGTCTGTCTTCCACTTCAATTAACAAAACCTGACCTTAGCAGTAACACAGGTTATTGTAGGAATGGTTGTAACACACCAGTGAGCTGTCCTCATTAATCATTCATCCACAAAGTAGCCCCACCACTTAATAGTCATGTCCAAACATCTATCCATACCTCATGTACAGCTTACTGTACTTAGAGCATATCACCATATACAGTTGGCAAGTTGAGGCTGTATTGCAACAGAATGATGTGCTAAGACAATAGTGACCTTCAAACATCAGACACTGCACACACATGGAATCTACACAAACATCAGTACATATACACATATGCGGTCTACATCAGTAAGTGCACTAGCAGGTCAGGAGGATACATTCCACAACTCCCCCATGCCATGTGTGAAACATAGCCAAGCATTACACCATAATGGATGTATTCATGTACTGGTAGGACACAATCACCTTCACCGAATAGCCAAATGTACATATATGACAACAGCACATATCAGCAAGACACACACAGCATTATTCCATGTCATGCTCCTACAAACTGTTACTTGACAGTGCCATGGTTATGCCAGGGCATTGTAATGATCAACAGTGAGCACATCATATTTGCCACATACACACCTCATGTTTACTGGAAGAGTGCCAGCAATGTGCTCTGTTAGGCTAGGCAGTACACTTATTCAAGCATGTGCAAGGTCTGTGGCTTGTAAACATCTCACCCCAGCACGTGCTGGCTACTGTGGTACTAAGGCTAATGTCCAGACAGCACACAGCATGCATGGCTTGCAATTGTTGACATGGGGAATATGTAGGAGCTGTGGCCACACATGGCTGTACATGTCATGAACATATCACCTGTGACTACTCAGGAACATACAGAGCAGAGCTGGATTTCCCTGAGTCTGTCAATACAGGCCTTGTGTAAGTGCTATGATCCTGTTATTTGGGTATGTTTGTAGGCATTGCATTAGGTGGACATGTCTAATGACAAACATGCCACATGGGGTGTTGTATGATATGATAGGTGTCATGGGTGACAAGTAGAGAGGGGAATATTACCTCTGTTAACATAGATATCAAACCTTATGTATTGTTAGCATGCTATCTGCCATGTGCATGTGTGTAATGACTGTAGCCACCTGTATGTAGAAAGGATAATGAAAGCTATGGTAATGTCATTTATGTTGTATGAGTATGGGATGTGCATATCCAGGGCAGGTACAGCTAGGTCATATCCAACCATGAGGGTGTTGTTTACTGGTGTACAGCAACAGTCGACTGTGTTAATGCTGACAACATCCGAGGGACCCTGGTATGTGTAAAACTGAGCTGGTTACAAACAGTGATATTATTGCATTGCATAACACATTATGCAGCTGTGTCTGTACAGGGGTACTTTGCACAGTTGATGTAGGCCTTGGTACAGTCCACCAAT
>NC_056727.1:639659835-639664835 GCF_019279795.1 Protopterus annectens | reverse complement strand
CAGATGCCGCTCACCAGCACACATATATGTTCTTACAGCACACCAACATGTCAGCTTTGTGGCACATGAAGTAACTGCATGCTTGTCCTTCCCATATAGGAAGTGTATTTGTGGGCCTGGCAAATTTGACAATGTGTCTGTGTCCCTTAGAGAGTGTGGTTGTGTTGACAATGACATCCGTTTATGTGGAAAGCCATGTGTGCTACACCTAATGTATGTCTACTATATCTATGTTGCAGATGCCGCTCACCAGCACACATATATGTTCTTACAGCACACCAACATGTCAGCTTTGTGGCACATGAAGTAACTGCATGCCCTTTTAATAGCAATGGCTAGTCAGTCAGGGGTTCGAACCCCTGTACTGGTAGGTGTGTGACAGACGATGCTTAGGTTTTAGTCTCCAAGCCCTTCTCTGATGTACTTTGCCTCTGTCTGTCCCTCCCACACACTCTCTGGTGGATATGGAGTTGTACACCAGCTCAGCAGCAGCTTGTGTTTTATAAGTGATGGTCATGATCAGGTGATGGCCTCTGCACCTATTGCAGTCTTCATCTAGCTGATTGCATTTAAAAGAGCTGTGGTGATGTTCCTATAGCCAATCATATGGAAACACAGTACAATATCTAGGAACATCATGTTGGTGTTCGCCCATGACAGTCGCTGTGAGTGGAACCTGGATCTGGTGTTTGGTAAACGGTATCACAGATGATATCTGGATATTCCTCAAACAACATACACAGTGGAAAATAGCCTAAAGACAGGAGGATGATGTGCCAGACATGACTACAGCATGTAAGTGCAGCTATGCTTCATTGAGACTACTGCCAGTTTAAAAAGTTGTGTGTGGTAATGGCTATTCTGCATGTTTTAAAACTGACAACACAGTGCTCTGTTTGTGATGGAACCCCCATCTGTAGGGTCATCTGTTTTCTGGTCAGTGTGTGGAACCATTTGTTTCCTGTGATACTCACTGAACACACATCTGTGAACTACAGAAGCATAGTGTGAGGATTGCAGTCAGTACATGGTGATAGTGATAAGAGTTACTGCCATTGCATCCCTGATTGGACATATGTCACTTGAAACAGTGGTATGACAGTCACTGTCTGAGGTTCTCAGTGACATGCCAATAATGGGCCACTGTTCATAGCTGCAGTCACAAGTCTTCTACACTTTGTACAGATGTCATGCATTATATATGCATGTGCTGTGCTCCCTCTGTAAATGCATACTATCTGTTGTGTTGGGTTGATGGTCATATCTATGCATGCTGTTATAAGTAATACTGAATGCTGTTGACTATTACTAAGCCATATATGTGTTAAAACTGCAACACCATAGACTGTATGGGTTTGGAGGTCCCAGCAGAACCTCCTGTCCCACTGCAGCCAGCCATGACACTGGGCACCAGCACATCTGAGGCCCAGCCTTGGACCTCCACCTCTGTTGGCTCTGCACCACCTTCTGGTGGAACTGCCACTGAGGATTGGCCTTGTCCTCCTTGGGAGCAGGTCCAGACAGGAACTTGTCTGCTGTTGTACAGTCCCAGATGTGGTGCGTAGGGGTCTCAATAAGGGGTTTTGAGGCCAGATATGCCAGCTCAAGGGCAGAGCTTCACATTTACAGTGTGAGCCTGCCCCTCCTAGACAGCCCTCAGCACAGCCATCTTTGCAGCTGTTTTGGTGCAGTGGTGGCTGCCCATGGCTGGGGACCTCCATCCCACTGTTTCCATCTGGGGACTCATGGGCTTGTGACTGCCAAACACCCCTCCCTGTCCAAGGTGTATCCCCCCACATGTGTCATATACTGACCCTGTATGCAGACTTGTCTCTCCACGAGAATGCCTACTCTCCTTCCCCCACATCCCACTCTCACCCTACAGAAACAAAAGGCCAATCAGTTCCTAGAACAACATTTGCTCCATACATAGCTGTCCATTTCACACACATGCCCACTGGACACATGTAACCTTTTTAATATGCATCACAACATTCTCCAGTTGTCCTCACCCCTGTCTCTCAGGCACACGATCCTGGTATGCAGATGACTCCTAAAGCTTCCAGGTACACGTGATGCAGATGACCCCATTGTACACATGACACTACCGGTCCCTCTATGGTTACCCCATTTACCTTTTTCATGATGATGATGTCGCACACAGCACCTTGCAAGAGTACTGTTCTCACATAATGATTAGACAGGAACTGTTGTGTTAATGTAAATAAAATGCACAGAGTGATGTATTTGGCCAATGTACAAATGTTTGCATGTATTAATGACACATGTCTGGCTGAGGGAGTCTTGATATTACATAGGACAACACCACTACATAATGCAGGTGTTGCTTGTGTTTCCCCTTTCATTCCTTTGTAATGCTTTGTTGTCACATGGGATGTTCTTGATATATCTATATATATGTATGTATCTATATCTGGACATAAACACACACACATACATCAACATGATGGAATACGTTTCCTATACTGTTGAATGAATGTGCTGGATGATATGTTTGTGATAACATCTGATGTCTGTATATCTGCCATGGCTTAGTGGTAAATCACATTAGCTGTCCGTGCAGGGTCCTGGTTTCGAGCCTTGCAGAGGACATTTATTTTGTTGCTGGCCAGAACAAGGCCATTGGATACGGAGTGATTAAGGCACATTAAAGCAGTTGTGAGCAGGTTTGCACAGAGCTAAGTAATGCTAACCTCCGGTTACAGTTTCTTACACTCAGTTAGCCTCTACATTGCTTCACTTGCTTCACCAGTATAATACTCACATACCAGCGGCCAAACAGGCTTACACCCGCTTGCTCCCACACTTGCAAATGCACTGCATTTGGTGTTTGCATCTGACACTCACACCCCTGGGTGGGAGTGAGGACTACGATATTACCTTGTGATGCCTATTACATTGGATTACATGCCTACAGTATCGGGAGTGGATGCCCATTAGGCAAAAGCATGCCATTCGACTGTATGGAATTTGTGGCCTGTCCAGTGTTTGATTCATATTATTGGTGTGCTCCTCTTACAATCTGCACCTGTCTGGCTAATACATGGGAACTGACACTCTTCAATACAAACAAGTAATTGAGTTTTGGAACCCACATCCTTCAGCCGAGTCATGCTACTGCATACCTATTATTCTATCATCTTTCTAAGGTTGTAAGTGGAATATTTGCTTTCTGTCCCTATCAGACCTCTCAAACGATTGGGGACAAATATCAACTGAATCAGGGACAAGTCATGACAACATCAGGGACGCATTTAAAATATTAGTGCTATTAACCTGACACATTGACAGACTCAGAGCATATGAATAAATACGCATTTTCTGAGGTAAATGATGTTTATAACTCTTAATTGTTGTCATTATTCATTACGTGTAATTCACCACCTTTCCTCCAAAAGTCACTAGTTTTAGGAGAGATTAAGTGGGACAGAGTTAGAATTTGAGTCAAAATCAGGGATGTCCCTGGTAATCTGGGACAGTTCAGAGGTATGGTCCCTATTTGTTCCCCCAATGGTTTATGTCCTGTCCAGTGGATTTGGTCTTAGGGGTTGAGAGGTATGGGCATAAGCTATGCCCATTTTGGAATATTACTTACATCCCTGGGGCGGTCCTAATATGATTGCACCAGCCAACACCTGTATGCCTAGGCCCATAATTGCATACCCATAGTTCTCCCACCTGCCCCTCCTCTACATAACTCATCCTTACTGTGGGTGCAGGTGGGAGATAAACACACCACTACACACTGCCCACTCTCCATGTGTCAGGACACATGTCGTACAATGTGTCGACCCATGGGTTATCAGGCTTGCACAACCTACTGGTCTGTGTACGTCTACAGCCTGGTTTGATGAATCATTACAGGGACTGACTCCGATGATCATTAATTTTTGGGTGTCCCAGAAGGGACATGGATGTCTTTGTTTCAAGATTAGATTTGGCAGGTCTCTCCCACTGCTAGTATCCTGCCGGTGGTCTGGGAATCAGTGGTGTGTTTACTTTTATTGTGTGTCTGTATATCTCACCGACCTAGCTGGGGGGGGGGGGGGGGTTGATGGTACATGTTACACATTTGTTCATTGGACCCCTCACCCTTACATGCACGGCCTGTGAACATATGTAATTCATAACTGCTGTATTATATCCTAGCTATATACATGTGCATATTTATAGTCACATACATATATATATATATATATATATATATATATATATATATATATATATATATATATATATATTACAATATACAGATATATCTGTATATGTATGCATACATGTATATATTTATATATTGCTCTATACATATATATATATATATATATATATATATATATATATATATATATATATATATATATATCTAACAACATATGGGTCTATGGGTGTCGGCATATGTATATATCTATATGTGGGTATGTATATGTATTCTGTCTCTGTATGTATACATTTGTACTACGGAGAGGGAGAGGTTTATCTATATGTCGCTTTTGGTAGATATACATACACATACCTCTACATATATATATCTACATCTGGTTATTCCGTTCCTTGCCATATAGATTACAGTTTACTGCAGTGGGACTCGTAGTGGGTGTGGCTTCTCATTGGGTGATGCCTCTGCCCAATGAACATATTTGCTTACATCCCTGGGGCTGTCCATACAGGCACACATCAGCCAACACCTGCACACCTAGACCCATAACTAGCTACCCATAGTTCTCCCACCAGCACCTCCTCTACAGCACCCATCCTTACTCTGGGTCCTGGTCGGTTCTGAACACACCACTACATGCTGCCCACTCTCCACTTCATGGGACCCATATCATACAATTGTCTTGACCCATGGGTCATCAGGCTTTCCCACCCTTGTATTCCGGGTATGTATACACCCCAGCCAGAATGTCTGGCATATCACCTTCTTTTGGTCTTGTCAATTTTTGGGGTGTCCCGCAAGGGATGCTCCTGTCTGTGTTCCA
>NC_056727.1:639507335-639657335 GCF_019279795.1 Protopterus annectens | reverse complement strand
TCTAAACACTACACTATTGACATTTACATTTATTCCGCATGTTTTTCTCTATTTGAATGATTTTGATGTATAAGCTACGCTCAGCGGAGGGCAGTGATGCGCAAACACGCTCCGCTTTGCTTACTCCTTCGATATTGCAGCAATTCAAATGTATAATAGGGACACGGGGAATCTAATTGTGAAAGTTCTAGGGACGGGGCTCAACATTCCACTACGTACTTGTGTGTTTACTACTTCGATTTTATTTCACTGCTCATGGACACTCTTGTATGCTTAGCATACATTTTGGTATCCACGGACACTGAATTACTGACTTACTATTAGAGGCGGGCTCTACTAGTAAGCATAGTAGGTTGTGCAACTGTCGGGGCATGTTTACACCTCCGTAGAGCACTTGTACATGCCCACTGCACTCGCACGTTTCCTGTGCACGTCAAGGGTGCGGCAGCGTGCCCTCATATATATTCATATGGCACTGCTGCACCATCTGTAATGAGGTTGCTTGACGCAAGGCTAAAATCATCCTTGCACCGAGCTTCTTGAATCCCAGGGGTTGTGTTTCACTAACATGCTGAAAATTGCTATATCATGACTGAAAGCTTTGACAAAACACTAGTTTCACTAAAATAGTGTATTCACCATAATTTTAAAAAATACTTGCTCTTCCATGGAAGCCATATAAATTCATCAAAATGTAAAACCACCTAAAATGCAGCATGTGAATGATTAATGGCAAAGGGCTCTGCAAGTAGCCCTTCTTGAAATCCAGAAAGGAAAATATTGATGTATGTAAGATTCTCAAGGAGATCCTCTGCTCAGACTACTATATATATATGTGTGTGTGTGTGTGTGTGTGTGTGTGTGTGTGTGTGTGTGTGTGTGTGTGTGTGTGTTCATGTACTTATATTCATTGAAACCAACACCATTAGGATAGTCTCATACCTAAAATTCCACTGTCATCCTTCATCAAACCAGTTCTCAGTTCTCTACACTACTCATCTCATACTGTCATGGTATGGAATTCTATATATTCTGTGATAAACCATTCTGGTCCACGCACTTAAATTCTCTTTCACAGAATTATGTTTATATGCAATAATGTTGCACTTGTTTTCTTTTGCTGTGTACACAATCTATCCTACCGCTGCAGAAAATGCAGACTGTTTCAAGACATCCCGGCAGATTTAATAAACCCTACTTGGTCTGCTTACACTGTGTGTGTCAAGAAGTGAGGCACACATGATAGCACACTGTTTTTGATTCAGTAGGGAGTTCTACATGGTGTGTAGAGCCACACAAATAAGGTAAACAACATGGCATGCTTATTACAGCATAAGCAGCTGAACTGTATGCTAATCAACCAAGCCAAGATGTAGGGGCTATTCAACAAGCTATAAAGCAATTGTGTAGACTCAGTGCTGGTTTTCCGTGCAAATTCCAATACAGCCACAGAAAGGAGTCTACACAGAAAGAATGTTAGAGGCTGCTGTTGCTTTAATTTATGTGTATGTGCAACAGGCTGAAGTGTATGCTGCTGCTGCTGCTAATAGACCAAGGCCAAGAAGGAGAAGAGTTTTCAGACCCCATTTAACTTATCACAATCTACATGATGTGGAAATTGTAGAATGCTTCAGGGTGGACAGAGACACACTACAGGAACTCTGCAACCTCTGTCGTCCTTAACTCAGACCCAGGGCAAACCAAGGGGAATCCATACTAGTGAAGACAAAGGTACGCGTAGCACTTAGAATTTTAGCTACAGGAACCTTTCAGAGACAAAAAGAGGACATGCTGGGGGTGTCACAGGCCTCAGCAACCAGGATCCTCCATCAATTCCTAATGCTATACTCCAACTTGCCAGTGACCACATATATTTTCCCTATACTCCTGAGGACAGGGCCAAATATATGCAGGAGTTCTACCTTGTAGCACACTACCCTGAAGCACTGGGTGCTATAGATTGCACACATAGAAATTAAGGCACCACCCGGGGAACAGGGAAGGCTCTACATTAATAGAAAGGGCTTGGGCTTCCACTTTATTCCATGCCAAGTCATGTATAATGCCAAGGAAATCATTTTGAATGTGTATACTAGCAACCTGGGCAGTTACCATGACTCACATATTGGGCACACCTCCCAATTGTATCAGATGTTCACTTGGAGGGATATCCCACAGGGTCATTTACTGAGGGATTCAGGTTATGCACTGGAGCCGTGGCTGATGATGCCCATCCATTGAAGAATGCCATAATATGGCACACTCTCATACCACTGCCATAATGCCATAATATGGCACACTATCATCGCACACACACCCATTGAAGAATGCCATAATATGGCACACTCTCATACCATAAAAATCATAGAGCATGGGTTTGAGCTGCTGAAGTCATGGATCCAGTGCCTAGATACATCTGGGGGAGCCCTGCAGTACAATCCATGTACATGAACTGAAATATTCACCATCTGTGCCATGCTACACTACATCATCCTGAGGAAGCAGCTTCAGTAGGAGCAACAAAGGGTAGGGGCACACATCCCACCACCAATGGCAAGGTCACCACAGCCACATACAGGCAAGGAGTCAGAGGGGGATCCAGCAGCTGCTGTGGGTGTAGGCAGACATAGGTGTGCTCAATATGCCCTTGCATTGTCTAAGAGGCAACACAAAGCAAACTCACTCACCGCCTAAGGGGCTAAAGCCTTTATCCTAAGCACATACATATAGTAACATTGATATCAGGCCATGCTCACAACCTTTACCTTCCCATGTAATGGCTGTTTACTGCCTGTATTAGACAGAGTCAGCCCTGATCTAAAACTGTTGCAACTGCCGTATTTACAAGGTAAGTGTTGAACCTGGAGAGTAATGTATAATAATACGAATGTCTGGCATATCCTTACATGCTGTTACTTGGTAATGTAAGCAAGTAAAATGTGGGTGATTTGTACATAAATGACTTTAACATGTGATAGCAGAGACTTATGTGACTGCATGTGTCCCCTATCAAGTAGTGGGCCTCAGGCATCAAAGATTCACACATTCATACCTCTCAAAAGTACTGATGGTCACTGAATGTCCTCAGTTTAGCATCATAATTTTGTACTGGAAAATCATTAAAGAGAAAAGTTAGAAAGTAATAAGACATATTTCAGTTTCAGACTTCACAACCCTCAGAAGATTAACAATACTGACTCAAAAAATGTTTGATTCTATCAACTCTCTAACTTTCTAAGACCAAAATATGTCAAATGTGCAATTAGAAAAATGTCACAAATGCAGATGTACTAAGAACTAAGACAGCTATGCACACTGAGCATTGGCTACAAATGTTATGTATCCCTGAATCCAAAATAGAGAAAACAAAGTTATAGCACAGTTATCATCACTTGCACAGGGTGTTGTATGTGTGTTTGTGTGTGTGTGTGTGTGTGTGTGTGTGTGTGTGTGTGTGTGTGTGTGTGTGTGTGTGTGTGTGTGTGTGTGTGTGTGTGTGCGCTTGTATGGGTCCTTCAGGTGAAATTGGTGTGTGAGTGTCTGCATGAACACAGCCAAGCTCTGTACTAGCTCTACGTCTTGGTATGTTGGACAGGTGAGAGCCATGCATGATAGAAGTGGCAGCTGATCATTGTCATACCTGACCATGAGAACTTGCCCTGCCAGGAGTTGCAAAGTGGCACATCCATGCCCACGGTCAGATGCACTTCTGCTACCTGAATGTGACTGATGTATGCTGGATGAGCTCCCCTCACAAGGACACCCAGGACCATGACCCCATGGTCTGCCACATCTGGGTGTGGACACCTCAACCACTGATGGAGCAGTAGAAGTAGTGCCACTATGGGAGTGTGATCAGTCATAGCTAACAGCAGATGATGTGGCTGATCTATGCCCATGAGGATGCCATGCCCCTCCCAGTAGACGTTCCATCACAGATACCACAAATGTCATTCATCTGATCCATTAAATCAGCAATAAGGTGAAGGCAAGTCAGCTTGTGTCATATCTACAACCTTAAGCATTTCCTGGAGGACAAATAGGAACATGCCTGTGCTTCCATGACAGCCCTACACATATGTCAACTGGCATGGGAAGACATACCTGAATCAGGTGAAGGATAGATAGCAGGCCTCCTCCAAGCCCCTCTAACAACCCTCCTGAGTGGTACCTCACCCACACTTTGGCTATGGCCAAAGTAAACAGTTACTAAAACTGCAGTAAGCACACTTCCCTGATGGAATTACAGGGGGTGACTGAATGTAAACCTCAGTGGCAGATTCAACCTCTGCACCCCCCAACTATACCTCTGTTTGGACACCATCATAATCAGAGTTTGCTGATACTTTGACATCAGGTGGTAAGAGTCCTACACTTCCACTGTCAGGATCACCTGTGATAATAAGCAACAAACTCAGGAAAGAAATTAATAGCTACATTGCTATAGTGAAATATATGCTAACAAACTAACAGTGGTGCCACTCCTACAGACAGTACAGCAATACACACAACAGTCCTGACACCCACATCACACATATAGATAAAATAAATATTTCTTTGAACTGCTCATCATTACTAACAAATAAATATTTGGCTTACCGTGTGAAGATGATGCCATGCTTTCCATGGATGATTGTCCTGAAAGAAGTTAAGCAAAAGGTAAGGACAACATCATCACAATTAACAGCAACACAGGGGGTTAAAACGTTTTGCCCTTTATTTGTACATTGACTGTACTTACAACAAGAACTTGGATGACAAGTCCAACCTAAGCTCGTGTGTAATTGATCAGAATGTGTTGTTAACTGTATCAATCTACAACTCTCCCCTCCCCAAATTAATTTCCTGTTAAACAAAACTAATGTATTGCTGTCAATATTTTACTGTACAAGAGTATTTAACAATTGAGATACATAAGCCTATGTGGAAGATCCTCCTGGGATGTACTTGTTCTCCCTGAAACAGTAGCAACAATGTCAAGGACATGCTGTTCTGTACTTTCCTGGGAGCTCTCTGGATCCCTGACAGTGGACAGAAACTCTTCATTTGCTGTTAGTGGTGGCTCTGTAGCAGGCCCCACCAGTACCCATGCAGTCATGGGCCACTGCAGCTACTATCCTCCATGCAGACAAGATCATGTCAGTAGCCCTATGGTACACCTGATCATATGTCCTGTTGTGGCTGCCTACTGAATTCACATTTGCAACTATTTGCTGCCAAATTTGCATTCTGCCTGACATATCTCCATGTCCCCTCTCAAGCAGAAGGGCACATTGCTGCCAAAATGCTTCCAAAATTACATGATTTTCAGGGTTACTGAAGGGTGGTTTTTGGGGATTGAGACACCTGGCTGCCATAGTCCTAGGTGACTTAAAACACAGCAGAACGATAATACATATAAGTATCACATCACTAAAAGGCCTGTTTCTGGATAGCATATAAAAGGTAGCATTTCACTATTACCCACTGGAGAAACATAAAATAGTCAAGATATTAAAATATAAAAAAAGGAATTGTGTGACTGTGACATATTACAATAACACACAGAGCAATGTTGGATCCAAAACAAGGAAAGTAACACTAGCTTAATATCTTGTTTGTGACAAAACAGAAATGCAACTTTGCTCCTACACCCTCAAAAGAACAGGCAAATCACACATTTTGCTAACAAATCATAAATGAAATTCTAAACGTGTTATCAAATGAACTGTCCCTGAAACATGTACAGATTTATCACAGAACATTCCATTTTAAGTCATGTTTACCTGTTGCCAGCACTCTCCTAGAGGTGTGTATGGTGGGGTCTATGTTATTTTGTCAAATAGCTAGTCAGCAAATAGCCATTTGTTGAACACCTATTTAGCTAAGCCATTCTTCATGGAATGGCAAATTTTAATTAGGACAAACCAGCGGTTGGCCACCATCTGGAATTTGCCCTTTTCCCCACTGTACTGCAATCTCAGAGTTGGTATATTTAATTAGGGGTGTGTGGGGGTGCACCCCCACATTAGAGGGGTGTGGGGTGTAGCCCCCTCCCCCCACCTTGGCACTTTTTAAATTTTATTTATTGTTTTTTGTGGTCGCTCAGTTGGCCAACCTCTTGTTTGCCCTACTTAAAATTTGCCGTTCGACGAAGAGTGGCTTTGCTAAATAGGTGTTTGACAAATAGCTGTTCATTGAACAACCATTCAACAAAATAACATAGACCCATGTATGTTGCATCCTAGAAGGCTAACATCCCTGTGTCACTGACAATATATGACATTTACATTTCATGTAAATAACAACAGAAGAATGTACACTGAAAACCATTTATAACATTAGTACTTGTGATGATAGTTAATAAGACTGTGTGTCTGAGAAAGTGAAATGCCCTGACAAGCATTACCATGCCATCAGTACACTTCTAAGAAATGCATACAGATAAAAGTAGTATTTGCTAATGTATATATATATATATATATATATATATATATATATATATATATATATATACACACACACACACACACACACACACACACATATATATATATATATATATATATATATATATATATATATATATATATATATATGGGTCTACTTCATTTGATCAAAAGACCATTTGACTGAAACCCATTTGATTGACTCCGACCCTGGAGTTGGTATATATAGTTAGGGTGGGTGTGGGGGGCAAAGAAAATAACACATAATGTACAGATTTTAAATGAAAATAGGTGGGGGGCTGCACCATCCACACCCCCCATCTATATATACCAACTCCAGGGTTGCATGACATTGGGGAGGGGGACAAATCCCTGTTATTTGCCTTGAATTCTGTTTTTCGATCAAATGAAATTTCGACCAAATAGGTTTCAGTCAAATGGTCTTTCGATCAAATGAAGTAGACCCATTAATATATATATATATATATATATATATATATATATATATATATATATATATATATTAACAGATTTTTCTTAATGACATTTTAGCATATGCAGTATATCACTAAAAATGCAAGCATACCTTATCAAGGTCAGTAGTCTTCGGTGCAGATATATCCCAAAGTAATATCCTCTTCTGTGTTAGCCACATAAATAAGTCTCTTCACCTTCAGGTTCCCTAGCCAGAGTTCAGATCCAGACCTGTGTAAAAATATTTCATGTATACCAACAAAAATTTTATAGTGTTTATTTCAAAGATTGTTTTTCTTCATTTCAATTAATTTTCCCTATATTTTTTTAATGCCAGTGTTTGCTCGGTGAATGCCTTAATGCAAACAAGGGAAATGGAGAAAAGCAATGAATGTCAGCTTTAGCTGTGCTTATCTCATTTGCGCAACACTTAGCAGTGGCCCTCACAGGAAGCAAACAGAACACCTGTAGACAGGGAGTAGACAGTGTAAAGGTCAAAAAGGATACATTGTTGCAATATTTGCTTTCCATAATGCAACACCACTAAACAACATTCTGTGGTGGTTAACACACAAAAGGCAGCTGGTGTAACCATAGGATTGTCCTGGGTTCTAATATGGGAAGTGCAACATATTTTTACTGTTGTGAAAGTCCAGTTTATAGTTATTGCAATGAAGAGAAAAATATACAAGTGTTATTTCAACATTTTTGCGGCAACAGGTTTAAGTGTAGGGGTACCATACACATGGTTTTGTGTTCTAATACCAGAAATTTTTATTGTTGTTCCATTTCACATTATATTCAATCCCACTGATAACACTTTAGATACTGGAGCTTATATGAATTATATGTATGAGGGATAAGACACCCTTAGTGTGTTTTCAGATGTATGACTGAAAGTATACTGTCTCTTATATTTCTGTAAGTGTAATTCTGCTATCTGGACTTGGATGCCCTTCACACTTAAATAAGACACATACACAAATTAATCTATATACACGGACCTTGTCAGCTCACACACTTACTTGGTTAACACAGATCCTTGTGGTATTCCACTGGTAACTGGTTTACTGGTAGAGGTGGACTCCCCAACTTTGACAGTGTGCATTCTGTCAGTGAGCCAGTTGGCTACCCATCTAGTAATGTATGGGTTAATCCCCAGATGGGAGAGTTTCTCTCTACTACCTGAATAGGGGATTGTGTCAAAGGCATTGCCTAATCAAGATAGGCGTTATGTCCTGTTTTTCCTCATCCAGGGCTTTGAAGACATTATCAAAGAAGTACACTAGGTTTAATAAGCATGAACAGTCCTTGACAAAACCAATGTGGTTCAGGTCAAGAGTGGTGAAGATCACCTATGTCCCACTGGATAGGGTCCATGATGAATCTTTCCATAGCCTTGCAGATAAGGCTGGTCAATAGTTCCCAGGGTCAGTTGATAGATATATAGGCATGTTCAACTCTAAAGGTAGTTCTAGTTCTGCATGTTACCAGATTGATGTGCATTGTATATCACACAACATTTGTTATTAATTTATGTAGTGTAGTTGATATACATCCACGGTGGTGCAACAATAGCCTTGTTGCCTCACAGCAAGAGGTTCTCCCATTTGATTCTCAGCTGGAGTGCAGGGAGTGCCTTCTGTGTGGAGTCTGCATGTCCTCCCCGTGGTTGGGTGGGCATTCGAAAGACATGCATAAATGGGCGTGCCTTCATTGAAGGTTGAATGTCAAGCTGGCACATCGGCGTTTGTGAAAAGCTACTGCCAATCATTAGCAGACCGGAGTTCTGCTGTGGCGACCCCTAACCGGGAAAAGCTGAAAGACAAACAACAATAGTGTAGTTGATATATTTGTAAAAAAGTACTGGAGGCATCAAGGTTGCAGTGCATGGGGACAAACACATGGCTATATTGTAAATATGTAACATATTGTTCAGTTTGTTAGGTTTCCACATGTAGTTTCATTGCATAAAGAGTAAAACTTGCATAATTAAACTGTGGACAAATGTGAATCTTATTGCTAAAATTCTGAGGTTAGTATTGAGTGCATGAAACATACCTGCTGCTTAGCTGACTCTGCAGCAGCAGGTGTAAATGCATTGACACGTTTCTTTTTGAGCCCAGATGATACTGGGTTCTAATCCAGGTGTATGTAATACTTTTAAATAAACAGTTTGATAATGCAATGACATTAATTCTTTATAATACATGTGTTGCTGTGTGTGTTGGCATAACGCAGCAGGGTTAATCAGCATTGCGTGGAAGTAACTGCAACATTACAGAGCTGTTCACTATTTCTTGGCATTAGTGCATGATGTCAAACTTCACACAAACATAGAGGCCAAGAAGTGAAGGGATCCATTTCTTTTTCTGCTACTTATGTGTATTCTGTATGATTCTATTTTTTCACCAGATTATAGGTGTTAGAATGGGGTAGATAGAAAAGTAGTGAAATGGTGAGCAAGCGGGGGGGGGGGGGATAAAGGGAAAGCAATAAGTAAGAACCATATCTATACATTTCTTCAACAGTAAAAACTAATAATATGTGCAGTTTATTAGCTGAATTTGGACTGTCACCTCCAGAGAGAGGGGTGACACCAACATACTCATGCTGTATAGCCAACTGGATGGAATCAAGTGTGTCAAGAAGGCATGTGTATGAAATGGAGAGCTATGTATAAAACATTTTTTTTGTGGGACTGGTGCATACTTTTCTTTTTTTTAATTCAATAAGAGAGGTATTCTGGGTAAGGGGTCTAGATATTTCTAGGTCAGGTAAGTTGGGCAAAAGAGGAAGCAAATGCAAACAAACACAACACACAAGACAAGATACAGGGATGGTGAGGAACACAAAAGGGTGGGGGACACCATGATTGGGGTGAGGGAGGGGAGAACACAAGCTCATGCCCATCAAGCATAGAGACAGTGAGAACTGAGTCCTTGCCCACTGGACTGTCATGACTGTTTCCTTACTCTGCTGGTGGCAGGAGTGCTTGATGTCTTCTCCTCCTATGGACCATGAGGGAGAGCAGCCTTTCCATCCAGCATAGGTATACACCAGTGATGCATTGCTTGACCCTATGCACCAACCCTGGCATCTCCCAATGAGTGATGAATTCACCACCTCTGCCAGTGCTCCCAAAGGGTACCACTGCACCAGCTGTTGGGGCAGTACTACCTGAGGGCACAGGTAGTGCAAGAGCAGCAGAAGCAGTGCTGCCATGTTGGCTGCCAAACATGCTGGGCATTGGTGCCTGATCTAGTGGAGTGGGGGCAGGCTGATCCACCAGTGTTGGCCTACCTCACTGTGTTGAGCAGCATTTAGTGATTTGGTACAGATGATGACATAGAGACATTTTGATGACACATAATAGAAAATAAAAAAGAGAGATAAGGGTTGGGGTGATACAAAGAAAAAGAGATAACATTAGTACCATCATATGTGACATACAGTGCATTAACACAAGTATACAACTATTTTATCTGAAGTGTAACATTTATGTATACATCCTAACAAATGCACACTATAACTACAGATTGTTGAAAGTAATCTTTGAACTGTGCATATATTGCAAATATGCATGTTCCAGTTATACATATTACAGTTAGCAACAGGGCATTTATGCCACTTGTATAGAGTCTAATTCAATGTAAATATTATTAAAGAAATTCAGTACTGTATATTTGTTAATCATGGTATTTAAACCCAGAACCCTTGACTACAGTCTTATATCTGACTCTTAATGCTGGTTAATTCTACAGACTAGTGCATTCATATTTACTGTTACAGTAAGGATATGCATGCTCAATTGGCTACAACTGTATAAAGAAAAATCTATCTTGAACTTTTAAAGCTATAATAATACTTATCTTGTGTTGCTTACATAACGTTTGCTTCCCTCAGTCTCTCCAGTTGAGTAGCATGAGCCTGACTGTTGAACTCTATGTTGGCATTAGCTGGGGAAAGGACAGAAAAGAACATAACAGCATTATGTACACCAGTCTTGTCTCCATTTAGCTTTCCAAGTATTACACATTATCTCTTATTATCATACTTGCACAGCTGTGGGATGTCCACATTCTCAAATTCATTCAACCAACAGTTGAGGATATCCCTTTTGTACCTATGTAAGCTATTAAAATGATGCCTACACTATTCTCTAGTGTGCAGGATGCCAGTAGCACTGGATACAGCCTGAGCTAAACTACTCTACACCTCAGACTTGTACATGGAGACAGAATAGTCCCCCTGCAGAAGCCTTTAGCTGTGGTGCTTTACTAGGACTCCAATAAATATCCTAGTCTCCTTGACACCCCACCTCTGTGCCCTACACTTGGCAGCTTCTCCACTAACTATGGCCATATCTAACACCTGACCTAGAGCAATGTAAAATGATATTTTCCCGCCAATCCCAGTTATCACATTTACTGGTAGGGTGCAAACCAAAGCAATGATGCCAACCATGTTTGCATGATGTTAAGAGGAGCACAGCTGTGCCTAGCAGGGATGACATAAGTATTTGAAATAGGAAGATTAATCTGACACTTGACTTTAGTTTGAGGGACGTCTGGTAACGCAGTTTGGAAATATGTACTTGAAAAGTGGAAGGCAACTGTTAGGTGAGTTAAGTTTGCAGACATGCACTGGGGGCATAAATATCATGACCTGATGCATTTGTTTTTGGCTTTACACAATGATAAAATTGATTTTTAAAGTATGGGGTTCAAACCTAGGCATAAAGGGCAAAATATTTTCTTCCGCATTGATTTTCTATCTTTGCCACAGAAGTGCTGCTCAGATATAGTCAGGGATCATTCATAAATACAGCTGACAGTTTGAGGTGTTACATATGTATGTGTGTGACCTGACAAGGTTCTTGTATATAGATCCAGTTGTGTATGCATCTTATTTAATTGTGAAGGCCATACAAGTCTAGATAGCAGAATTATACTTACAGAAATATAGTAGACAGTATAGCCTCAGTCATACATCTGCAAAAGCACTAAGGGTGTCTTATTCCTCATACATATAATTGATATCAGCTCCAAGGTGTTATAAATGATAGTAAATATAATGGGAAATGGAATAACAGTAAAAAAAAATGTCTGAAATGTCCTGTATTAGGAGCCAGGACCATGTGTTTGGCAGTCCTACACTTAAACCTGTTGCCACAAGAATATTGAAATAACCCTTGCCTATTTTACAGTTGATTGCTATAAACTGCAACAGTTAAAAATAGGATGTACACCCTGTACTAAAACCCATAACCATATGTACTCCAATCCTACACATACACCTGATACCACAGGAGTAGTTAGAGGACAGTTCCATAATTTCCTACTCATTCTTAGGTTCTTTGTGTTGACCACCATGCAACACTGCTTAGCATATTTGCTCGGTGTCCAACAGAATTAATTGAATACACCAGTTTTCAGTTGTTGGCTGTCTGTACCCTGTCTGCAGGTGTTCCATGACTGTAGCTGTTGGGGAACCTTGCTTCCTACTGCCCAATGCCACTAAGCAGAAACTGCAACAATGTATTTCTTTACCTTTGCACTTTTACAGACACCTTCTCTGCAGTGATCTGCAGGTGTTCTGCCTGCTTCTTGTATGGGCCACTAGTCTAATTTGCACACTGCTAAGTGTCACACAAATGAGATAAGCACAGCCAAACCTGACATTCATTGTCTCCGCTTCCCTTGTTTGTGTTAAGTTGCACACCATGCAGTGGCCAAAACAAAAAAAAATCAAATACAAGGGAAAAGTAGTTGAAAAGATGAAGACCAATCTATGATATAAACACTACAAAAT
Source organism: Protopterus annectens (assembly GCF_019279795.1). Classification (NCBI taxonomy): domain Eukaryota; kingdom Metazoa; phylum Chordata; order Ceratodontiformes; family Protopteridae; genus Protopterus; species Protopterus annectens. The sequence continues at coordinate 639,644,619 of NC_056727.1, read as the reverse complement.
GTTTGTTAGTACACATAAATATTTCTACATAGATCTGGATTTGAACTCTCACTCCAATGAACCTTCAGAACACAGTAAGGGTGCCTTATCTGTCTTTGCCACACAAATAGCTTTGCAGCAGGGAACTGAAATTATTCTCCATATAACCAACTGAACCATCATCCACAGTAGTAAGAAACCATGTAAAAGTTATTTATTTGTACATGTATACATTTCATATGTAGTGCAATGAGTGATCACTCAACCATTTTTGACTACTGCTTGCAAAAACGCAACTCTGTTTGTTGCTCATCCTTTATCTGACCAGTAATCTGACACATGCAGGCTGTAGGGCAATTTATATCCTTGTCTTTAAATGTGTGAGGATATTAAATGGCAATACTTTACAGTTGTCAATAAATGAATGGTAGGCTGGATGTTAATGAACAAAACTTGTGAATTGTGTGCTGTTTACTTACATTTCCAACCTTCATAAAATTACTTATCTACAGATTGTAAGTCTAACCTAACATTGGAAGTACAGCAGTCTGCATTTCTGTTGTGTTTTTCTTCTCCTTACCATTAATTATTCACAGTTGCAATCCATTAGCAGAAAACACTGAAGGAGTGCCTGCACTATGTTTACATCTGGGATTCAGCAATTCTAATGCATTCATACCTCATCTGCCTCTTCACCATGCTAACAGCCCTGAATTTACACCATAAAAATGCAATTGTGAGCTAGGGAACCTGAAGGTAAGGAGACTTATTTATGTGGAGAACACAGAAGAGGCCATTACTTTGTGATATATCTGCAGAGAAGACTACTGAACTTGAGAAGGTATGCTTGTATTTTTTCAGCTATATACAGCAGATGCTGAAATGTCATTTAAGAAAAAAATAATTTCATATTTATATAAATATATTAATTAGCAAATGTTATTGCTACCAGTATGTATTACTTATAAGTGTACTGGTGGCATGGGCATGTTTGTCAGGGCATTTCACAGGTATACATGATTGGAAGTAGCTTAAAATGGAATATTCTTTATTAAATCTGTACCCATGTTTCAGGGACAGTTCATTTGATGGCACTTTTAGCATTTCACTGATGGTTTGTTAGCAAAATGCATCATTTGCCTGTTCTTTTGGGGGTGGGGGATCAAAGCTGCATTTCTGTTTTGCACAAATAAGGATGTGCGGCTAATGTTACTCATCCTTGTTTCGCATCCAGCCTTGCTTTGTGTGTGAATGTAATATATTGCAACCACACAATTCTTGTTGTTCATATTTCAAATATCTATATATCTGTTTTATATTTCTCTAATTTATCTAAATATCTGTTTTATATTTCTCCAGTGGGTAATACCGAAATGCTACCTTTTTTTTTTATCTGTGAACAGGTATTTTTTAGTCATGTGATACTTATGTGTATTATCCTTCTGTTGTGCTTTAGGACACCTAGGACTATGGCACCCAGATGTCTCAATCCCTGAAAACCATCCTTCAGTGACCCTCAGAATCATGTCATTGTGGAAGCTCTTGGGCAAAATCGTGCCTTTCTGCTTGAGAGGAGATGTGGAGATATGTCAGGCAGAATGGAAGTTTGGCAGCAGATAGTTTCAAATGTGAATGCAGTAGGCAGCCACAGCAGGACATATGATCAGGTGCATCATAGGACCACTGACATGATCTCATCTGCATGGAGGAGAGCAGCTGCAGTGAACTATGATTAGATGGGTACCAGAGGTGCTGCAACACAGCCACCACTAACAGCAAATGAAGAGTTCCTGTTCACTGTCAGGGATCGAGACAGGTCCCAGGAAAATGCAGAACAGGATGTCCTTAACATTGGTACTACTATTTCAGGGAAAACAAGTATGTCCTAGGAGGAACTTCCAGGTAGGCTTGTGTATCTCCATTGTTAAATACTCTTGTATAGTAAAATATCTACAGCAACACATTAGGTCTGTTTAACACGAAATTTGTTGGAGGATTACTACATATAACAACACATTCTGATTGATTACACATGGGGCTTAGGTTGGACTTGCCATCTAAGTTCTTGCTGAAAGTATAGTTAATGGACATATAAAGGGCAAAAAGTTTTATCCCCCTGTGTTACTGTTAAGTGCAATGATGTTGTCCTTACCTTTTGCTTAATTTTCTCCAGGACCATCCAACATAGGGAGCAATTATCATCTGCACATTTTTTTATGTAAGTACTGATGAGCAGTTCAATGAAATGTTTAGTGTGTGATGCTGGTATCAGGACTGTTGTGTGTATTGCTGTAATGCCTGTAGTAGTGGCACAGCTGTTAGTTTTTAGCATATATTGGACTATAGTAGTGTAGTATTATTTTTTTCCTGTGTTTGTTGCTTATTATCACAGGTGTTCCTGATAGCGGAAATGTGGGTCTTCTACCACCTGATGTCAGAGTACCAGCAGACTCTGGTGATGATGGTGCTCAAACAGAGGCACAGTTGGGGGGTGCAGAGGTTGAATTTCATACTGAAGTTGACATACAGTCATCCCTAGAAATTCCATCAGACACAGCCAGTAGGTATACAGCTACCCATTCCAGTGAGCCCTCAGATACTGGACAGGTGGAGGGTGAGACAATCAATCAGGGAACTGTGGTTACTGTGCATTCAGTGCCTGTTAACTCTGGCCATAACCAAAGTATGGGCAAGGTATCATGTAGGAGGGTTATTAGGGGTGCTCGAAGGAGGCCTGTTGTCCATCCTCCACCTGATCCTGGTGTCTCTTTAAGTGCAATTCAAGGTATGTTTAGGGCCATCATGGAGGTACGGGCACATTCCCATAGGTCCTCCAGAGAAATGCTTAGCATTTTAGATGTGGTACAGGCTGACATGTGTGACTGCCTCCACCATGTTGCCAACTCAATAGATAGGATGAATGACATGTTGGAACAGGTGATGTCTGTGATGGAACATCTGCTTGGAGGGGGTTGGCATCCTTGGTGTAGGTCAGCCACATAATCTGCTGTTAGCCAATGTAGCCATGCCCAATCATGCTCCAATAGTGGCAGTACTTCCACTGCTCCATCAGTGGTTGAGCTGTCCATACCCAGAGGTGCAGACCATGGGGTCATGGTCCTGCGTGTCCTCATTAGGGAAGCTCATCCAGCAGACATCAGTCACATTCAGGTAGCAGCAGTGTATCTGACTGTGGACATAGGTATGCCAGTGCAACTTTTGGCAGAGCCAGTTCTCATAGTTGGGTATGGCAATGAATAACTGCCACCTATACCAAGCACCACTCACACCTGTCCAACATACCAAGATGTAGAGCTAACACAGAGCTTGGCTGTGTTCATGCAGGCACTCACACACCAATTTCACCTGAAGGACCCATACAGACACACACACACACACACACACACACACACACACACACACACACACACACACAACAGTTACATGGTTCAGCCTTGAAGTTTAAAACTCATTTTGTCTCACTAGCCATTTGCTACTTTGTCTGAATGTCTGCTGGTTCTATTTCTTACTCAAACACACTCGCCATCCTTTCGTGTCATCCTATGATTCATGCCCCCCACACACACACAACACCCTGTATAAGTGATGATAACTGTCATATCCCTGTTTGCTATGTTTTGGATACAGGATACATAAGCTTTGTGTCTAATGCTCAAGGTGCATAGCTGAGTTAATGCGTAGTATATTTGAATTTGTGATGTTGAATTGTTAATTGTACCTTTGACTTATATTGCTCTTAGAAAGTTAGACAATTGATAGCATCACACTTTTTTGCATCGGCATTGTTAATGATCTTGTGAGGGTTGTGAAGTCTGAAAATGAAATGTGGCTCATTACTTTCTAATGGTGCTAAACTGAGGACATGCAGTGGCCAGCAGTACCGTTGAGAGGTATAACTGTGTGAATCTTTGATGCTTGAGGCCTTCTACTTAATAATGGACACATATAAGTTGAATAAGTTGCTGTCATATGTTAAGGTCATTTCTGTACAAATCACACAACTTTTACTTGCTTACATTACCAAGTGACAACATGCAAGGATATGCCAGCCATTCATATTATTATACAGTACACTCCAGGTTTAACGCTTGCCTTCTAATTCCAGCAGTTGGAACAGTTTTAGCTCAGGGCTGACTCTTTCTGATGCTAGAAGTACACAGACATTACATGGGTAGGTAAAGGTTGTGAGCATTGCCTGGCATCAGTTACAATATGTATGTGTGTAGAATTTTAGCCCATTCGGTAATGAGTGAGGGTGCTATGCATTGTCTCTTAACCAATGCAAGGGCATATTGTGCACATCTACATCTGCATACACCCACATCAGCTGCTGGTTCCCCTTCTGACTCCTCACCTGTGTGCAGCTGCAGTGACCTTGACCTTGGTAGTGGGATGTGTGCCCATTCCCCTTGTTGATCCTACTAAAACTATTTCCTCAGAATGATGCTGTGTAGCATGGCACATACAGTGAATATTTCAGTACATATACATGGATTGTACTGCAGGGTTCCCCCAGATGTATCTAGGTACCAGAACCGTGACTTCAGCAGCCAAAACACTGCTCTATGATATTTCTTGTTTGAGCATGTACCTTATTATGGCATTCTTCAGCAGATGTGTGTGCATTTCTGATGGGCATCATCAACCACAGTTCCAGTACATAACCTGCATCCCCCAGTAAATGACCCTGTGGGATATTCCCCCAAGTGAACATCTGACAGTTGGGAGGTGTGCCAGATATGTGAGCTGTGGTAACTGCCTGAATTGCCAGCACACACGTTCAAGATGATTTCTTTGGCATTACACATGACTTGTCAGTTAATAGAGTGGAAGCTCTTTCTATTTACGTATAGCTTTCCATGTTCCCCAAGGTAGTGCCTTAATTTCAATACATGTGCAATCTGTGGAATCCACTACTTCAGGCTAGTGTGCTACAGGGTAGAACTCCTACATATTTGTGTCCCTGTCCTTAGGAGTATGGGGAAAATCTATGTGGTCACTGGCATGTTGGAGCATAGCATTCAGGATTTGATGGAGGATCCTGGATGATGATGCCTGTCATACCCCCAGCATGTCTCCTGTTGATCTGTGAAAGGTACCTGTAGCTAAAATTCTAAGTGCTATGTATACCTTTATCTCCACTGGGATGGGTTCCGCTCAGTTTGCCCTGGCTGTGAGTTGAGGATGACAGAGGTTGCAGAGTTCCTGTAGTGTGTCTCTATCCACCCTGTCATGCTCTACAATTTCCATTTTATGTAGATTGTGATAAGTTAACTGGGTTCTGAAACTCTTCTATTTCTTGGCCATGATGTATTAGCAACAGCAGCAGCATAGACTTCAGCCTGTTTCACATACATATGAATTAAAGCAACAGCATCCCCTAACATTGTTTCTGCGTAGACTCCTTTCCATTGCTATATTCCAATAGGTTTTGGAATTTGCAGGGAAAACAGCACTGAGTGTACAAAGTTGCTTTATAGTTTGTTGCATAGCTCCTCCATCTTGGATTGGTTGACTAGCATACAGTTTAGCTGCTTATGCTGTAATTATCATGCCACTGTATTTACCTTGTTTGTGTAGCTCTCTACAGCTCAATACACCATGTATAGCTACTTATTGAATCTAAAACAGTTTGCTACCATGTGCGCGTCGCTGTGTAAATGGACTATGTAAGCTTTATTGAATCTGGCTGATGCCCTTTTGAATCTGGCTGGTGTTCTTTAATCCTTTTAGACAACTTACATTTGGTCATTCCCATATCCAAAATCTTAGACATGCTGAACAAATTGCAATACATATTATTCAAATTGAATTACAAGTATAATGACAATTTACTTAAGTGATCATATCCAAATGTTTAAGATCTATGAAAGGGCCTTCAGAAATGTATTTTCATGATTTACACTGATCACATTTATAAGTGCTTTTTGGTTTGTCAGTAATCAGATGCATTTATAGCTATCTGAATGGAAGAAATTTTTGAAAGTAATTGACTTCATAAAAATAAACAAGGAACATTATTTATAACAGAAGCTGGTTCTATGATCCATAAAAGCATTCTCCAGTTCTCAGTAATAACACTTTTGATACTCAGACTATCCACTGACATTTGTAAGTCAAGAGTACAATTACATTTTGCATCATTATTAACAAATAAACTGGTATTTTTAATCAAAATGGGTTAAAACATTTTATTTCTTTTTACACAGATATTTTGTGTGGTGTTTTTCTAAAAAAATGTTGAATATACTATCTGTCTATAAATATCGTAATTATATCTTGCATTTCATTCATACATCATTTGTGGTAAGTCTAGAAACTCTTATAATCTGGCCATATGGTATACTCTTCTCAATGAACAGTGAATGATTGTTAGCAAAATCTGAACAGTTGCTTACAAATGTTGACTTCTTACACATACTGCAATGAAATGCCTTTAAAAAGGCATTACATGTCAAGGTAACAGGCAAACAAATAATGGTGATATCCATAAATCCTGCTGTAAATTTCAGTGGTATTATTTCATTTATCAACAGATTCAATATACTCTTCTTCATTGCCCTTCTACGGAGATCATCAGCAAACCTTCTATAAAAACAGAGATTTTGAAAGAAAAAATATTTTCTAAAATCTGTCAGTCCTGCTTTCCTAAAATAAGACTGGCAAAAGAAGAAGGTATTCTGGCTCCCATTGTGACTCCTTTAATTTGTTCATAATAAGTGTTATTAAAAATAAAATCTTATTCTCAAGTATTAATTCCATAAGTAAATAAACTGTTATGTTGTCAGCAATGGTAGAAGAAGTATAATGCATTAAACTGCATTTCCTGTGTTGCACTTAATTTAAAATTGTTTTTTCTTTTAAAACTGCATTTTACCTGACTTTGGCCTAGCACTCAAGTGTGGGGTCATTTATTGCACTGGTGTGAATATTTTGCTACTTGTGTATCTCTGCTACCTTTAAACTAAAACAAAAAAAGAAAAAAAAAATCTTGCTTTTTTCCCACTTTCTGAAATTTAAGAAAGTTCAGTTACAGATTTGCTGTTCTGAACTGTTTGTAAGTTTCTTGGAGGCCAGTGCTTGCTTGGGCTAAAGGGAAGTCTCTGTGTTCACCAGTGGCAGTGGTTAACACTAAACAGCCTGCCTGTCCCTGTAGGAGTGATTACTGTCTAGAAGCTGTAGTTTTATTGACCATTTTGGGTCAATTCTAAACTCCTTGATCTCTGTCTCTTAAAACCCTGCTGCCTCGTGGTTTTGGCATCTTTCCAGGCTTGTTAGTTTCTGCTGAAGCACCTACCAAGGGGAGAAAATGCTGAGAGAAGAAAGGAGCCATTTTTGAGATTTTAAGTATTTTCTTCTGATTTTATGTTAAGAATTACTGCTTTGCCGCCTACTTTTCGGCATTTTCTGGCTTGCTAAAGTTTATATCTGTATTAGAAACAGTATTTAGAACACATCTAGAGCCTGTTTACTGCATTTCCTGTGCTGCACTTAATTTAAAATCTTTTTTTCTCTTAAAACTGCATTTTACCTGACTTTGGCCTGGCACTCAAGTGTGAGGTCATTTATTGCACTGTTGTAAATATGTTGCTACTTGTGTATCTCTGCTACCTTTAAACTAAAACAAAAAAAGAAAAAAAAAAAAAACAATCTTGCTTTTTTCCCACTTTCTGAAATTTAAGAACGCTCAGTTACAGATTTGCTGTTCTGAACTGTTTGTAAGTTTCTTGGAGGCCAGTGCTTGCTTGAGCTAAAGGGAAGTCTCTGTGTTCACCAGTGGCAGTGGTTAACACTGAACAGCCTGCCTGTCCCTGTAGGAGTGGTTACTGCCTAGAAGCTGTAGTTTTATTGGCCATTTTGGGTCAATTCTAAACTCTTTGATCTCTCTCTCTTAAAACCCTGCAACTCTCTTTTTGCGCAGTCTTGCGCACAGACCAGCGTCGGGCAGCACCACTTAAACAGGTTTAAACAATTTCCAGCTCCACAAAGTCTGCTCTTCACTTTTTCCCTTAGAACTGCTCTAAATCTCTAATTAAGCACTCTATTCTCATTTTATAGCCCTGCACTTGCTCGTATAAGTAATCTCATAGGTAAACACAAACTAAAGTACTACATCCTCTTATACTCCTTCTAAGCACTTGCTCCCTATTGGTTCTTTCTTATCAATTCAATAAGTAGTTCCCTATATTATTCAGGCATGTCCAAAGGTCAGTTTTGAGTTTACTCTCCAGTTCAGCTGGTGAATCTGGGAATCTTGAGGCAATGTTACAACTGCCTTATGTATACAGACCACCCTCTCCTCCTCCCAACAAGCACAAATATATGTGAGAGATGCAACTATATAGCCAAACTGGAGGCTAAGCTCTCTCAACCCAGTACTGGCACAGCCTGTCAGGAGGAGAAGGTAACCACACACACCACAAATCCAGTTTCACATAGACCTATCGCATCAGCAAACCAAACACATAAACACACAAAAACATACTCGGAGGCTCTAAATATAAATCTGCCTAAGCAGCAGAGACCTCCAAAGCAGACATCCAAGCAACACCTACCATGAAACAATATCCACGTAGCACATAGCTCACAAAGTCAGTGTGACACACAGTCACAGCACTTAAGGCTAAACAACACACCTAATACACTTGTGATAGGTGACTCTATTGTCAGACACACTGATGTCCCACTCACCAGGCTGAACAAGGAGAAGGTCACTGTAAGCTGCCTGTCGGGTGTCAGGATCCGCCACATAACACAAGCACTCAGGTCACTCCAAAGCAAGTACAAGTATGACTCCGTCATTGTCCATGCTGGTGTGAATGACCTGAGACGTACCTCCCTGAACTACATGAAAAAAGATGTACAGGAGCTCTTTGATCATGTAGCCCAGGCCGGTATGACCCTGACCTTGAGTAGCATCTTACCCTCACCAAGAATGATGCCACAGTATAAAGACAAAATGATAAATTTTAACAATTGGCTAAAGTATTGGTGTCATTCAAAGTGGATCCAGTGTCTGTCAGCCCGGGATGACATGCTCAACAAGCCACGTTTCTTTGCTAGGGACGGCTTGCACCTGTCACCCTTGGGTTTTCGAATACTGGCAAAGGCTCTTGCCTCCTCCATAGTGCCTTTTTTAGGCAAGGCTCAAAAGACAAACCCACCCCCATAGACAACACAAAGAAAAAAAAACTAAGGGTAATGCTGCTCAACTCCAGAAGTCTAAACCTCAAGATGCATGCACTCGAGACTCTCCTCAGTATGGAGAATGTCGATATCTGTGCAGTAACAGAAACTTGGTTCAAGGCTCCCAAAAGCACCCCAGCACTAACAGGCTATACTTCATACCATGCTTTCCGGCCCCAAAACTCAGACTGAACCACAAAAGGAGGGGAAGTATCCATATTTATCAAAGATACCCACACCTCCAGGTTAGTGGCACTGAACGAAGCATCAGAGACCATCCATGTGCAACTAACAGTGGGCAAAACTGCCTTTCAGTTTGTAGCCTGCTACAGACCACCCTCCCAAACACAGGAACCTCAATCAGCTTTCCTGAGAACACTGGAGAATATGAAGTTCTCTCCAAACACTGTTATATTGGGTGACTTCAACTACCCAAACATTGATTGGGAAAACTACTCAAGCCCAAACACCCTCGCCCAACGGTTCCTAGAATTAATAAACTCAAATGCTATGGAACAACTGGTCACCACTCCCACAAGAGGGGAAAACATATTGGATCTGGTCATTCCCAACATGGGGTCTCTATGTTCCACACCAGAGGTATACTCCTCATTGGTAAGATCAGACCATAAACAAATCTCACTGGACATCCATATTACATCCCCACCCCTAGCCAAGGAAACCACGGTGAAGAACTTCTCAAAAGCAAACTTCACACTTCTCAAAACTGAGGTGGAATCCTTCAAAGCCCCTGGGCCAGTGGAAAATACGGCCCAAAATGCAGAATCCTTTACAAAAGCATTCTATGGACACCTACAGGAATGCATGGAGCATGCTATCCCAAATAAAACCAAGACTCACTCCTCCAAAGGTAGGAGACCTGTCTGGTGGACCCTGGCCATAAATAAGCTATACAACTGAAGGAGAAAGCTACTACATGACAGAGCAAAATCCCAAAAAGGGAAGGAGTCACTGATCAGTACTAGCAAGAAACTATGATCCCTCATAAAATCATCTAAGGCCAGCTTTGAAAGAAAAATTGCACAAGACACTAAAGATAATCACAAGGCCTTCTTTAGTTATGTCAGAAACCTGGGAGGCAACTCCCAGATATGCTCTGAGTTAGTGCAAAATTACAAAAAATACACTGAACCCATAGACATTGCCAACATCCTGGCAGAAAGGTTCAGTGCAAACTTCTCCCCCCCTTCCCCCCCAAAAGAGCAAATTTCTATCCCAACAGAGTGTAGCCTTCCTGAGATCACAGATGCACAGGTGAGAGCTGCCCTCTCCAAAGCAAAAAACACAGCATCAATGGGACCAGACAGTGTCCCAGGCTGCGTCTTACATGAGCTCCAAGAAGAACTAAACCCTCATATAAAGTCACTGTTCAATCTCAGCCTTACTACAGGATATGTTCCCAAAGAATGGCGTACAGCAACAGTGGTCCCACTCCACAAAGGTGGTGCCACAACAGACCCCGGAAACTATCGCCCTATAAGCCTGACTAGCCTGGTCTGCAAAGCTATGGAACGTATCATCATGGAAATCATAAACAAAGACATTGGGAACCTCCAGACACTGGATCCTACCCAATTCGGCTTTGTTAAGGGCAGATCTCGCCTCTTGAACCTGGTCGACTTCTTTGAAATAGTTACTAAAGCCATAGAGGAAGGGAAGGTAGTCCACACAGCCTACCTGGACCTTGCAAAAGCCTTTGACAAAATACCCCACTCGAGCATTATAAATAAGCTCACCAGCTTAAATATCAACCCCTATGTCACAAGGTAGGTTACAAACTGGCTCAGGGATAGAACCCACATGGTCAGAATAGCAGGTGCCATGTCAGACTCTAAACCAGTTACAAGTGGTGTCCCACAAGGCTCAGTCCTGGGACCTCTCTTGCTCAGTATATATTTCTCAGAGGTACAGGCTAACACGGGTGGACTATGGCTGACCAAGTTCGCAGATGACTGCAAACTGGGTGCTGTAATCGACTCTCTGACTGACACAAGCATCCTCCAAAAGGGTCTCACAGAGATGGATAACTGGTGCCAGAGCCATGGCCTAAAGCTAAATGCCAAAAAGTGCATAGTCATCCCCTTTGGGAAAATCAAAGTTCCCACAAATTACCACATAGGTGGTAATCCATTAAGTACAGAAGAAGTAATTAGGGACTTGGGGAACCAAGTAGATAGCAATCTCTCCTTTGACAATCATGTTGCCAAAGTGGTTAGAAAGACCTTCTATATAGCCCACCTTATCATGAAAGGGTTCACATCTAGATCAAGAGAGGTCATTGTGCCCCTCTACTCATCACTTATCAGGCCCATAATTGAGTACAATGCCCAGTTTGGGATGTACCTTACCCGACACCTTCAGCAACTGGAAAGACCCCAAATGTATCTCACCAAGAGGATCAAGGGGCTCAAACAGATGCCCTATACAGTTCAGCTAAATAAACTCCAGCTCTACTCAGTTGCATACTGCCTACTCAGAGGCGATCTGTGTCTGACGTATAAAGCCATGTCCAACCCAGAGTTAATGGACATGCTTCACCTCAGGAAATCTAAATCCCTTAGAGCTACACGCTCCAGGAACTTGAACCTCAGCTCAGAAATAAATAGGAAATGCTGGAGGGACAGATTCATATCCCAGAGGCTCCCCTCATTCTGGAACAAAATCCCAATCCATGTTAGGCAGAGCCCCTCACTGACCCTCTTCAAGAGAAATCTTGACGAGTGAATGGGAGATCGTAAGTTTACCCTGGGATCTCTTCTGTGTCCCTGCTTGATAGAGGTACAGTAAACTAACCTTAAAAGGGCTACCTTCTGTGACCTACTATACAGAGGCACAGTCAACTAATCTAAAATGATGGTGAAAGCCAAACACACTCTGGCTAGGCTTATAAATGCCCTAGGGCAGATAGCCTAGTATCAACCTATGAACCTATGAATAGGTATACAAGTGAATAAATAAATATTTCATTTCTAAAGTGAACACAAAATGTTACATCTCTTAGTCCCATGAGTTTTTATTGAAACTGGGCATAGCTTGAACAGCAAGATTTGGAATGCTGTCTAAAAATAAACAAATGCCGCCAGTGACAGACCATGAAGCTGAAACTATAGGCCTAAAGAAATTGAGAAGGACTCCTTGTAATATTTAGGCATGCTAAAATGAATGCTAATACCAGGGTGTTCAACATAGCTAAAACAATATAAAAAGGTACAATCTGCCCTTGTGTCAACAAGAATAGCAAAATACTATTACTGCTCATATACTCATCACATATTTGAAATAGCTGTATTTTCTATATTCGTAACATTGGCTAACATTTTCAGTAGCAGAAATATAATCACTTTGATACTCGATAACAAAGCAACTATCCTTACCGGCTTTCATAAACCTTAACTTGTATTAATTAACTTACACAGTGCTTTCTTTTCATTCATGGACAAACTGTAAAAAATATCCTTTAAACTTATTATTCAGCAATTTTATCAAGTTATCTTCCATAAGTGTTACAAAATACTTGTATGGTAGATAACAATGATGGATAAATACAGCAGATTTTGATGCATCAGTTTTAGACAAATCAATGCCCTTAATGATAAATTATTTTTTTTACTGAAAAGCTTTAAATTAATTACAATCTTAGATAAGTCTGCTTGTTTACTTGAAATAAAGGAAGGGCTCCAATTTAAGACTTCAAGTTGTATAGTAGAAATGAAATTTTATTAAAGGAAAACTCCACCTTAGAACTAAAAAAAACTACTTTTTCACTCTCTCTCTGTTTTCTGAATTATTTTAACATCTCATAATTACTCTGACTCTTCTTATAGAATTTTAATATGTTTTCTGTAAAATGGCTGTCAATGGGGCTTGATTATCAACGTGGTCTTATTTTTCTTTAAGCCTTTGTCTTTCCTATAATCCATTTCAAGTCTGCTTTATATGAGTCATGCTAAAAATAAGGAAATAATGGTGTATTCCAATTCCATTGACATATAGGGGGATTAGTGTCAGTCACTGTCATCTTATATACTGTTTGTAACAGAACTGCTTCTTTTATTTCTTGAATGGCCCTCATTTGTGCATGTCTCAGGGCATGCTTTATATTATACTAAGGAATCATACAGCTGCAACCAAAACAGTTGCTAAATTGCAGGCCTTTGATCAAATTATCTTTTTGTAGTCCAAGATGAAGTGGCAACCTCTCCCCTACACTTTGGTAAATGTGTTGATACTTTACAAGAATTACAAGAAAAATATTTTCTGACTTTTCTCTAAATCTTGTAAAATATCCACCACCACTCTTTGTGAGGATAGAGAAAACTTTTTATTATAAAAGAGTAAAAACGTTAAGCGCTTTCGCAACTAACGTCGCTTCTTCAGACCATTTTAAAAGACATTTCAACACACTCTTAAATATACGTTCCAATAAAACATGATCCAATAAAAATCCAAAAACAATTAATCAATAAACTGTGAATGTGAATGCATTAACATGCTTGACAGCCAATTAGATGTGACCTACAGAACAACTAACCTATCTAAAACTTAAAAAATATGCCCTGACCTATCACAGGCATTAAAATGCCTTCACTATGACTGGATATTCAACCACTATCTTCAATGTTCATTGTTTTATTCCCATCATATCAAGTTATGAGTCTGCTCACTAGCACTAATCAGGATCGGGAGCCATCAGCCCGTAATTTTCATGCCTCCTAAAACTGACCAATGAGGCAAGCATGGATTCAAACAAACAAATGTATTAGTTGATGCCATCATATCTGATCAAAAATCTTTCCAACCTAATAACTCACATAGTGAAATTGCCGCTATGGATATAATTATTTAGCACTAACAAGTGCTGGCATAAATAATATATGTGTGCCTGTCTTAAAGCAGTGAAAGAACCCTTTATATCACTAACTCCTGGAGCACTTAAAATTACAGAATGCGCTCTCTGCTTAAATCAACCCCTCCATTCCAATCACAATAATTAACATATCTATTACCCAAGTGAATGCCTTATAAATCTGCAAACCTCACTTACAACTTAACATGGACAGTATCTCAACAATCTATGTTGGCTGATAACTCATAAGCCTATCAGATTTATTAAACTGACAAAAAAGGTGTGCCTAACACCAACTAATGCCAATCATCATGTATTCTGATATCAACATATCAGAACTAGAAAACTTAAGACTGGCCCAATCGAAACTTTACCTAGTGAAGCAGTGACATAATAGTAAAACTTTCCCCTCAATTTACAATAGTCTAACCTGGCTGTTACTTCTCAACACAGCAATGCTATACCTGGCGATAAAAATGCTTATATGAATACATCTACTTTCACAAAAACACATCAGAACTAAACTGCCAATACATCCAAACTAAAAAAGCTACCAGTTACTCAGATAACTCATCTACAAGATATCACAACAAACATGAATACATCTAAATTATGAAGATGTTACATATAAAATTAAGAATAAATAATAAAAAATGAAATATAAACATAAAATCAGCCTCTACTCCCATAATACAATTGCCAGCAAGTGATCGTGCATCACTATAACACACACCCTACCAACTTACTAAGTTAACCAATGCCAGCCAATCAGGTAAGAAATATCAACTATCTCACCAATGGGAATAAACAATAAGAGCAAACAACTTAATAAACTCATGAACTCTACAATCAAACCAGTAACACAATAATAAAACTCTCTTCTTAACAATAACTTCCTCATAATTCAACCTAACTGCTATGCATCAGAACTACAACACTGACATATAAAGTAATCAACACTTAAAAAAATTATTCATATTCTTACAAGGACACTATATCAAGACTTGACAGCCACTACATCAAAACTAAAAATCAACAACTCACTGAGATAGCCCATCTACAGGCTGTCTGAATAAGCTACAATACATGTGAGCTACAAATACCTTCTGTGACAGGGATCAAAACTTATAATCACCTCCTGTCCCACAGTATAGTCATCTACAAATGATCGTACATCACTATAATTCAACAATATTATTATTATTATTATTGATTGCTGTTTATTTTTGTTAAGTGGCTTGGTTTTGTTGTTCATTCCCATTGGAGGTATTGTTGAATTATTCTGTTTGATTGGCTGGAGTTTGTTAACTTGGTAAGGTGATAGGATGTGCGCTATAGCGATGTATGATCATTTGTGGATGACTATACTGTGGGAAAGGAGGAGATTGTATATTTTGATCCCTGTCACGTACGGTATTTGTAGCTCAGATGTATTGCAGCTTATTCAGACAGCATGTAGATGAGCTATCTGAGTGAGTTTTTGATTTTTAGTTTTGATGTAGTGGTTGTCAAGTCTTGATATAGTGTCCTTGTAAGAATATGATTTTTTTTAAGTGTTGATTACTTTATATGTCACTGTTATAGTTCTGGTGTATAGCAGTTTGGTTGAATTATGAGTAAATTATTGTTGAGGAGAGTTTTATTATTGTGTTACTGGTTTGTTTGATGAATTCATGAGTTTATCAAGTTGTTTACTTTTATTGTTTATTCCTATTGGTGAGATAGTTTATATTTCTTACTTGATTGGCTGGTGTTGGTTAACGTAGTATGGTGGTAGGATGTGTTTTATAGTGATGCATGATCGCTAGCTGGCAATTGTATTATGGGAGTAGAGGCTGATTTTATATTTATATTTTGTTTTTTTATTTTTTATTCTCAATTTTTTATATATAACATCTTCATAATTAAGATGTATTGATGTTTGAGATATTTTGTAGATGGGTTATCTGAGTGACTGGTTGCTTTTTAGTTTGGATGTAGTGATAGTTTAGTCCTGATGTGTTTTTGTGAAAGTAGATGTATTCATCTAAGTGTTTTGATTGTCAGGTATAGCATTGCCACATTAAGAAGTAGCAGCCAGGTTAGATTACTGTAAATTGAGAGGAAACTTTTACTATTATGTCACTTCTTCGCTAGGTGAAGTTTCGATTGGGCCAATCTTGAGTTTTCTGGTTCTGATAGGTTGATACCAGAATAAATGATGATTGGCATTAGTTGGTGTTAGGCACACCTTTATTATCAGTTTAATAAATCTGATAGGCTTATGAGTTATCAGCCAATATAGATTGTTGAGACACTGTCCATGTAAGTTGTAAGTAAGGTTTGCAGATTTATAAGGCATTCACTTGGGTAATATATATGCTAAGTACTGTGATTGGAATGGAGGGGTTGATTTAAGCAGAGGGTGCATTCTGTATTTTTAAGTGCTCCAGGAGTAAGTGATATAAGCAGTTCTTTTACTGTTTTAAGACAGGTACATGTACATTATTTATGGAATCACTTGCTGATGCTATATAATTATACCCATAGTGACAATTTCACAATGTGAGTTATTAGGTTGAAAAGATTTTTGATCAGATATGATGGCATCAACTAATGCATTTGTTTGTTTGAGTCCATGCTTGCTTCATTGGGCAGTTTTAGGAGGCATGAAAATTACAGGCTGATGGCTCCCAACCTTGATTGGTGCTAGTGAGCAGACCTGTAACTTGATATTATGGAAATAAGACAATGAATATTGGGGATAGTGATTGAATATCCAATTATAATGAAGTCATTTTAATGCCTGTGGCAGGTCAGGGCTTATTTTTCAGGTTTTAGATAGGTTAGTTGTTCTGTAGGTCACATCTAATTGGTTGTCAAGCATGTTAACATATTAATATTCACAGTTTATTGATTAATTGTTTGGGGATTTTTATTGGATCATGTTTTATTGGAATGTATATTTAAGAGTGTGTTGAAATGTCTTTTAAAATGGTCTGAAGAAGTGATGTTAGTCTCAAAAGTGCTTACCATTTTTGCTTTTTTATAATAAAAAGTTTCCCATATCCTCGCAAACAGTGGTGGTGGATGTTTTACAAGTTTTTGTTATTTTTAGACCACTGGGCTGCTGTTGGAGTGATTTTACTTTTTGCTTTTTGTTGGACTTTTCTCTAAATGTCACAGACATTTTTGTACTACATTTAAATCATCTTAAAATGTAAAGTAGTATAAACAACATTTAAAGTTTAAAGCTTAGCATTTCAATACTCTGATGCTAGTTATGTAAATTTGTCAAAAGAACTGACAACTGCCTTTGAACTATTGACTAATTTAATTGCTTCGTTTTGCTATGAAAGGCATACCTACATTGTAAGTTCTCTTCCTCTCTGCAATAAAGACAAGGGAAACAGTTTCACACCTCTCTGTCTTGTTTACAGAAGCCTGAACTCCCGACTACAAATGTCTCTGTGTCTGTGGTATGTCATGGAGGTGGAGACAAATTCCTGTGCAACTTATGTAAGAAGTTAAGCTAAAAAAAAGTGGGTGGTCTTTCTTTTCCTTTGATACCAAAGTAAGGAAATGAAAGTTTTATAAAGTACAATCAGGTCTCAGGTATCAACACAGTAATGGAATCATACTATAGGGAGAAAAGCATCCTAAGAATTGTGTTAAACTGTAGGAGAAGGTGGAGTTTTCCTTTAATTAAATTATGGATTAGGCTCCTGCCAAAAAAGCCACTATTAGAGTCATTAGAAAGAGCTCCTTTATGTTAAAGTTCATTCACTCATGACCTCTTTTCCACCTTCTCCCTGTCCCTCTGCCCCTTCCCCTAAACTTTTTGACCTAAGTGTTCACCACAGGAAGTCATTGTTGGTTAATAAAGTATGGTCTTGCTGATGTGCTATCCTTTCCAACCACCACACAAAAGGTAAAGTTGTTGGTAGAACTATAAACATTGAATAAAGAAGGTGAAACTCCATTATTATTATTATTATTATTATTATCATTATCATAATCATCATCATCATTCATGTTCTCTTCCACAGTATCATTGCACGAAAAAGAGGAAGAGGCAGAAAGTGATTGAATGGGAGGAGGGTGGGCATTGCCTTCAGTTTTAGCAATCTGATCCTGTAATAATTTATTTTTCTTAAGCTCAGTAAGAGTTTTTGCCACTTGATCAGTGGAAATGAACACAGTTTCATATTCACTACGTACATTTGCAAAATACAAAGTACTGGTTATCTGAGTATTCAGTTTAGATAGTTTATCATAGTGGGTCCTGTTTGCTCCCCTCCCCATGCTTGAGAGCACAGACACTCCAAAAATATAAACTTAAGAAAACTTTTGGACTACTAGTTGATCTCCTCCACAGCCTCACTGCTGCTGTCCAGTGCCTGTACAGTATATCGTGACTTCATATTGGGTCCAGTTTGTTCACCTCCTCATGCTTGAGAGCATGGACACTCCAAAAATATAAACTTAAGAAAACTTTTAGATTACTACTCAGTCACATCCACAGCCTCCCTGCCTCTATCCTGGTGCTTACAACAGCTATTTTCAACTAAACTCCACTGAATTTTGTCTTTTAATCCTTTCAGTAGCACTTGCTACTGCTTTGTTAAGCAAACCAGTACTTTTAGTGCCTTTTGGTAGAGCTCTGCATCAGCACTCACAGCTGCACTGTATCCCCCCAATGACTTCCAAGTTATTCTTGCCTTTTTTTCTCTCTTCCCCTCCCATAGTGTTTAAACTAGGCTGCATACAAGCTTATTTTAACTCTCACCTCCCCATATTGTTAGTTACACTCCTCCCTCCTTGTTAAAAGTCTATCTAATAGAGTATTTCCCTAGTCTAAATTCTCCTAATTTCTGCCTGCTTATTTTGATTTTTGCATTTCTCCTAATTTTTGCCTGTTCCTTTTCACTATAGGATTCACTCATACTTTACTTACATATCCTCCTGTTCTCAGGTCTCTGATTGTTTTTGCAGACTTTTTTACTGCTTGCATGAATTCCCTGGTCTAGGTTTGATTACATTGTATTATTTGGCCATCCCCTCCCCCCTGACTGTGTTATTGACCCTCCCCCTCTAGCCTGTAAAAGTTTTTTTAAACCCTGGGAGCCATCTTTAAATTTCTCTAAGCAGCTTAGGTCCCTGGTGTTGTGAGCTCCCATGTAAGCACTCAAACTTTTGTTTTCTCTTAATTGTTTTTTTGGCAATGTAAACCTTTATTTTAGCATTCTATTGCTGCTATATTTGACAGTGTAAACATTTATCAAACTATCATCTTATGTTATAGTGATACTGTGTTTGTTTTCTGTGTACTGCATGCTATTGTTTCACCTACTACTACTACTGCTTTACTTAAGTGCATATTATCCTTGTCATAGATATTGTTGATTTTCTGCTGGCATTTTGTGGCTGGAACTGTTTGTTTACTGTGTACTGCATGTTATTGTTTCTCCTACTACTACCGCTTTACGTAAGTGCATATTATCATTTGTCATAGATATTGTTGATTTTCTGCTGGCATTTAATTCAAGCTCTGAGGTCTAACACTGCATCGGGAGCTGCACATGGGTTTTTAAATTGAACCCATGCATTCCGTTCTTATATTGATTTTGTTTTCTGTATCTGTTAAGACCAGGGCTATATATGTATGAACCAAGTTACTTGGCTGCACGTGGTTTTACAGTCAGTGTTTCTATTATTATTCTGTAGTTAATTTATATATTTTAGCTGTTTTTGTACATACTGGAATTATTAGTTATCCATGTTTATCTGAAACCTGTCTACTGATTGTAGCTGAGGCATAACTGAATTATTATTAGAATATTATTGCTAAGTAATTCTGCTGCCTAGTGTTTGTTATACAACCCGAATGACATTGATATTAGGCTTGTTTCACTGAGGTTGTTTAACTCTTTTACTACAATTCTTTCCTTCTCTATTTTTCTTCAGTGCCTGTACATCATGATTACATAGTGGGTCCAGTTTGTTCCCCTCCTCATGCTTAGGAGTGCAGATACTCTAAAAATATAAACTTAAGAAAACTTTTGGACTACTACTTGATCACCTCCACAGCCTCTCTGCTTCTATCCAGGTGCTTACAATGGCTATTTTCAACTAAACTCCACTGAATGTTGTCTTTTAATCCTTTCAGAAGCACTAGCTACTGCTTTGTTTAGAAAACCAGTATTTGTAGTGCCTTTTGGTTGAGCTCTGCATTGGTACTGACAGCTGCACTGTATCCACCACCATGACTTCCAAGTTATTCTTATCTTTTTTCTCTCTTCCCCTGCCATACTGTTTAAACTAGGCTGCATATAAGCTTATTTTAACTCCCCCCCACCCCATATTTTTACTTACACTCCTTTTTTCTTGTTAAAAGTCTATCTAGTAGAGTATCTCCCTAGTCTAAATTCTCCTAATTTCTGCCTGCTTCTTTTGACTTTTATATTTCTCCAAATTTCTGCCTATTCCTTTTGACTATATGACTCATTCATACTTTACTTACCTATCCTCCTGTTCCTGGGTCTCTGATTGTTTTTGCAGACTTCTTTATTGCTTCCATGCATTCCCTGGTGTAGGTCAGCCCACTCCGTTCGTCTTCACTATGCTCAGGCTCACTCCCCTACCCTATCCTACCCCCATTCCCAACCACCCCTGCAACATCTAGACTTGTACCCAAGCTTGATTGCATAACCACACCCCTTCCTCACACCCAATCTATCACCTTGCTAACCCCACTTTAACATATTGACATGACTACTCCCCCTCCCCTACAAACATAATACTTCCTTTCCCATTTTGCACTGTTCCCACCTTTTCCACTACAGTATCCAATTCTCTTCTGATACTAGATAGCTATTCACTAATTATGTTCCTTCCATACCTTCTAGCTCCACTGTTCTTCTTCCTCTCCTTCCTCACTAGCTATCATTGTAACTTAAACCATATTCAACAAACTCCCTTCAGCACCTGCCTGCCTACTATAAATAACAATAATTGTTTCTACGCTATCTCATCCTCACTATTCTAATTCTCCTACATCCACCTTCTCTAACTCTCCATCCTTTCCACTACCTCTACTTCTCCAAAACTGAAACTTAAACTTTTCATTTATGACTTACACACTCCTCAACCAGTCCTCCTCTACATTTTTTACTCCTCTTTGGTGACATTCATTCAAACCCAGGCCCACCCTCACCTACCACTCTCACCATCTCTGCTAATACTGCCCCCACATCCCCTCTGCTATTGCCAAACATTCCCTCACCTCCCTCAAAACAAGTAACCATCCTCTCATTAAACACACAAAGCTTAGTCAATAAAATTACTGACTTTCACTCCTGGGTAGCCTCTAATAAATCCCAAATCCTAGCCCTATCTGAAACATGGCTTAAACCCCACATTTTAGATACTGGAATCTTTCCTCCAGGATTTAATATGTACTGACTAGATAGAATTCCAAAAAAAAAGTGGCAGTATCACCATATTCTATTCCGAACAGCTTAATCTCTCCCCACTTACTGTCTCCATTCCAAACTTTCAACCTGCTGAGCTTCTCATTCTAAACTGTCACTTAAATACCCATAAAAATTGCTATTGCATCCATCTACATCCCACCAGGTAAAAAACATCTGAATCCTTGAACAAATACTTTTTTGGTTATCACAAGATATTGCCTATGAATCTTTATTCCTTGGAGATGTTAACATAGATTGGAATAACCTAAAAATTCACTCCCCCCAAAACAGCATCAGTCTCCATGGCTATTCCCAACTGATCTCCACCCCAACTTACTTACAAAAAAACATACTCAAATTCACTCTAGATTGGATCCTCACTAACAAACCTCACATGTACTATAATCCCTGTACCCCCTCCAGCACGATAAGCAACCACCTGCCAACTTGCATCTATCTATATTTCTTCCAACTACAGAGACCTCACCTCTACAAAGACTGTAGAAAACTCACCAATTTTTACCTAGATACTCTGAGTAATTACCTTTTCTCTATCAATTGGTATTTCCTGAACTCTCTGCCCATTAATGAAGCTTTATTTAAATGTAACCAAATCTTTCTTGACATCCTGAACTTCCTAGCTCCCTTAAGGAAAATTGGGGTCAAATCCAACTATGCTCCCTGTCTCACTAGAAATACTTTATTCTTCATGGCAAAAAGAGATAAGACTGGGAAACTCTGGCTACAATTTAAATCATCCTCACAATTACAAGACTACAGAGAACTTAGGAACCTCACCAAAAAAAAAAAACATCCACGATGGTAAGAAAACCTACTACAACCAAGCTGAAACTAACCACTACACCAACCCTAAAAGATTTTGGAGTACTATTAACAACATTCTCCATCCTGGTACCCCCCCCAACCCCTTCCCTAAAAACACCCCAACAGAGACTGCAACCCTTCTTAACAAATACTTCATAGAGACTATTGCCAAGCTTATTCCTAATAACTCCTTTTCTACTACAGATGCTTGTAACACAAACCACTCTGCACCTCTCATTCAGACTGCCATTGCCAACACTTTCTCATTCAAATCTGTCTCTATTGCCTATATCAGAAAACTACTCCTGAAACTTAAACTCTGCTCTTCCTCTCCTGACAACCTTCCTCTTTACTTCCTAAAATAGCTGCTGAATCTATTTTCATTTTCCTGTCTCTATTTTAATTAATAGATCCATTCAAGAATCCATAGTTCCTGACCTCTGGAAATCTTTCTACACTATACATCTACACAAGGGTGGTAATTCAACTGACCCTAGCAACTTCAAGCCCATTGTTATCCTCTCTCCTCTATATAAAATCCTTGAAAAATGTATCCACTCTCAACTAATAACATATATTATCCAAGAAAAGCTTCTCACTCCTACACAACATGGATTCAGCCCTTAACACAGGACCTCCGCTGCCCTTATTTCCTTCTGAAACTGTGGATATGGCCACAGACAACAATAAACTTGCCTGTTCCTCGATCTATCTAAGGCCTTCAACACTGTTTCTCACTCTCTACTCCTCTCCAAAATATCCCGTCTTAGTCTCTCTCTCTCACACTGCCCTCAACTGGCTCTCCAGCTACCTCTCTAAAAGACAACAATTAGTTAAATGGCTTAAATCTTGCTCCCCTTTCCCCTCTCTCTAAACTGGGATACATCAAGGCTCTATCATTGGCCCTCTGCTAGTCAACATCTTTACCAATAACCTCCATACTTCTTGTGGTCATTCCTCTATCGTCCAATATGCAGATGACTCCATATTGATATCTGAAAACTTGTCAGACCTGTTAACTACTACACAAAACTCCTTTTCTTCTGTAGGAAGGTGGCTCAATGACAATCAGCTCATCCTGAATCCCAATAAAATAAAGCTTCTCCTTTTTCTGGCTAAGTGCCTCTCCCACTGTAAATCTACTTTTCAGTCTCTTCTCTCAGCAATAATATTATAAAAGTTGAAACACAAACTAAACTACTCTGCACCATTATTGATGACCAACTAAAATATGACCTACATGTCCAACAAAGCATAAAAAAACCCACCAAAAGTTATGCCTACTTTACATAAATAAAAAATACCTTAGTGCAGTATCCAAACATGCTCCTGCTCAAACTTTCTTATTACCCACCCTACTCTATGCCTCCCCTATCCTGACTAACCTTCAATCTTCCTTTATTCACAAACTCAAATCAACATACAATAAAATTGCTAGATTTGCTGTAAATCATCCCTATTCCTCCCACCACTGTGTGGCCCTACAGTAACTTCACTCGCTTGAAATTCCACATCATCTTCTTTTCACTCAACTCCAGACTGCTCACTCCCTTCTCAATACATACACAAGCATGCATACAAATATTTCAAACACAAGCATTACTGCCCTTCTAACTTACCAATGCACCAAAACACTTGTGCCCATAATAAGTATCCTGGCTGTTCTTAAAAATATCTAAAATAGTACTTGCTTTTATGTAATTTGGTATTCTGTTCCATGCATCAGTTACTCTGTCAGAGAACCAACTAGTACACTTCTCATTCCTATAGAATCTTCTACATAGGTTGTCTGATGATTCTCTACTACTTTTTGATACCACCCAAAATTCCCAGAGGTAGTCTCTAAATGCCCTATATATCTGAATAAGATCTTCTCTTAGATATCTGTAAGAGACACTGTACAAATTCAGATATTTTAGTCTTTCATAATAGCTTAAATTTTCACATCCATGGATGCCTTTGGTATATTTCCCCTGTGCTCTTTCCAGTTTACTCATGCATGTTTTCTTATAGGGTTTCCATATTGTTATTCCATACTCAAGTTTGGGTCTACTGTAACTAACAAACAATGACTTCATTATTTTTGCTTTCCTAGACTTTATAAATCTTCTTATACAACCTATAGTTCTATAACTATCATTAACCAATTGGTTGACATTATTAGAAAAACTCATAGCTGAATCCATCCATATAGCCAGGTCCTTAAATGAGTCTACAGTTTCAATCACTGCTATATTAAATATTCACCTTTCAGTTTATATCTCCCGAATCTCTTATGCTTAATTTTTGATGTATTTATCAGCATATTATTCTCTTGTGCCCAAATGGTCACGTTAGTCAAGTTATTTTGCAGACATGTCTTATCTGTAACACATGTAATCAGTTTACCCAATTTCAGGTCATCTGCATATAGACTGTAGAACACCTCAGATGAAAAAGTTAAGTCTGAAAGATACAATCTAAATAAGTAAGAGCCTAGGACAAAGCCCTGTGGGACACTCTGACTGTAACCAAGGATTTTCCTGCCTAGTTGGTGTGTTATACTTGCCATGTCCGATCTGCAAGCCATGCAGCTATCCATCTTATCAAGAGTGCATCAATACCTAGTTGTACTAATTTATTGATCACTGTTTGTATATAACCCTGCCAAATGCTGAAGTTAAATCCATATAAATTACATCACAGCACAATATTTCATTCATAGCTGCTATTATATTGTTATAGAACTTCATGTTACATGTGGTAATAGATCTGTTTTTAACATATGCATGCTGATATATGGTTTCTAGTTCCAACCTATACAGTTCTGGCAATAACGTATCCAATATTACCTTCTACATTACATTTCCACAACATGAAAGTAGACTTAAGGGTCTCTATGACTCTGGGTTTATCCTACTCCCCTTTCCCTTAAAGACATGTTTAATAAGCGCATGTCTCCAATCTTGAGGAATCTTTCCATATTTATATGACCTAGTGAATAATAGATATAATGGTACTGTAAGTTCTTGCTGAAGTGTTCTCAGGTCATTGTTACTAATTCCGCCTCCTCCCTATGCATTGTTTGGATCCAGTTTGTGCAGTTTTTTTAATTTTTTTCAATCTAATTTGATTCCAGTATCTGCTGTTACTGGATGTCACTAGGACAACTTATCACCCCTTTTTGTGGATCCCAGCTGTTTTGCTTAAGATTTTGTAAATACATCTATAATCTGTTATGTCTGAGAATAAATTTTAGAACCTGCACACAGTTTATTAATTTGTGTGTCTTTACTCCTTCCACGTCTTATGTATATATAAAAAGGTTTTCTATTATGCTCAATATCTTTAGGTAAATTTTCTTCAAAATTTTCTTGATCTTATCTCACATTAAACTTAATCTGTTTGTCCAGATTGTTTATTTCAGTTTTCAAAGTTGTAGTTTGACCTGTCTTCCATTTCTTATATTTTTTGTCTCTCACTTCAATCAGATATATTGTTCTTATGGAAATATATCCTCCTGATGTTGTATGCCTAAATCCTGATGTTAAACATCTTTTTGATTTTTTGCACTCAAACAATTTCTCTTTCAAAACTTTTCACATTCCATCTGCAGTTTTTCCACTAAACACTTCACTCCAGTTAGTTTTACATAGGGACTGTTTTGCCTCTATATAATCTGTAATTAACCTTCTGTGCATTTGCTTAGATTTCAGTTTGGCAGGATTATCTAGCAACAAATAAACCTTTATAACCCCATGATCACTTCACATCACTGGTGGTAAAACTTGACTTGAAGTTACAGTAATTTCTTTGGGAACACAAATAATGTCTAGTATGTTCCGTCACCTGGTAGTTTTTTTTTTTTTTTACAATCTGAAGCAATTGCTGTTCCTGAATATATGCTGTGAATAATTTCCTTATCAACATTGTTAAATCAATACTATTCCAGTCTGTTTCTGGTAAATTTATGTCCCCAGCTAATATTATTCTTCCCTCTTGTGTTTCATGCAAGAAGTGTATGAATTCCCCTAGGTCATCTGCACTTGACTTTGGTGGTCTATACACTCCAACAATTGTTATATGTACCAGGGTTGTCTTTACTGTCACAGTTACACAGTCTATAGTATTGGTGTTATCATTAAACAAGTAATAATTACAGGTCTCTTAGCTATCTTTAATCCCTGTCATAACACTTCCACCTGATTTTTTGTTAGAATGTCTATTACAGTAAAAACATTTGTACCCTGACAAAACTGGTTTCCAGTCATTGTTCTTTAACCATGTTTCACAAACAATAACAACATCAATCTTGTGGGAACGTTGCAAATTTTCCAATAAAAAAAAATATTATTAATGCTCCTTGCATTAACAACCATCAAATATGCATCAGATGTTGCTATCTGTGAACTGTTAAATTTTCAACCTGGCAAAAGTCCTACCTAGTGTTTGTCAAATATTGCAAAATATCTGCTGCAAAAATGCACACCATCCTGTTTGAACACATATGTGCCCAAAACAAGGCTTTGATGCTCTACACATTTCCGTTTTTTAAAAAAAGGATAACTCCACTTCCTGCCTATCACTATCCAAACTTCTGTCCTATTACACCACCAATCATCCTCTTCTTAGTTCCAACCAGCTCGTACTACTGACCTATAAACCCTGTAAAAATATAGGCAAAAACCTTTATAAATATCCTGTCTCTCATAGCTGGAACAAACTCCCATTACATATCAGAAGTATAACTCATGCCAACAACTTAAAAAGACACTAAAATATCACCTGCTTAACTCCAAGATCTGTCACTGCAATCACCCCACTTAACCTCCCATATACCTCTGTCTATTCACATTCTACAACCTCTACTTAGGAAGTGTCTTGGCATTACTTCTAATTCTTATAAATATTAGAACATGCTAGTTTTTCAGCACTATGACTAATTGTTTGCATGTTTATATTTTTAGCACTCACGCTTTTTTATGTGACAACTATAATTTGTTCTGTATACTGGCATTCCAGTTTGTACTCTGTTTGATCTTATATATAATGTTTTGTTTATTTTTTTATTGCTGTAGACATTATTGGAGCTTTTGTCCTTGTGTCTTCACTGAAAATGTTTTTTTTTTTTTTTGTAACTCAGCTGGACCAACCCAGTTAACAAATGTGAAATAAATAAATAAAATTATTTAAAACATAAATAGTGTTCTCATTGTTTTAATAAGCTTTCTGAAAAGCTCCAATCCAGTATTATTAAAAAATTCTGCTAGCTGTGTATAAAAAGAGTCATTAGAAAAAAGTCCATTAGGAAAGTCAACAAATCTTAACCCTTTAGGCACCGTGTTTTGAAAACTGCATTGTTCCAGATAAAAAATATCACATGGCAAAAAGTAATGATTGTTATTTATTTAATTTTTTTATGAATTGCTGTATGCAATTCTTAATGGAAACAATATCAGCAACTGTATTGTTTCATACAGGTGAGTTTTCCAAACTTGCAAACATATTAACTGGCTTTCTTCAAAAGGTATTTAGGTTATAGATGTAACCACATAAAGAGGAACTTACAGTCGGTCACTTATGATGTTGATGTAAAGATTGTATGCGTTCTTCTTCTGCAACAAAAGTATGTTCATATAACATGAAAGCTACTTCTTCAGTGGTAAAAAAATCCTTTGAACTGCTACCCTTCACGTACTAGTGGGACAGCAAAGAGATAGAAGACTGAACTCCCATTAAAACCTACTGATTATTATACAGTGCTGCAGTAAAATTATCTGGAACTGAATGCAGCATTATAATTGAAGGTTCAGAAGAACCATTTCCATTGGTTACCATGTTTGGAATTATTTGAAACAGCAAGCAAAAAAGCTAAAACAGTAGTAGTCTAGAATATGGTGTAATTATGACAAAAAGTATGACAAATAGAGGAATACAAAGTTAGTAAATGCTTTCATACCATTTATTTAAAGGACTTCTCACTTATTCAAAGGACTTCATCAGAATGTGGTGAGTGGGATACCTGTAATTATATTTCTGAAGGACCTTTCAAATATCTTAGATATTTGGATAGGACCATTTATTTAAATTCTTATTACATTTGTAATTCAGCTAGACTCATATATATTGCAGCATGCACAATATGTATAGGTGTTTATGTTGTCTAAAAGGATTAATGAGCATATTTATGCCATCAAGCAAAAAATGAGAACAACGTTTTATTTAGACAGTTTATAAACTGTTCTAATTGGAAAATGTATTTTATTTTACTTGCGAGTCCACTTTTAGATCACAGAGATGGTAACATTAAAAAACAAGCTGGAAATAAAAGATAGATTGTACTAGCCTAAATTTCAAGCTTGACAATATTGCAGTTTTAATGAAACAATTAATATTAAAATGTTTTTAAAAGGCTTACAATGAAATACATTCCTGTATATTTTTATTTATTATTTTTATTTTTATTGGTAAAATGTATTTGGTCTTTTTGTATATTTTAAATGAATGTCATATAGTTTTGTATTAAGTCATGGGGTTTGATGAGTGTGCATAAAAAAAGTTATTTTCAAGAAGTTTTTATTCTGATGAAGTCCACTGAACAAGTAGAACCAAAGCACTTAATATAGCAATAACCCACGCCTGGGTGTGGGTAATGCTGGATTTACCCACGGTTGGCGTGGTTTGGTCCCGAGGGCGAAGCCCGAGGAGCAAACAAAGCCAACCGTGGGTAAATACAGCATTACCCACACCCAGAAGTGGTTATTGCTATTATATTACGACATTATTTAAGAAAAGAAACTATTACTTTTCTTAAATAATGGCATAGTATAATGCCTGTTTACTGCCCTTCTGCAGATGTCTGGCATCCGCGGCAGTTCTGATGTACCGCGCCGCGCAGTACATCAGAGTTGCAAAAGCAACGGAGAAAGCAAGATCTCCGTTGCTTATTTTTATTTTCACTATGTTAAATGGGTTTAACATAGCGAGACAGTTTAAAATAAGCAACGGAGATGTCCGTTTTATTTTAAAACTGTCTCGCTATGTTAAACCCATTTAACATAGCGAACAGTAAAAAGCAACGGAGATCTTGCTTTCTCCATTGCTTTTTAAAACCTGTCTCGCTATGTTAAATGGGTTTAGCATGAGACAGCTAAAATAAGCAACTGAGATCTCCGTTGCTTATTTTAAAGCTGTCTCGCTATGTTAAACCCATTTAACATAGCGAGATAGAGTTACTAATGGAAAAAGTCCGGCGACGGACCTTTTTCCATTAGTATAACTCGATTTACAATGTGCACGCTGGCCAATCAGCGTGCACGTTTTGGGGGGGGTCATGGTATAATACATTTGTTTTCCCCTCAGATGCTGCTTTTTATGTGTTTTATATCATAATTGCTGAACTTGAGCATATATCCTTCCATACTACTTATTTTCCCCATTGTCTTTTCAATTGTTCTTCTTTCCAGTGTCTGTAACCCTTATGTCTTCCACACGTGTTACATTTATTTATTATTTGCAGTATGTTTACTGGTAAAGTCCACTGGGCCATTCAGGGGCAGTTTTCAGTGGAGACCTAGGGAGAAAAGCTTTTCAGTACATGAATAAAAGTAGAATTTTATATGCAGGTAAAATACAACTAAGAGACACTTAGTTTATAATATAAAAACATGATCATCAATACAGTGGTTAAACAAGTAGAAGCAACATTGCAACATTTTTGAGATAATTAGAGAAAATCTCCTGAATCTTCTTCTTTTGGCTATTCCCGGTTAGGGGTCGCCACAGTGGATCACCTGTCTGCTCATAACTGGCAGTGGAGTTTTACAGTGTTGAGTTGCCAGCCCGGCACCCAACCATCCAGAGAAGGCACACACATGCATGCCTAGGGCCAATTTAGAATGTCCAATCCACCAACAGCATGTCTTTGGGATGGTGGAGGAAACCAGACCACCCAGAGGAAACCCACACAACCACAGGGAGGACATGCAGACTCCGCACAGAAGACATCCCAGCCGAGGATCGAACCAGAGAACATCTTGCTGTGAGGTGGCAATGCTAACCGCTGTACCACTGTGGCCGCCCAGAGAAAATCTCCTGAATAAACATAGAATTTTATACATAGGTAAATACAACTAAGAAACAATTAGTTTACAATATAAAACACAATCAGTAGAGGCAATATTGCAATGTTTTAGCAGAGCAGAGAGAAAATGAGGTAAACATGGCATAAAAGTAGAAAAATACCACTAAAGTTGGATATTCTAAGGGGGTTGAGTGCAAGTATAATTCTAGATGGAAGCTAGATATTTGTGTAAAGATCTTTTGAAATGGGCAGGATCATGGGTTTTTCTGATGGCTATAGGTAGAACATTCCAATTTTTGGCTAGAGATTAATAGTAAAGAAGTTGACTGGGTGGAAGATTTGGTATGTAAACCTGCAGAAGCTGCTGATTCTCAGATCTGAGGGGCCGCTTTGGGAGGTATTTAGTAAACACTGAGTTAGGGGCAGGACAGTCTGATGGTTTAAAGATCAGTTTGTATGCTGTAGTTAGCTGCAGACAGTTGAGGTAGTTTGGTAGGTCCAGCCATTTTAGGGAGTGTAGAACAGTACATTGGTGGGCGAAGTTTTGGAATTATTTGCACATGTGGCAATTTTATTATAACAAGTCTCAAGCTTGACCTTTAGTGTAGTTTGAAGGTTTGTAAGTAGAGGGCACCTTGAATGAGAGAAGGGAGTAGGCAAGTGGAGGCAAGGGGTTGTTTAGTGGAGGGGCTGAGGAAGTGTTTGTGCCTAAAGAGGATTCCTAATTTCTGATGTGTTTTTCAGATATTGTATTGTAAGTGAATATCAAATTTTAGGTGTTCATCTTTAGTGACTGCTAGCAGTTTTGTGTGGCTAATGAAATTTATTTGTGCCTTACTTTGAGAATGGATATTGAATGTAATTTTATCTAATGGGGTTGATCTCCTGGGGGTGAATAACATGATTTTGTATTTATTTGGGTTAAGGGCGAAGTAGTTATTATACATCCAGAATTCAGTGATGGAGAAGGCTTTTTGAGTTTTGAGTTGAAGTTCAGAGATAGAGTCAGTTGAACATACAATAGTTGAGTCATCTGCATATTAAATGAGGGATTCGTGGGTCATAGAAGAATGGAAGTTATTAATGAAAATGCTGAATAGGAGTGTACCAAGTATGGAGTCTTGAGGAACTCCAGTAGAGGTGTTAAGGTAAGGAGAGATATAGTTTTGCCATTTGACAGGCTGTTGCCTTCATTAAATAGCTTGAGAACCATTTGAGAGCTGTGGGGGAAAGTCCAATGTTAGAAAGTTGTGAAAGTAGTAAAGGGTGGGAAACTGTATCAAAAGCCTTTGATAGATCTAAGAAGAGGGTAGAGACTATTTTCCCAGCATCACATGCTCATTAACAGTATCTAAGAAAGATATGAGGGCAGTTGTTGTGCTATGGCCAGGTCTGAATCCAAGTTGTGTAGGAGACAGGAGATGGTTGTGAAGACATATTGCATTACTGAGTGTGGATGCACTTTTCCAAGATCTTGGAGATAGGAGAAAGAATAGTGATTGGAAGAAAGTTGGTGATATCAATGTTTTTGCCACCTTTATGAAGAGGAAGTATAAATGCTTTCTTACATGATTTGGGCACATAGGTTTCCTGAATGGATCTATTAATAAGGATACTTATAGGGAAAGCAATGCGTCTGCTGCAAACTTTACAAATTCAGGAGTTATATTGTTAGGAGTGTTAGAGCATGGCTTGAACTTCAGAAGTAGTCATTTTATAGTTGTGATAGAAATGGGATTAAGAGTGAAATTGGGAGTAGAATGGGTGTCAGCATCATGGTTATAAGGGGTGTATGTAGTGTTAGGGTATCAGTATCATGGGTATAAGGGGTGTATGTAGTGTTAGGGAGGGTAGTGGAAGTTTTAGGTGGAGCTGTGTTACTTATGCTGCCTTTAGCATGGGAAAGATAGCAGTAATGTCAGCTATAGAATTTATAAAGAAAGACCTAAAGGGAGAGGGTACTTCCTGAGAAGGTTTTACATCACTTTTATTTCTGGACACCACTTGTACCCTTAGATCTCCTTACTTTATTTTTATGCTGGTAGCATTCACAAGTACCATGGGGATAGTCAAAGACAGTTGGAGCCATTGTGCACTGCTAATCATCATGGCTGGAATGTTAAATTCTGTCCCAGATGTGCATAATAAGACTGCAGATACATCTGAACTGAATTCTACATTTTTCAGATACATTTATTTATTTATTTATTTATTTATTTATTTGCAGTTGGTTTACCAGGATAGTCCATTGGGCCAAAAGAACCCGTTTTCAATGGAGTCCTGGGGAGAAAAGCTCCAATACAGACAAAAACAGGTACATGCAAAAATTACAATAATACTTATACAGAGTAAAATATAAAACATTTAACACATTTAGGTTCAAAAATTCAAGAAGCATTCAAAACAATATAATCTGATGTGGATTAAATGTCAGGAAAATAAGTTAAAAGAGTAATGTTTTATGCCTTCAAAGAAGCTGTTCAGAAGAAAACATAGACTTGCATTGCAGGGTAGGTATTCTGAGGGAACATAAGCTTAGACAGGAAGAGTTATGTATCATATATGGGAAGAAGAATGGGATAACATAGAATTATGAGGGGAGGGAGCAAGAACAATCCCATTGGGATCTTAGATATGTATGAAGAGATTTTTTGAACATGTACTGGTTAGAGGTGGTACGAATGGATGGTGGAAGTGAGTTCCAGAGACGGGCAAGATTAAAAGATAATAGGTGTTTACCTGGGGGATGAGATGGTTTATGTACTTGTAGTAGGTTTTGATTGTTAGACCTTAAGACTCTGTTAGGTAGGTGCATTTTGAAGGCGGAAGACAGGGAGGGACAGAGAGTAGCCCCATTACATGCAGCCGAGATGGAATTAAAAGCACTGGCTCTTGTTGAATGCCTTGTTCATTTGTTGCACTCTCCCCCACATCTTCCTTATCGTCATGCACTCTTTCATTTTCTGCAGTAGCATTTTCATTATTTTCACTCACTTTAACATTTCCTGGAATAACACCATTCTCCCTCTCCACTTCACTTATTCCATCAGGTACAACTTCCCATAATACTGTGCAGTCAAAATCATTTATGACAAGTAATCTCCGTGGTATCCCCGAAGTCTCAAACAACCCACTAAACAAGTATAGTGGGTCCAAAAATAAAACAGTGTAAGAAACTTCTCTGTGTGGGAGATTTTCAATCCATATATATCTACTTAATCACTATATATTAATCAGATCAGATAATGGTAGTAGAAGTAGCAAACTTAAACTTGTCCTAAGTGAAAAAATAATAAAAAATATATAATTTGAAATATTATACAGAACTACTAAGTATTCAAAAGTAATCCAAGCAGGGTAGACAGTCTGTTTCCAGTTGAAAATCCTTTATTAATTACACAGACAAGTGATTCAAGTAAAACAAAAATAACAGTAATAGTTTCCTCACAAGCTTTCTAACTATATATATATATATATATATATATATATATATATATATATACTTTTTATCAGGAAAGGGAGTGGTTTATTGAGCTGTAAAACAAAGTGTTATTGGTATAAGAGGTACCACATCATTACAGCTACTAAGCAGGGCAGGACCAGCTCAAATGTTACACTGATGGGGGAAGGGATGTGAATTGAACATGTATACCAACACTTGATCTACAGAGATGTAAGGTGTGGGACAAGTTTCAGGGATGTCAAAAGGGCATTTAGGGGGACAGGGAGATGACGTTTGCACTGAACCTATCTGCTAGCAGGTTGACTAAGTCAACAGGGTCAGTGTAAGTGATACTGTTAAGTATTAACTTGGAACAAACTTGGGCTTTGCCATGGAGGTTCCTGATGTAACTGAAGAAGGCTTTGTGGTTTCCCTTTGTTATGGAGGCTAGTTTTGATTCATAATTGGCTTTGGAGGTTTTCACTAGTGATCTAATTTGATGGTTGAGGCTAAGAAGGGAGTTTTTCCAATTTGGAATTTGTTTCTTTTTACTCTTGGAGAACAGTTTCTTCCTTTTGTTGTAAAGCCTGTTGATAATGTCCACCAAACAGGTTTGTTTTCCCTTGAGGAGCAGGTTTTAGTTCTGTTGGGTATGGCTGAGTCCATGCAGTTTAACAGGTACTTGTATACTGCATTGATGTACTGTTCAGCATAGCTGTCATCATCCTCTGAAGGGGCAGTGGTGTGAGGCTACTGATACCCTCCCTTTGGAGGTTGTAGTCAGTCCGATGATCTAATCTCACCAGGGAGGAACATACTATGGGAGTGGTGCAGTGGTCACCCATGTTGGTGAGAACCAAGTCCAGAATGTTATCTTCCCTTGTGAGAGATGAGACAAGCTGGTCTAGTGCATTAGAACTGATAAGCTCAATGTATCATTGAGTGAGTGCATTAGTGCAGGAACAGTTCACCCAGTCTATGGTGGGGTAGTTGAAGTCACCAAGGATCAGGGTGTTAGGGGATACCTTGATGGAGTCAAGTAGATCCAAGTAAGAGGAGTGGGTGTCCTGAGTCATAGAGGGGGGGGTTCTATAGCTGGCTTTAACATGGATTCTTGCCAACTGTCAGTTGGACCTGGAGTAGTTCCAGTGTGTCATGCTGGCAAACCAGTCTGGAGGTGTGCCTGTCCTTAATGAAGATAGACACTCCATCACCCTTAGTCTTCCCATCCTCATTTTGGGGTCAGAATGTGTGAATGAGGTATAGCCTGGTAAGCCAGGGGTGCTCTCTGCAGCCCTGAGCTAAGTTTCTGTGACTACATGAACATCAGCATCTTCCAGTGCAAGGAGAGCCTCCAGTGAGTGCATTTTCAGGTTAATGCTCCTAACCTTAAGCAGCATGACCTTCAATCTGCTTTTTGACAGATCTTTTGTGTTAGAAGATTTGTCTTTGGGACATTTCCTAAAAAAAAGGCACAATGGGTGAGGCGAGAGCCTTGGCCAGTATCTGGAATCTCAGTGTTGACAGGTGGAGGCTATCTCTAGCAAAGCTTTGAGGCCTGTCAACCATGTTATCCAAGGCAGACAGATACTGGATCTCCTTGGAATGACACCAGAAACTAAGGCAATTGTTGAAGTCAATTTATTTTTGTTAGTATTGTGGTATCATTCTCAGTGAAGGTGGGATGCTGTTTAGGGCTAGGGTCATACCTGCCTGGGACACATACTCTGAGAGCTCAATCATGTCTCTCTTCGTATAGTCCAGGGAGGTACATCTCAAGTCATTCACACCAACATGGACAATGACAGAGTCATACTTGTAATTACTGTGGAGAGAGTGCATGCCTGATGTGGCGGGTTCTGGCACCAGACAGACAACTGACCGTGGCCTTCTCCTTGTCGAGCCTGGTGAGGAGGACATTGGTGTGTCTCACAACTGAGTTGCCAATGACTAGTATGTTTGGTTTATTGGTATGCCTTTTGGACTGTGATGGTTTATTGTTTTGTTTTATGGGTTGTGTTTGTGAGACACTGGTGTGTTGTCTGCTGTATGTGATGTGTTTGGTGTTGTGTGTGGAATGTTTGTGTGTGTGTTTTGGAGGTCTCTGCTGCTTAGGTAAGTTTTTATTGAGGACCTTTTTATAGGTGCGTGTTGTGCTTGGCTATGTGATGTGAGTGGTGTGGTGTTTGTTCTTGCAATCTCCTCTTTGTCAAGCGTACTGACTGTGGAGCAAGAGAGCATGGATTCCAGGCTATTTGATGTATATGCATTTGTTGCAAGTAGAAGAATTATGTGCTAGGAGAAGAGGGTTGTCAGTAAACATGAGGCAGTTGCTACACTGTCTCAGTATGCCCATATTGACCAGGTTAGCAGGAGAAACTGATGGGAATTGTCCAGACATAGTTTTCTGAATACTTGGGCGGACTTATGCAGAGAGGGTTTTGATAAGGGTTTGTCCACAAGAGTGTAGGCCACAAAAACCTTCTTAAATGTAAAATAACTGGCCTAAAGCCCAAGTGCTAAAACCAAAACTAAGATGCTTAGAATAACAGATACAGTTAGTCAGGCTACTAACAAGCAGTAATAAATGCAGCAGAATAGAAGCACTTGAACACTGAAGAGCACGCAGCAAAAATAAGGTAATAAAGGAGGAAAACACAAACAGTAAAAGCAGCTCAATAAAGTATATTTTTTATTTTTTACTGGAGAGGGAGGAAACTAAAAATAGTTAAAGATTAAGAAACTAAGGGGGTGGCCTTCCCAAATGCTCTGTCTGTACTTAGTACACTGAACTGATGAGATGGGACAGGGAGGAGTATCGAAAATCAAAGAAGCAAGGGGGTAGTCCTTCCCAAATGAACTCACTGCACTCATTTGAGTGATCAAATGAGATGGGACTGGGAGGAGTGACCAAAATCAAATTTTCAGCAGGGGTGGGCAATTCCAAAGCCACCAAGTTTAAGAGTACAACAACAGTTGAGTGTGAGGGCAAGAAAAACAAACAATGCCAGCAGAAGACAGAGGCCAGCAATAAACAATGAGGCAAATATATAAATGCAGTACTGTGCAAATCAAGTGCAAAAAAGTATACTTATCTCAGTTTGGTATATCTGATGGTTATAGAATCCAACACAGCCAGATAGTTAGCTCTGCTTTATCAGCTCTGTACCATTTCACAGAAATGCAAGTCTTTTGTACCAGAAGTACAACAGAGAAAATAAACCTCAGGCAATCAGATAAACACAGAGGTGTTCGCCAATAGCTAACACCTTAGGTGGGCTGACTCCACAGAAAGCAAAGCAACCCCCACCTGAACTAGCTACTGAACTAACCCTGAGAAACAAAGAATGCAGACAGATGACAGAGGGCAGCAATAAACAATGAAGCAAATATATAAATGCAGTGCAGAGCAAATCAAATGCAAAAAAAAAGTATACTTATATCAGTTTTTGCAGAAGTTTATATGGGCTGTAATAAATATATGTCAATGCTTTCTATGCAGTCATAAGTGTTTCCCTTATACAGTCTAGTATCTTGAAGACTGTTACCTTAAATTTATCAGGAATGTATAAAGGAACAATGTACACTTTCAAATGGTCAGGTTTCAATAACATCTTCTGCATCAGAAATCTGTGAATACTGAAATGCAATTTAAGTATTTTAGGAGAAGGTCTGCTCTACAGAGAATTATTATAAATTGCAAGACTTATATTTTCATTAAGCTCAAAATCAGTATGTATGATGATACTATATTTTTAAAACAGAAATCTGCGTTACATGTGGTTTACTCCTTTTGATGTTAGATTACATACATTTTGGATATCATCTTATTAAGTGATATAGCAAATCTGATGACATTGGTGTTTCATAACATTATTTAGTTATGATATTAGGTTTGTAGGTTCATAAGTGCGTACTAGGCTAACAACACCTAGGGCCTTTACAAGCCTAGCTATGCAACCCAAATGTGACCCATAAATTTGATTTATACAATAAGGTGATTTACTGACTGCCTCTGTTCATCGGAGACATAGGTGACAGACCAGGGATGAATTTCCAATTACCAATCCACTGATTCAAGTTGTGATTAAATGGGGATAAGGAGGAACTCTGCTTCACATGGATGGGGATCCTATTCCAGAGAATGGGAATTCTCTGAGAAACAAATCTGTCTCTCCAACATGTACAATTTATGTGGCAAGAAAAATTTAGGTCTTTTAATCTAGTAGTTCTGATGCTGTTTGTTTCGTGGAGGTGCAAAAGGTTCATCAAAACAAGGTCCAGAGTTGTCTTGTATGCCAAGCAAAGATCACCTCTCAGAAATCTGTATGACACTCAGTAAACAGACAGGGCTTTAAGGTAATCAGTGTAGGATATTGTGTTTACTCCCTGTATTCTTTTTATAAGAAACCTTTATGGACATTCCAATTGCTACAAGTATCTGGTCAGGTACATACCAAAGGGGATATTATGCTCTGTGATGGGTCTGATGTGGGACGACTACAATGCTATGATGACCATGCCCTTGCTTATAAATTGAGCAACACAGAAGGATTTTCGTAGTAAAATGGATACATGTTGGTCAAAGGCTAGGTTACTGTCTACATGAAATCCCAGAAAACTGGCTAGTGAATCAACGTTTAAGGGTGTTTTATTGATGACATAGTTACCCAGGGTAGCAGGCTTTCCAAAATGTACTATAAATCATTTCTGGGTATTGAGTTTTAAGCCATGGTTTTGGCACCAAGTGTTTGTCTGTGTTAGACCTTCCTGAGGGTGTTTTCATATTGATGGGATTCAGTGACTGCTCCCAGTTTGCAATTATCTGTGAACTTGACTAGCCAGAGGACTTTGACATTGGCTTTGACATCTGAGAAGTAGATGCCAAAGAGGAGTAGGCCTAGCACAGAGTCCTGGGCATCTTCACTGGTGACCAGCCCCTTTGTACTAGTGGCCTCACCGATTCTAACCTCCTGGGTCCTATCAGTGAACCAGCTAGTTTTCCAGCATGTTCTAAAAGGGTTTATACCTAGTTCTGTAAGTTTGTTGACAACACCCATGTAAGGTATTGTGTCAAATGTTTTAGTCTGATCTAGGTAGGCAATATGCACTGTTTTCCCCTCATCCATTGCCTTAGTAACATTTTTCAAAGAGGTCCACTAGATTCAGTAAGCATGACCTTCTTTTGAGAAAGACAAACTGGAATTGATTCAGTGTCTGGAGGTCTCCTATATCCTTGCTGATAATTTCCATGATAATTCTTTCCATGCCTTTGCAAATAAGACTAGTCAGATTAATGGGTCGGTCATTTCCAGAATATGTTGCACTCCCTTATGAAGAGGGATGACTGTCACAGTTCTCCATTCACATGTCCCAAAGCCTGTTTTAAGACTATAGTTAAATAATAATGCCAGGGGTCCTAATAAGTCATATTATAGAGTGTTCAGGAGGCATCTTAGAATGTTATCAGGGCCCACTGAAGCCATTTTCTTGGCTTTAGTGACAGCAGCCAGTATATGCTCCCTAGTTATACCTGGAGGGGTTATATTTGAGGGTATGGGGGGTTGCAGATGACTGGAGGATAAAGTTAGAACTGAATTTGTCTGCTAACAGGTCTGATATATCACCAGGCACAGTGAATGTGGCACCATTAACCAGCAGTTCAACACATTGTTGTGCACTATCCTTGAGGTTTCTAATATAGCTGAAGAAGGCTGTATGGTTATCTTTCACCTGGGAGGCTATCTTAACTGCAAAGTTGGCTTTACTTGACCTAATTAATCTGGAATTCAATGTCAAATGAATCATACTAGTCTATGATGGATTAACCTACCCAAAGATCTCTGTGAAAAATGTTTGCATCTCAGTTCTTCTCTAGTTCTCTACTGTATTATACTACAATCAACTGTAAGTAAGACTTTAATTCACATCAACCAACTGTATGCAAAATTTGTATGAATCTGTATATGAAATTATGTTTGTTTAGATGTTTATGTGGAGCTTTTCTCCCTGGGCCTCCGCTGAAAAAGGACTTGTGTCCAGTCAGACTTTCTCAGTAAACAAATGTAAAATAAATAAAATAATACATAATTAGCCCTCTTATTTGCCTATTTAGTTGATGAGTGAGTTTTTATCTTTATGGGGATTACCCTTCCTGGTTTTGACATATTTTTTCCTCTTGGTGTTTAATTTGGGATGCCACCAGGGCATTTTTTTTCCAGGGCTAGTCCTGGGTTTACTTCTGGTAGGTACAGCAGTCTCTATGCAGCAATTGACGTAGTTGTACAGAGTTTATGAGAACAATTCAGCATAGGCTGCTGTGTTCTTGGGGTTTGGAGGGGCTTTGAATTTTGACAAACCATAACTTAATGAAAAGTAATTTGCCTTGGAATAATTCCAAACTAGTACTAATTTTAATGGGATTATGGAGTTGATTTTGATTTCAAAAGAGACAACTAAATGGTCAGACTTTACCAGGGAGGAGAAGACATTGGGAAGGGAGCAGCATTCTCTCACAAGCACAAGGCTCAGTCTGTTGGAGTGGGTGTATTCACACTGCTAAAAATATTTTGCCTTCTTACAGGAAATAATTTAGCAGAATAGTGATATATCTTCACATTATTATAACTGAGCATTAACATTTTGTACTATACCTCTCAAGTTATAGACATTGAAAACAGGTACAAAGGCCCTTAAAAGTACTTACAACCAGACAAAAGTCTGAACATCTGATTAGCAAGCATAAAATCTGAATACCAACTAGCACATAACCCCTCTGCCTTCCAGAAGGAATGTGAGATTCTACTCAAAAGCATGTTTAAAAAAAACAGAGTGACAAAAACTGATATTAAAATATAAATGTACTATCATAGAAACATTGTAAAATCCTAGATTTTAATGAACTGCATTGCAAAATTCTACTACACAAGGTCATTTATTTTTAAATAGGACATGTAAGATGTGTGTCCTCTTTTTATTTTTGCCACTAGTATGTTGGTCATATAAAATGGTTTTCTGTGTACTAGACAGTTTCAAAAATCATGTTTGATGAAGGGGACTCAGAAAATTATGTGAAAGGGTTAATCAAGCCTGAAAACAGGGAAATACCTCCAAAATAGATTAATCACATGGAGGGGCAAATCAAGCTAGAAAAAAAGGGACAAACCTTCATATATGTACATCATGTGCAGGTGAAAATTAAGCCTAAAAATAGAACCTTTCTTCCAAAATAGGAACAGCTGAAAGGTTGGGTCATTAAAGAGAGATTTGAAGAAGTAAGCCATCTAGAACTGAACAGTGAATACATGGATTAACCTTTGAGCCAAGAGAAGAATCACATTTGGAAGGTTTGCAGTAATCCCCGGGCCTCCGCTAAAAAAGGGCTTGTTGCTCAGTCGGACACTCCCAGTCAACAAATGTAAAATAAATAAATAAAATAAACAAATATGGAATGCAGTGAAGAACCTGGGGTTAATTGACCTGTTGTAATCAGGGGGAGAAAATCTAATAAGACAATGAACAGATTGCATGATACAGAATTTTTCATTTTAAAACCTGACTAGACAGGTTAAAAATTGCTGCTCGTGTTTCTGCATTTTCCTGCCAGAGTGTATTTTTTCTACATTTTGAATATGCTGCTGATTTCTTTTCACAGTAACCATTCCGAGATATAGACTTCTAACATAAGAAAAGGTCCCTTGTACTCCCAAGTCACGACTTTATCCAATAGAACTGTATTACGTGATGGGCTTTACTGTTTTCATTTACAATTTCAACATCCACTATTTGATGATGCCTCAGGAAATGTTGAACAATGTTTAATCAGAGTTTAATTAGAGTTCTGCATTGTCATTTCCATAAACTGCAGCTAGTAGCAACACATCAGACAAACAAGCCTAACTTTATTCTGTCTGGCCTGCATCTCTTATCTATTAAAAATTAAGAAATTGCTGCCCATTGAAAACTAACCATCTGCTTTAACCTTTCTGTATTTACAGGCAGATAATAAAACATGATCACACAAGAGATTTCTGTATTGTATCAACAATGATTCACTGATATCCTTTAGTCCCATAGCCATCAATATTAACAGGAAAGTGTAGCCCTACCAGTCTTTACCTTTGCCAGGAAACAGCAATTAGTCTTTAACACAATTTCTGGCAGAACCTTGCAACCTCTTACACCAAGAAACCTGGACAAGGCTATAAATAATGCAGGGTGGACAAAAGCCAAAAAAATAGGGTCAATGTTTAAATATTGCTCTTATAAACTCATAAAGGTGATACAAAAGCAGGTTTCCCATTTTCATGAATTTTTCTGGGGATCTAAAGTCTGTAACTCAAATGTCTTTCATTGTTTTCTGACTTCAGTTCTCAGTGATTTGCCATAAAATCAAATATTTCATTAGGAATAAACCAAAAATATGAAGCAAAAATCTGGAAAGTTGAGAGTTATGGCACAAGCATGAACAATTAGTCTTAAACTTCGCACATGTATCCAAGAAATAACAGTAAACTCTTAATTATCAAGAGGGCTACATGATAATGTGGTGTAGAGGGTTAAGGCTATAAACTGTAGTTCCTCTGGTAAAAGGTTTGACTCCATTTCTCATCATATGTCTGCTGTGTGCCCTTCAGCAAGTCATTTAATCAGATGTTTCTTCAATCACCCCCTGAAAAAAGACTATGTGCACGGTGTGTCTACTTGGTTAATAAAAGGGTATTTTCTTATCTTGCAAAATGATTTATGACCAGGAAAAAAAAACATGTTTATATTGTCAACCTTACAATGTTGATTGAGCAATGACCCTCAGTTTTCTTCTTCTGAAAGACTGAAGGCCATGACATAAAAGCCAACAATTGATTTCTACATGGCTTTTTTTTTCTTTCTACAATTATTTTCTTACTGAACATTCTGTAGACTATATGCAGATGTTATATATCTTCTCATTCTTTCCTTGATTTATTAAACTAATCTTTTTTTTTTTTTTTTTAGCCATTTACAGATCAAGCTCCCAATATCTCTTGCATCTTTGCAGGTCATTAATTCCTTCAGTCTCAAAAGTAGCTGTACCACAGATCTCCCTTAAGAAGGCTCTGTTTCTGAATCCCATCTCTCTCCAGCCACCTCCTAGCACCAAGACAGCTATGTGAACACTTGTCAGCTGCAGTGCAATCAGTATCCAGTACCTCTGTGGCGTGAAATGGGGCACACAATCCATTATAATGTAAAAATAACTACCTGCAGCTTTTTAGCCTAAAAAAATCATGCATGAGTAAAGAGAGTAAGTGGAGGTTCTTCTAGTCTGCAGAAAGGCCCTTATTCTTCTTTCTTTATTTTATGCATTCACTTATTTATTTTAATCATTTCTTCTTTTTCCCTAACACCTTTCTTTTCTTTCCCCATTTTTTTATCACTCGTGTTTATTTTTATAATATTTCATTTCCTTACCTTGATAAAGAGCATCCATTTGTCTTTGCTTTACTGAGGTGTAGCACTGAACCCAACACTGACACTGTGAGTGGAAGAAAAAAATGTGAAAAAGTAGCATCTTATGAACATTCTTACTTTTTGGCAATATTTACAGATTTTTGCTTACTTATGAATAAATTAGCCGTATCTGCATTAGACATACTATGTGATATTGTTTAAAGAAAGCCATAAAAGCACACTGGGTAGTGTGCATGACTGCACATAAAACTGGCAAATGAGAAATGAAAATAGGTGTAAAAACAAAGTAACACATGCAAAAGCATTTTTTATGAACACTGAATTTTAATTAAAGTTCCCACCAGGCACATTTTTCACTTTAGCATAGGTCACATTTGGCAGTTCAGTCCTTTACTTCGCAAAGGAAGAGAGCCATTTGACTATGCAGGTGTTAATCTGAGAAAACTACTGTGATTTGGAACCACTTAAATCAAACTGTACACTTGATATGGTTGGCATGCTCCTACCCTCAGTGTGTTACACATTATTAGTCTGCTAAAATCACTCGTGTGTGAGATGTCATCAAAAATCAGCATCTCATGTAACGCATTTTATAATTACTTGTTTGCCCAAGAAAAAAAAGATAAAATGACTAGTTAAAATATAATTGAGCTACATTTTGCCTTGTGTGATGTTGAAAGAAGGAAAAAATAAATCTCTTATAAATGCACTTTAAATAAAAATATTTTTTATCAACAATAAAGTACTTGTATAATCTGACATCTTTCTTTTTTCTTTTTTCAAATGACACAATGGTGTTTCCAGAACATGTTTATTAATGATGGTGTGCTTCATTTACAGGAGGATGCAATGGTAAGTCCTGTTGCCTTCCACACATCTAATTTACCTCACATCATATAGGATTATCTACTCTCTAAAATGGCATATGTTTCTTTAGTGTTTGAGTAGTGTTGTAAAAACCTATAATAAAGTCCACTAACATTAACTTCACACAAATTAAAATAATTTAATAGCAGTGCCGTGTATAATAAAATTAATTTTATTTTCAGAAGCATTGGTTTATGTTCTCTATATGTCTTCAGGATTTTAAAGCCTTCTCAAATTTAAATGCCATAATTCTTCAGTATGGTAATTTGACATGCAATGTCTACCTCTTCCATATGTTTCATATGTTTTTAATTCAGCAGAGGAAATTACATTGCTAAAAAAAGAAAATAATTCCTATAACCTTCAGATGACGGCTGTACAAAAGGAAGCTAGAATAGCTAAGAAATGTAAAAAACAAAAGCAACTAGTTACATGTATATGTGTGTGTGTGTGTGTGTGTGTGTGTGTGTGTGTGTGTGTGTGTGTGTGTGTGTGTGTGTGTGTGTGTGTGTTTGCAAGCAATCAATTATATTTTGCTTGTATACTGAAAAGATGATTGGCCCAGAAGGAAAATACAAGGAAAAAAACAACTGTATACTTTTCTTTTTTTAATAACCAAAAGTAATTAAAAAGGTAGTGAGATTAATGTATAGACACATCCATTTGAAGTCCACATATGGGTATGCGCATGTGTGCACTCGCGCATGCGCGCGCACACACACGCACACACACACACACACACACACACACACACACACACACACACACACACATACAAATTCATGATTACTCTTACAGTATGAAGAGAGT
The DNA here is from genome assembly GCF_019279795.1 of Protopterus annectens. NCBI lineage: Eukaryota > Metazoa > Chordata > Ceratodontiformes > Protopteridae > Protopterus > Protopterus annectens. The sequence goes on along the minus strand of NC_056727.1, from coordinate 639,599,656 downwards.
GGTTTTCTTAGATGGTTTCCTAGAACAGATCCTCTTGATTAATATATATGAAATGGAATTCCTCCCACATGGGTGCCATCACTGTTTGGCCATATCACGGTTTTCCTACTGATTCAATATATACCAGTTTTTCATCAGTTTTCAGCTTCTGCTCTGTATATGATAAAATGTTTCAGCTATAGATCTAAATCCAAACTACATTGTTTGCTTATTATATGTTATTTTTTCACACTGCATATAAACATATACTGCATTTAATTAATAGAAGAGCAACAGCAAAAACAAATATATAAGACAATATTTCCAATGTTTGGCAATCAGAAAGGCAAGACATGAAAAAGTCTACAAAAAAGTAAACAATAGTTTAGACATTTCTTACTTTGATTTTAATGCAAAACAATCAAAGTAATTAAGTCTGTTAGGCACTTCCAAGAAAAATTTGTTCTCTTAGGACCTGCCAAATTCCTTTCTTTGCTTTATTCAATACTCCTTTTGCCTTCTTATTCCCTTCGCACTGATGATAATAAATAAAAGCCAGTAAGCATTTTTATTAATCCATAATTAATATCAATCTTTTTAAAATACTGCCCTAAATGTTACCAGTCAGCACAACTTGTATCAAATTAACTGCAGCAGTCTTATACAATCATGTGAACCCCCCTCCCTCACATAAAAATAGCAATCATATTAAAACCAAGTATTGTGAATGCTTTAAAATGCATGGTTATATAACCTAATGTGCTACTTATGGGAATACCAAACTTGCTTTTCTGCTGCATACCTTTAGTCATGACACCTTGACTTGTAGATTTTATTACTAGTCAATAGCCCTTGGATGGCAGAACATCAGTTTATAGTTCAATACCATTCAACAAATTAAATGATCTGTCCTGAGTCTAAGAAACATGTCAGGCATAAGTAGAAGAGGAAACATCTTTGTTGAATTTTATGCCTGTCATGTAGCACCAATAAAACTCGCCATTCCAGTTTCTCTTGTCCAGTGTCTCTTGCCTTCACATTTTACACCTGTCCATCAAGCCATTAACAAAATCTCTGGCTTTATCCTTGTACTTATCTATCCCATCTGCATCTCTATCACCTCGCATCCCTTTCACATTCCTGTTCAAAATGTATCCAGATAGTTTTATTTATTATTTATTTTATTTTACATTTGTTTACCGGGAAAGTCCGACTGGATAATAAGTTCATTTTCAGTGGAGGCCCAGGGAGAAAAGCTCCAAGACATACAATGAATGGGAAAACTCAGTATTACAACTTAACATTTTACATAGTGTTTCTTAAGAGATGAATAGCAATGTTGCATAGCATTTCTTAAAAAGAAAACAAATTGCAATTTATGGAATTTTATACAGGATAGAAAAACAGACTAGTAGCTAGGGTTACTATTGGAGGGTACAAAAAATCTTAGAAACAGACCTGTTTGATCTGAATACTTTATATACAGGCTTAACAAGATTGGGCAATATATGCAAGCTTGAGTTAAGAGGTTTGTAAAAGGAGAAATGTGTAGAGAGAAAGTAGAAGAGACTAGAGGAATTTACTTTTAGAAAGTTTGTAGCTAGTTTGACATGAGTAAGATAGAGCTGAGATCATTTAAGTAGTTGGTTTTAGTCTGGGGCAGTAGTTTGGCCAGTCTGTTAGGTGGCAATTCGTCTTAACTGGTCTGCTTGTCCAAAGTAAATATCAATAAAATATGGCAAATTATTAATGTAATTTCATTCACAAAAATGTTTTTATCTCAATGTATGATTTATCAAAACAGCTTACAATAACATTAAAATCATTTTCATAAAAAGATACAGTTTGGAAAAGTTAGAAGTAGATACTTTTATAAATATTTGATATGCAAAACAAAATCATACATTTTGTATAAACATTATTCTCTGCAAGGAGGAAACATGACTCTATAGTCTTTTAGTTAAGTTAATATTTTGCAGTTTATTCAATTTATAACTAATTGATGATCAGCAGAGAGATAACTTAATATATGCATTAAAGCTCAGTGCATACAGTACAAAAACTCAGAAAAATGTCTAATTGCAAAATTGCAAAAATATGGGCATTTAGAAAATGGTAGGAAAAATTATATGCAGTTGATCTGAAATGAAAGTGAATTCCTCACCCTAGTAAATAATAAGCTATTGAAGCATTTTCTATATCTTCTTTCACAGAACCAAACTCCAAGGAATTAATTTCACAAAAACAATGTTGTTCAAACGTCAACAGCATCTGAGAATCCCCAGGATGGGACATATTCCACTTTCTCTGGAAATGTCTGTTGCAACATAACTGTTGACCATTTGCAATGCCAATCAATGCAGGTCGACAATACAGAGGTCAAATTTAGCTATGATTGACCATTCTCGTGAAATTGTGTGTGTGTGTGTGTGTGTGTGTGTGTGTGTGTGTGTGTGTGTGTGTGTGTGTGTGTGTGTGTGTGTGTATGTGTATGTGTTTTAATCTGTATATATATATATATATATATATATATATATACACACACACACACACACACACACACACACACACACACACACACAAAATCAAACACATATATTTACATATTTACACACATATACATATACACATACATATATCTATATCTAAACTATATTTCTTTTTCTTCTTCTGGTGACTACGTAACTCTGGGACTAAAATGGTATATTGTAATTTATATATTGTCTTACTCTATGAAAATGATATTGTCACTCTTTGCTGGGTAGTTCATATCAATAGTATTCTGCACTGTATTGATGTTTGCCTATGCATTTCCATATATTTGTTGTATATTTTGTGCATACTTAAGACAATTCCTCTATAATATCAGCTTATATACTTTTATAATTCTTTGTGTTCTGTGCCTTTGCAAAGGCTGAAATTGGTCCTTTGCGATAAGTATGCTACTTTAGTTAACAAAGTCAAATAAGACAGTAATGCTAAGAAATGTACTGCACACTTGCATGGTGAATATTGTCTAATGTTAAATTTTCTGTGTCCGGTGGTGCAGCGGTCAGCATTGCCACCTCACAGCAAGAGGTTCTCCAGTTCGATCCCAGGCTGGGGTGCCTTCTGTGTAGAGTCTGCATGTCCTCCTTGGGGTCGTGTGGGTTTCCTTCGGGTGCTCCGGTTTCCTCCCAAAGACATGTTGTAGGTAGATTGGATGCTATAAAAAAATTGGCCCTAGGTGTAAGTGCATGCATGTGTTTGTCTCCTGTGGAAGGTTGGGTGCTGGGCTGGCAACTCGACACCGTAAAACTCCACTGCCAATCATGACCAGACAGGTGATCTGCTGTGGTGACCCCTTACCAGGAAAAGCCAAAAGAAAAAGTTACATTTTCTGTCATATCCTTAATAATATAAATGAAAAACGTTTTAGGCTAAGCAGGTTTTCTCAAGGTTACATTTTCTACCTATACTGTTGCAACTATAATAATTAGAAAGTTAGTTTTCTATGGAATAAATTGTCATATTTTTAAGCCTATGTCCTGACTAAATATATTGCTGGACTTGAAGAAGTTAAAAGAGACAGTGCAATATCCTACGCAGTTAAGCTGTATTCTGATTCTGGCTAGGAAAGAGAACTTAAGCCAACCAACCCTGTGGAAGGAGGGTAGGGTAGATGAGGTGGTGTGATGATGTAATTCAGTCACCAAGCCGATGCCTGACAATAAATTCTTACTTTGGTGAAGTGGCATAAATTAATGAAGATCAGCTGACCTCTAGAGAAATTACAAATGCAGGAAGACCCTTTAGAGTGGCAGACCCCATAGGTGTCTCAAGGTAATTTTAGCATATGTGCTTACAGACCTGGGTGTAACTTTTGCTTCTGGCTGGCTTTTATATGGATGATCTTGTGTAATTACTGTTTTAAATGTGTCGCTTCAGGTATCCTATGCAAATTTTCAGTAAATTGCAGGACTGAACTCACTCAGCTTACTTTTTATGCAAGATTAAGGTACAGCTTCCCTTTGATAATTATTTGGGGGAATCTGTCTTGTCAGAAAAATTGTTAAGGTTATACATATAATAAGAACTTGTAAAATGCATGTAGCAATTAGTGTATAACAGCTCATCTGAACTTACTTGAAGTCTACTTGTAATTAATCTACAAGGCTTAGTGACAAATGCAATACACACAGGCTGTCGAAAATATACTAATTACGTTACAATGCTCACTAGAATTAATTACTTACAGTCTCTGAAATTCTTTGCTGTGAAACTATAAATTGCTAATGTTTGATAACCAAGTTTATTACTTTACATCTATAAAAATTAGCATCATTTGCCCAGATCAACTAGATCTATTTACTTTCTCAGAATGCTAAAAGATTCTGGCTTTACATCTATAAAAACAAACCACATTCTTGCCACCTCAAATAAAAATCTGCTTTCTCAAGCAAATGAATAATACCCAGATTTATAGCCGTATGTCTTTATTTGCAATGAATAAGCAAGCAACATTTTGTAAGAAGAGGAAAAAGTTAGTCTACGTCTTAACACAAAAAAAACTAAAATGCAGATATGAGCACTGGTAGCAACTGTAATAGTCACTTAAAAAAGGGGGGGGGCTTCAAGATGGTACTGTAATGTGTACATCTTTTGGTAACCTTTTGATATTCAGCAACTGCCCTGATACATTATTGTATTATGGTTCAGCATGAAGATATGTGACACTGAATCCTATGTTCATTGGTAAGTACTAGGCTAGCTGCCCTTATGAATCATTTTAAGCCTAGATAATTTCCCTTTAGTTAGAGTCAAACCCTGTACCTCTTGTCCATGAGGTAAATAACAATACCATTATGCTAACATAACACCAAGTTAGGTTGCCTCCATGGCTTTGCTGAATACTAATGAGGCAGTCTCAGGGTGAGGCATATGCTAATTAGCCATGTGCTCCCCCCAAAACAACCTTCAGGGAGGCAGTTCAAGAAATCACTCGGCTGTGTAGATCAGCATGGCTGACCCCAACATGTTGCAGTTATGAACATGGCCAAAAGGCTATACTTAGCTACCTCTACAAATGTGGTACAAGAATTGAGGGTGGGGAAAGCCACTAAAAAACAGAGATCTCGCAACAGTAAGTGCCATAACAGCATGGGCATCAACATTGGGATCGGGGTGGGGGAATCACAAGAGATCGGGGATAACTCAACCATTAAGTGCCAAGATGGCAGAAACAATGGTACGGGGACTGCAGAGTAAAGTTAAACACTTGATATTGGGGATAACTCTACCATGATGTACCATAATGACATGGACATCAATACAGATATTGAGGGGTGGGGATAATCAATAGGCAGTAGAGATAATTCTACCTTTAAGTGCCATAATGACATGGACATCAGTTTGGGAATCAGGAGATGGTGGAATACTAGACAAAGGGAGTGCCCCACTGTGCTATAATGGCACATATATTACTACTCTGATGGGAGGTGGGGAGAAACATTAGCTGCCACAGCAACTATAAATGTGCCATAAAAGCACTTAAACTTTAACAGGACAGCAGATATATCAGGAAGGCAGATACAACAACTGTGGTCTGTGCGTGCACGCGTGTGTGTTTGTGTGTGTGTGTGCGTGTGTGTGTGTGTGTGGGTGTGTGTGGGTGTGTGTGTGTGTGTGTGTGTGTGCGTGTGTGTGGCAATATGTTTATATATGTGTGTTTGTGCTTGAATGTGTACATGTGTATGGAAGAGTGACTGTAGGGGGGGCTAACAATGCCTACATGGGCAGCAGTTCACTACAGTGATGTGTAGATCAGCACTGATCTGCACATTATTATAGTAACTGCAGTTCAGAGATATGCAAATTACCTGATTATGCGGTCATAGGAGCAGGGCCTTTTTGCTGGGCCCTTTATTGAAGTATTTTTGTTTGCAGTGACTTTACTGTTATAGTAAGAATTTTTTTATAACAGTTATTTTATGCAGTTCTTCAGATACAAGCAGTGAGGGCAGAATCAAACATTGGTGCCTTCAAAATGGCACCTGTGAAAATATATCAAAGTATAACCTAAGGAAAATAATAACTTTCTGTCTGATGAGCTACCAGCACATAAGTATTAGCAAACAATGCAAAGTCATTGTAACATTACTTTGCCTAACAGAATTACATCTGGGGCTTTACTGTTCTGAGTTACTTTTAAAAACTGTAGTCAAATACTTATTGTTATAATGGATCACATTGTTGACCACAGTATACAAGAATAGTCATATCAATGTCACCAACTGCGGAGAAATAAATTGTCTGAGTGTTAACATTGCCTTTTCTTAGTACATCTGCATTTATGAAAATATGAATAGCATGTAACTCATGTCTGCTGTAATATTAGTGTTTTGAGTTTTACATTTCTTAGGACTCTGGTGTTAAAGTTAGACCTATATCCTAGTACAAGTTCTATATTTGCCAATCACTTAACAACCACATTCTCACTTATAGTCACACACTTTGAGTAATGCTTGAAAGGATGAGGTCATGGATAAAAGCTATGGAAATAAGGTTCATTCATAGACTAGTGAACCAACCTCGAAAACTTGAAAAATTCCACAGAGGCAAGAGCTCACCCACAGGTACTTTATTGCAACAAAAATCCACACGAACTCCACAGAGCTCCACAAGAACTACACATATACTCCACCACAACTGACCTAGGTTTCGTCCACAGTGACTTCATCAGAGTGTGGTGAAAAATAAATACATGCCCTAATTAAAAAACAAGTGAAATAATAATTCAATTTTCCAATTTACCAACCAGTAGATACAAGACACAATTGCATGCAAAATCCATACAGCTGTACAGATAAAAATACTGAAGCTGCCTGCGTTGTTGCCCTAGAATATAAACAAGCATAAAAATAGCCATACTAAAATGTATTTTATGTGAAAATATATATAGTGTGAAAAAGTGATAATAATAAAGACAAATAACATGTAATATATTGCTAAAATATATATATATATATATATATACACACAATATATTTATATGTGTGTTGAAAGATATGTGACAAAATAACCTTACTTAATGTATATAGTAACTGTCTACAAGTATGTTACATAAATGGCTGAGAATGTACACTAAGGTTCATTCATAGGTTTTGTGGATTATGTGTCAGTTACAGAGTGAGGAACTTGCCAGTCTGCTCCATAGAATTAAGAAGATCTAGTTGAGCTGGTCTGGGTATCTAGCAAGGATGCCCACTGGGCGGTCTATATGGGAGATGTACCAGACATGCTCCATCAGAAGGAGGCCATGGAGCTGGCCCAGGATGTGTTGGGGACATTATAATTCTCAGAAGACCTGGAGATGACTTGTTCCTCAAAGACATGCTGAATACCTCTCAACTGTACAGATTTTTGCAGAATCTCCAGATTTGTGCCTCATATTTTTGGTCTATCTCTCATAAAATTGTGGTTTTCTGGCAAATCATTGAGGACTGAAGTCAGAAAATAATGACAGCCATTTGAGTTTCAGACTTCATACCCTTCATAAAATTGATGTTAGTGAAGCACCTGTTGTTCTATCAACTTTCTAAGTTTGTAAGAGGAATATTTAAAAATTGTCCCTATTTTTGAGCCCTTGTCCCCCCATTATTTATGGCTTTGTCCAGATTCCTTGCTCTAAGGGGATGAGAGGTATGCTGAAGACTGTTGTTGGAAATATGGAAGTCTGGCCCACTCTGCTCTGCTCATCTTGCCTACACTATGACTGTCACCAGGATAAGTGATTAAGAAACTGAATGGATGGGTAGATGGATGGATGGAATGATGGCTAAATGGCTGGATGGTATTTCCTAGAATCCAGTAAAACAAAATGCATTATAGGAACCTCAACAATACACTTTTTGCTTTTAAAATAGACTGTGAAATGGTTTGCATTAGGTAAGAAGTTGGGGGAGGGTCACAAGTTTAGGAGAGCTAATTTGAGAGCAACAATTGATTATGAACTGTATAAAAGTTCATTACAAGATGCTTACTCTGGTAAGATTATGGCTGGTTTTCTAGAACACTATGCCACATGGATTATTACTGGAGAGGAAGCATGCACTATTAAGGCAAGCAACAGATTAAACAGCTGCATGGAATATTGGGAACATAAATGAATTAAAAGAAGTGCTGATGACATTGTGGAGGGATAATCTTTAAATATGAGATTTTTATGATGATTGGACTAAGTAGTGGGTTGCATTTAAGGTAAAATGTAAAAGAGATTATGTTCATGTAGAGCAAATGAAAAGAAAGAACAAGAAAGCCTTAAATGTTTTTTATTTTTAGAAAAACAGAGACCTTTTAGAAAATAATATGCACAAACTGAAGAATGTTATAGTATGTCAGAGATACTTTGTATGATGGAGTAAGTAAAAGGAGAGTAATCCTTTGTTAGTAAAGAAGGCAAAATTGAGCAGTACCTAGATGGAACAGTTGTTAGAGGAAGAGGGAAAGCTTGTGCCTAATCAAAGTGTTACATGCTAATGTCTGAGAAGTTTCTTGCAAATAAATATCGTACGGAAGAGATTAGACTGATTTATGATAGGACAGTACAAAGGTTATCAGGAGAACAGCATGCAGGTATGGGAGGAGAAATTGCCAAGGCAGAGTTCAGAATACACAATAGGTCTGCTTTTGGTGAGGATGGATTTGAGTGTGGGTTTGATAAGGTGATGATGCTAGTAGAAAGTTCTAGACTCTAATGGTACAGAAATGTAGTTTACTGATGGTGTTCATGATGAACATTTCTAGTACAGTAGATACATTTATATGGAGCAAAGGTAGAACATGGGATTTATTAAACTGACATCTTGCAGTTTTATGTAACACAAATTATAAATCATTAATAAAGATTATGCAGGAAATAGGGCCGAGGTGTCTCACTGGGTTTGTAAGTGATAGTTATCAGAAAAATGAAAGATGAGTAACAAACTTGGGAAAGAGAAATTATAAAAATGAAAGACAGCCATTAAGTTACGTGTTCCTTTTTCATTTTTTTTTTTTTTTTTTTTTTTTTTTTTTGCAAACAAAGATTTACTCAGTCACTGTTGTAGTATTCCTAGCATTCAGGATTCCCTACCGTGGAAGCCTGTCATCTGGCCAGTATACCAAAGACTTCCTGTTGCATTTATGGTACACCTGAATGTCACTCAAACTCGACTTGCATACCATAAAGGTGATGTTCAAGCTTCACATAAACAGAGCTGATTGCACCAGTAGGAACACCAGTCTATTGAACCCAAGAGGTACCCTGTACATCCAGGAATCCAGGAAGGAAAGGACTAAAGGGATGGAGGGAGGGAGTGAATACTGCAGCAGTGAAGGCAAGGACATCTACCGTTATGATAAGATTTTACACAACCGTACTATGTCCTTACATTCACCGCTGCAGTATTCTTAATAGATGGGAGAGTGCCAAAGGTCAAGAGAAAACTTGCAAGGGGAAGGAGAAGAAGAAGAAGAGTCCCCTAATCGGCCATGGAGAATGGCACTAGCAAAACTGACCCTAGCTCTAGAGATACCATCCAACTTGTAGTGCTTAGTAAAGGTATGCACAGAAGACCAGGTAGCTGCTTCAAGAATAGAATTAGTAGCTAAGCTCTTAAAAATGCACCAGAAGAAGCCACTACTCTAGTAGAATGAGCCTTGACTAAAGGAGGAAGGCTCTGGCCTTGAAAGGTGTAACAAAAGGAAATAGCCTTAGAAATCCAAGAAGAAATAGTTTGCATGGATACAGCTAAACCCAAAGATCTAGGATGAAAAGAAACAAGCAACTAACAGCCTTAGTCTGGTCCAAATAATGAGTTGCCTATGTACATCAAAGTATGCAGGACCTTCTCACTGTCAGACTGTAGAGAGGACAAAAAAGTAGGCCGATTAATAGACTGATTTCCACTTGTCTCATGCATTCAAAAAAGACAATGAAGCATTGTATGGGTTCAAAATATTTATTGTACATAAACATTGTCAGAAACTGTAACTGGGACATATATTTAAGTTACCAACAATAATTGCGGCACTAAGGATAAATGATTCACTTAAAACCAAGAAATATGTCCAAAAAAAAACATAAAAGTGAATCAAGTAATGAGGCGGTATAAAAAAACTTTTATTAAAATTACCACATAAGCACTTTCACAGTTGAGACACTGCTTCATCAGATATTCAAAGGTTTTAACTCACACATATGCTTTAAATAATACAAAGCATTAGAGCAGCAACCAATCAGAAAAATTCCCTCTGAATACATTATTCTCACCATTGGCCTTTAAAGTAATAGCACAAGCACGCCCTGATTGGTTGTTGGTCTAATGCTGTGTATTATTTAAAGAATATCCATGAGTTAAAACCTTTGAACATCTGATGAAGCAGTGTCTCAACTGTGAAAGTGCTTATGTGGTAATTTTAATAAAAGTTTTTATACTGCCTCATTGCTTGATTCACTTTTATGTTTTTTTGGATATATTTAAGTTAACTGATTCACACATTATTTCAAACACACTTGCATGTGCATCTCCATTCATGTCTGCACTCACTCTGTTTGACTGTACAAAATGTCACTGTTCTCACACGTGCTCAGCAGTTATATGCAAGTGCTATCTAGCTACAGTGGCTCAATAGGAACATTACACATAACAATCTACATCCTCTCTCTTTGATTTGTTCAACATACAAAACGAGAACAAGACAATATATATGCTAGGTAACATTTCAGTTATTAACAACAATCAAACTCAAGACAAGTCACTGTGCATTTTGGATTTGGTTTGGAAATTCTATCTGATCTGGTTACATAAAAGGTTTGACTTGGTTTACCAACAGGGACAGTCTTTGGGGAATTATTCTCAATAGGAACTTCAGGTGTAAAATTAGGATTATTTGAGAAAAATATGCTGTCTTGTGAAGTGGGAACAGGTGTAAGGTTACTCTAAGAAGTAGAGTCTTTGGCACAGGCAATCATAATCTACTGCATCACTGGTTCAGAAACTGAAGTATATGTCTTCGTTTTCTTCTAAATTCTATTCCCTCTGATTAAACAATATCAAATCATGGTTCTTCACAGACACATTTTTGATAATACCCACTTGGTCATATCCTTTGGTTGTCTGCTTGCTTATGATTCTTCCTTGTCTTAGTGGTTTAAGAGGTTTGATAGATTTATCTTAGTACAACTATTGTGAATCACGTCTCTTCAAAGGTTGGGTTTTGATCACTTTATTGTTCTTTGCACTTGGAATCAATAGTTATTTACTGATTGGTAATGTTGTTCTCGTCTGTCTAGACATTAATCTCTGAGCAAGTGAACCAAGCAAGTTATCTCAGGGAATGTTTCTGAGATTGAGAAGGGTAACAAAAACGTCAGTACCATCTCTCTTAGTTTTCTCTAACAAACATTTTGCATTTTGGACTCCATGCTCAACTAATCCATTGGACTGTGGGTGCTAAGGACTACTAGTAACATGGACAAAGTCCCAAGCCTCAGCAAATTTCTTGAGCTGCTGACTGGTCATAGGTGCCAGAAGCTGTTGAGGACTGGGGGGAGGGTCGGAGGGTGAGAGGGCTACTTACTGATCTAAAAAGGGCAATTTTTTTATTTTTTATAACTATTTACTACTGCAACATAGGTTCACTTGGAGGACATTTTAAGCTTAGCCAATTCCCTTTTGGTGCTTGAATTAACATTTTCTGATTGGTCTTACCTATCCCATGGCAGATAATTGTATATTAGCCCTAGTGAGAATAAATGTGATCATACCATAGATAATTTGAGCAGACCCATGTAAGGGATGCAGCATTTAGGAACTGCCTCTATCCATTAGTGGCATGAGGGCAATGCTGGAGTACATTTTCTATTACCCATCCTTAGATCCAAGTTGCATTTGAATATGGACGGATGAGCTTTGTTTTATTGTTATGGATAGTCTGTTCTGGAACAGTGGTACTGCAAGCCTGGAATTTCTTCTCTAATAGGAATCTGCTGTCTGCTTTTGAGTGATTTGGAAATCAAGTGGGGATCCTTCTCCTCCTTATCATCATCTGTAACTTTAGTAATTTTGGACATGCAAACCTCAAACATGATACCGGCCTCATGCAGGGTTGCGGTAGTAGGATTCTGAACAGGTGTTGGTCATACTGCTGATTCTGAAACCTTTCCAGTACATCATAGTCTGACTGAAAAGTCATGATATTAGACCTAGGCCTCTTAAACATTTTATTTTGAATGGCCAGAACTTCAGGGCTAAAAGATCCACCATCTTTACTTGGGTGAGGTGCTTAAGGTGCTGAGTTTTCAAGTAGAAGTTGAGAGATGAAAGCCATGTTCTTAAGGTCTTTGAAACAAAGGACTGACATTGTACAATTTTTATAGTCTTGCTGTGAACCTTAAGCAATAAAAGCACTGGGAGTGAAGATCCTTGTAGGGAATTTGCCTAGCACAATCACACTTTCCCCTATTAGCTAGTATATAACAGATCAACAAACAGCACTGCAACTGAAAAAAAACAAGGAATGTTCTCCAACATGGCACTTGTCTGAACCAGTGATGGCCACATCAGGTGCAACACTTGTGTTCAGACTGATGGTGAGATAATCTGATGATTTATGCTCATACGTCTGCCTATGTATCCTTGTGCTACTGACTTAGACTATACTATAGCTTTGGTACCCTGGCTGGATGTCCAGATTAATTGTCAAGATAACCCAACAGTTTGGACAGTGATCTAAGGAAGAACATATTACTTTCAAGAACCTTAGGAGGATCTGTGGGAAAATGATTTGAAAGTTTTTTAGCCAATGCCTTGGATACCTGTTTCCACAGAAAAGTTATATGAACTAGAGAATTTTACTAGAAAAGACAGAGAAATGCAATTGTTAAGAGATACTGTTATAAATGTCTACCTGTAACAGAAGAAATCAGTACATCTGGATATTCAGATCTATTTACCTTGTCAAAATAAGCTTTCCTTTCAATAAAGTTTGGTGTTCAGAGGAGGCAAAATCATAATTCCAGGACATCTGTAAGACTCTTTTCTTATAAAAATTCATGAAATATTAAATACAAAGAATGCTTGTGGCTATCCCATTTGATCCAGAAATATAACATCTGCAGTACTTTTTGAAATCAAAATACTCATAAAGAGTTAATATAGGCATAAGTAAGTATCTTCTTTGGATGAAAGTTAAAGTTGATTCATTGCAGTAAAAAAGAATCAATCTGACATGGTCTGGTTCATCTTTCTTGACCACTTGGATTGAAACAAGTTGTTTTTGTCTACTTGCAAACAATAAAACTTTCAGGCGTCATCTCATCCCTTTACTCGTAAGGCATAGCTTTTTGCCTTTTTTCTCCAAGTCTTATTTACCACTCATTACTTCTTTCCAGGCATATGTTGTCAGTATTTATTTCTTCTGTTCCTTTCCTCTGGTCTTCATTAATCCCTTTTAAGAAAACTTTTTTTAAATTTGCCCTAACCTTTTGTGATGATAATATCCTGTACTGTCCATTCCAGATGAAATATCCTCTTTCACTATTTTTATTACTTCATTAAACTTTTACAAAAGTTTGTCTGTTACCTTCCTTTCCACTGATTTATGTCAGTGTGTCAAAAGAAATGTAAGCAAGTGATAGTACTGAAAAACTGAAATATCTGAAAGTTGCTGCCAATGAACCTCTGGAAATCAACAAATCGATCCAACACACCACTGAAGACAAACCTCAAATTTAATGAAATACACGTGAAGCGCTTTTCGTCGCCCAAGTTTGAGCAACTTCCTCAGACTAAAAAAGTTAATTACATTAACATATTTATACTCTCACGTCACTAATATATTTATTGAGAGTGTCAATTAACAACAATCATTAAGTTAAAGAACCCGTCATGTTAAAAAACAACCAAGTATTGCTACTTCCACAGCTGACAACAGCAAGTGAGTTCTAAACACAAGCATTTAATACATAAAGTAAAAATGTTTATATTTGTACTTATCTCCAAGAAGTATACATATGTATGTAAAGATAATATAATGTATAAAATTATATAGTATTTCATAGATGTTTTTCCAATACTTTAACATCCTGTAAAGTTGAAACATATCACATTCTCTTGATACCAAATCAGGTCTCTAAATTATTAAGTATCTTACCACTGGTGTTATTATAAAATAACAGTTCAGAACAAAAATAAATTTTCCAAACTAGTTAATTCAATACTAAAATCCCTAAAATTTTAAAAACTAAACCTATAACAAGGTAAAACCTGTTACAAAAGGCTCGGGATGAACTATACAAAGGAATAAGACTAGAATACAAATAGCTAATAAGGGTCTACATAAAAGAAGTTTGTACAACCTATAATGGGTAATATGTAGAAGAATGTGTGTGAAAGTGTGTCACATGTAATAATATAGAAAGTCATATATACTATGCTACAAGTAGTATAGGTACTTGAATCATTTAACTACGATTCAGACTTCTAAGTTTAAGTAAGCAGCCTATATTGCAATGGTCATTTAAACCTGGATGGCAAAAGGCATTAGTACGCCATTGCCAAGTAAGTTCTCGCTCTTCTAGCAATAAATTGTAAGGCCCCCCTCTAATATTAGTCTGGATCTGATCCAGTGCTGAAAATTTGAAACTGTGCCCTGGGTACATGGATATGTGTTTAAATAGGGCGTTTTCCATTTTGTTGTGCTGTATAGCATATGTATGCTCATAAACTCTTTCTTTAAACTGCCTTTCAGTCTTCCCTATGTAGAAAGCTGAACAAAGTGAGCATGAAGCTACATATACTATTAATTTAGAACAACAATTTAGTTTGTATCTAATTTCGTACTTCTTATTGTTGATAATGATCCATTCTCCACTATACATGTATTTACACATACTACAATTCTCACACATTTTCATTCCATTCCTTCTACTAAAGTTTTTAGTAGGGTTACCTTCCAAAATATTTTTCAAATTGTAACCCCTTCTATACACAACTCTAGGATAATTGCATAGTTTCTGAGAAATACTCTTATCCTGTTGGATTATTGACCAGTTTTTAAATAGCAATTTTTTAATAAGGTCACTATCCGTACTAAAAGTCGTGATGAAACTAATTCTAAACTCATCGCCAACCTGGATTTTAGAATCTGGACCGTCACTCTCTTCCAAAAGGCATGTTTGGCTAACTTCTGCTGTAACATCTGCTAAAACATGTGTTCCCTCGTCAACAGACTGATTTAAAATGGGAACAATAATACCATTAAGTCTCTTAAACCTTACTTCCTCTACAATTTCTTCAACAAATTCAAGCGGGTAGCCTCTCTCACTGAAAAAGTTAGTAAGTAAGTCACATTCAGAATCAAAGTCGTTGCTATAAGTAGTCATCCGAGCTGCTCGTATCAATTGACCCTTAACTATAGACTTTTTCTGTGTGATAGGATGAAGGCTTGAAAAATGTAAGTAAGAGTTGCAATAAGTCTCCTTTCTATGTATTTTAGAAAAATATTGGCTATTAACAGTATCTTTTGATAGGTTCACATCCAAGTAATCAATAGAAACTAATTGAAAATTAGAAGTGAACCTCAAAAAGTCTGTAGTGCTATTGAGAAAGTTTAAAAGCTTGTCTGCTTTTCTTTGATTGCCCTCAAAAAGGATAAAGATATCGTCCAGGAAGCGAGTGTAAAACTTGATGGAGGGAAACCAAGTTTCGTTGTTAAATATAAACTTGTGTTCCCAATATGCCATAACAGTATTTGCCAAACTGCCCCCTACTGGGGACCCCATTGCAACACCACATTTTTGCAAATACAATTTCTCGTTGAAAGTAAAAAAGTTATTGGTCAAGATGATGTCAATCAAGGTTGTCACTGTAAATATTTCATTTGTTGAAGCGCCTTTTTTATGTAAAAATAGGTTAACCCACTCTATAGCCTCTAAATGAGGAATAGATGAGTATAAGTCAATAACATCCACAGTGACAAAATTGTATTCTTCGTTATATGATATATCATTAAGATTTCTCAAAAATGACCACGAATCTTTGCAATATCTGCACTTCAGTAGTTAAGTATTTTTTTAGAATACTATCTACCAGTTTAGCTGATGCATATGTTATAGAGTCTCGACCATCTATGAGTGGTCTAAATGGAGGGTCAGAAATATTTTTATGAATTTTAGGTGTTGCAAACATAATTGGGATCCTAGGCCAGTTCATACTAATATAGTGATAACTATCTAAATCAATGTAACCATCCATGAATAAGTCACTGTAGTAACTTTTAATCATTCTATATGCAGTATTTAGTTCATTTAAGGATACTTCCTTGTATGTTTCGTTAGCTAAAATATTTTCTACTCTGTCAATGTAATCAAAATTGTTAAATAAGGTAATTCCCCCGCCTTTGTCAGGTTTGATAGCCCTAATATTAAGTGTTTTAAAAGTAGATAATAACGTTTGTTCTTCCTTACTAATATTGCTTCTCTGCCTGTTTTTCCTATAAATTCCAGAGTATGCATTGTTACTAATACTACGCAAATCTAATTCCATAATGTTTTCAAATGTAGACAGTGTAGGATGTAACATAGGATTATATTCACTCACAAGTTTAAGTGGTTGTTTAACTGATGGAGCATGTTCTAAAAGAATGCTAAGATTTAATTTCCTAACAAATAGTTTAGTATCCTTGATACACTGTACCAAGTCCATACTTTTAGTAGGTACAAAAGATTGTCCCCTAGAAAAAACATCAGCCAGAGAAGGTTCAATATCAATACAAGAAAAATTGTAAATCACAAAGTCCCCTGCTTTGTTATACACAATATTAGGGGTGTTCACTTCTCGGTCTATCTCTTCGGTTTGTATGTTGGACCGAATTGGTTTTTTTGATTGTTGGTGTTGATAAGAGTTCTGCTGATTGTTTTGATTATAATTATTAACATAGTGTCTCTTAGGAATGGCCCCTGAGTTCTGTCTGTCGTAGTTGTTACCCTGGTTAGATGAAGTAGTCGGTAGACCGTCCTGATAGTCCCTGTTAGGTGTAAATTGTCTTCCGTTTCTCAAATGGCCAGCCCAAGTGTTGTTGTTTCTATTGTTCGATCTGTCCGTCAAAGACCTAGAATTGGGTTCAAGACTAGTGTCTTGTTCGTCAATAAAGGTCTCTAAAGTACTAGCATCGTTCACTGTAATGTCATTAGGTACATTGATACCCCCTGGTGGTTTAGGGTATGCTTTACCTTGGTCATACGCAAGTCTATCTCTAGTAAGTTTTTTATTTTTAGTAAACTTTAATTTATTCAAAAGTTGTTCAATAGATGAAAAAATTCTGTCATAGTCGAATTTGTATCTATTGAATTCCAAATGATTCGTAATAAAGTTGTTAAGCGTCTCAACTTCTTTGCTGAGCTCTGAAATTTGAAGCCTGTAGTGTTTTATCATACATTCCATAAGTGCTAGACCCTGCTCGTTGAACAAATTCATTAACTCAGTGTGGAATAAAGAGTTGAACAACAGTCCAGTCAGGTAAACATGGTGCCTTAAACCTTTAGGCACAATGCGCAGTCTACAACACTCCAGAAAGTAGTTAACTTCAAGCTGAAGTTTTTTAATTTTCAGCAATTTAATGTCAAGAAGTTTAAGATTGTTGGTAAATTCTTTTTCACTCACCTCCTGTGTGTCCGCGTTGGGAGCCGGTTGCTCCGTGTTGTTAAAGTTGTTAAAATTAAGGTAGTTTGTGTTCTCAATCCAGTCCTTGAAAATGGGAGCTCCAATAAGCTCCCCAACGCCATTAGACCTCAAGTGCCCCTGTAAACCAGGTTCAACGGTGAGTGCAGGAGTAATATTGTTAGCGACTAGCAACTGGTGGTTCTGTTCACTTAAAACAGAACTGTTTGAGTTACCCAGCGAAAGTTGTGTTCCATTATTAGCTTGCAGAGAGTTCAAAGTACTAGAAATATTACCGCCAGTTGATGTAGCTGGTGTGCGTTGTCCCGGAGGTATGGAATCCAATGAATTACAGCTTTCCGGTACTTGCGAACTAGAAAGGTCAGCTGCACCAAGTTGGGAATCGAGACGGGATGAAAGCTTGTTGACCCTTTCAGTCAGAGCCAAAATTAGGGCTGTCAGGTTCATGTCATCGTCACAGGAAGGTTTTTTCCTTCTCACAATATTCTGAGAAGGAGGGATTACTTCCTCATCTTCACTTTGGCCGTTGGATGCCATAAAACACAGCAGACAAACTCGGTGATGAAAAACAAACTAAGGAAATCAACAAATCGATCCAACACACCACTGAAGACAAACCTCAAATTTAATGAAATACACGTGAAGCGCTTTTCGTCGCCCAAGTTTGAGCAACTTCCTCAGACTAAAAAAGTTAATTACATTAACATATTTATACTCTCACGTCACTAATATATTTATTGAGAGTGTCAATTAACAACAATCATTAAGTTAAAGAACCCGTCATGTTAAAAACCAACCAAGTATTGCTACTTCCACAGCTGACAACAGCCAATGAACCTCTGAACACACACACACACACACACACACACACACACACACACACACACACACACACACACACACAAAGCAGTGTAATATAAACAACGGAGCACACAGCCAAGAGCAGCATAATATAAACAGAGCTCAAAGGAGCATAATAGGAGCCCAAAGCAGCATAAAATAAACAGAGCACTTCTTACCGTTGGTGACTCTGTCTGGCAACAGGCTTACAACAATGAGATTGAGATAATTTTCCGTGCACTTTTGTGTTTTAAAATCACGTTAGCATGTGATGCATGCATGAGTCTTCTGTTGGGTCCTCCTTAAAGAAAAACATGTCCTGCAGCTGTAAAAGCCCCCTCTCCCTCGCTCTATGGTTCTGGTGCCTATGTGACTGGTAAACTGCATACCATTGACAGATACAACTTTGTGTGGACTACCATGCATAGAAAAATGTCTCTTCAGCTTTGTAATGACAGTGCTGGACATTAGATTAGGAAGAAGGTCAATTTCTAACCAATTTGAGTAAGAGTGTACTAACACTAAGTAATGTTGACCATTCCATTTGAAAATATCAGTAGCAACCATCGACCATGGTTGTTCAGGAATCTGGTTTAGCTGAAGTGGTTCTTTTTGTTGTTGTGATTTAGTACTTTTACAAATAGAACATGCTAGAGTTTCCTTCTCTATATCATTTGATATAGAAGGCCAAAATACTATGCCTCTTGCCCTTCTTTTGGTAGAATCAGTACCTGAGTGTCTACAATGTAAGATCTGGATATATTTCTGTTGTAGCCCTGAAGGGATAATTACTTTTTCACTTTTCATGATGATACCATCTTCCATCATGAGCTCGTCTCGGTAAGGAAAATATTTCTGAGCATCAGGTGGTAGACTGGTTTGTCACATTGACCATCCTTGACTGATAACATGTGTCAGCTTCTGAAGAACTGGGTCTAGAGCTGTGTAATGCCTAAGTTCATCAAGATGGAATGAGGAAAAATGTTTGACTTCCATGACTTCAAGTCTGGTTTCTTATTGCCATGCTGTTCCATTATTTGTCTCGGTGCTCTTGACAAAGCATCTGCAAGGTATAAATATTTGCCTTTTGAGTAGACAATATTGAAATTGCGCTTTTGCAATTTTAACATCATGCATTGCAGATGTGCTGGGGCTGAATGTATTGTTTTTTTTTAGAACTGTCACTAGAGGTTGGTGATCAATCTCTATTTGAACAGGTTTGCCATAAATATAATCACTGAACTTCAAACATGCAAACACTACTGCCAAAATCTGTTTTTCAATTTGTGTATACTGCATTTCAGTTTGAGTTAAAAATCTGGATGCATTGGCTACTGGTATGCCTTCTTGAAACATGCTCCACCAAGACCACACTTTGAAGCATTGCATGAAAGAGTACAGGTTTGCGATCATCATAATATCTCAATGTGGGTAGACAAGCAATTTTCTATTTCAGAACTTCAAATGTTCTTTGGTGCTGTTCTAACCAGGGCCAGTTTACATTTTTGTGTGTCAACTCAAGTAAAGATGCTGAAAGCTCACTCAAGTCTGGGACGAACTTTCCTAAATAAATGAAAATACCAAGAAAACTTTGCAAAGATTTTCCAGAACTGGCATCTCAAGAACAGCAGCTTGCTTAGACAGATCTGATTTTAGGCCTGAACAAGTAAACAAATGACTCACATAAGTAACTTCTCTCAGCTTGAATTTACATTTCTGAAGATTCAGTTTAAGACTGACTTCACGGGCACTGTCTAGAACTTTCTTGAGGTTTCATGTTTGTCTTCACCATGACCCCTACAATAATGTTGTCTACTATGATAGCACATGTATAACCTGAAAAAATTTGTTCCATCACATGCTGAAAGACTTCACTGGCAGAATTTATCTCAAATGGCATTTTCAAAAATCTGTACCTACCAAATGGTGTACTGAAAGTAGTTAACAATGAAGATTTGTAATCCGGTGAAATTTGCCAAAACAAGCTTTTAGCATGAGTGAAAAAAATAGTGGCATTTGGCATGAGAGCTGATACTTCTTCTACTGTGCACATCAGATGATGAGGATGTTTAAGTGCTTTGTTTAAATCTCTGGGATGAGTATATATTTGAATATCGTCTGCACTTTTCTTATGAACTATGACCATGGAGGATAGCCGTTCAGTCATTCTTTTACTGGAGTTATCACACCTGAATTCACCATTTTGTCTAGTGCTGTTTTGACTTTGCTTTACATTGCTACCAGAACCTTCCTTGCTGGTCTAACAACTGGGCTTACTTCATGGTTTAACTTCATGGAATAAGTGACTGATAGCTTGGTGGGCTCATCTTTGAAAATATCAGTGTATTCACAAAAAATATTCTGTGTAAAACTATTGTGGTTCTTCAGACTTACATGGTGAACTTCTTTGTTAAATGAAATCAATTCCACTCTCAAACTATCTTTGAAGCCTAACAATGACTGCAAGTGTCTTTTGACTACGTAAAACTGCAAGTCATAGCTGTTCCCAACAGAATGGCATGTGACAGTTACTGCACCATCAATTTGAACCTCTTCACCACCATAAGCAACAAGTTTTGCACACTTTGTGGAATCAAGTTTTTCACCAGCTTTCACCTTGGCAAACATTTTTGCCGATATAACATTGTACTTGGAGCCAGTATCTAGTTTAAGCTCTACAGGTTTTCCATTAATCCAAAAGGTACAAAATATTTCACCCTTTGCTGCCAAACTCCCAGTCAGCTGATAGTTCACTTATTAACTGTTTCATCGAGCACAGAGACACCATCAACATAAAAAGTTTACTGGCGGCTTTCAAACTGATCTACTTGCTTCTTTGGATGCTCTCTTTTATTAAAAAAATTGTGCAACTTTAGACTTATAAAACCTTTTGAAATGATTCCACTTTTTACGTCTGTGACATTGTTGATCAAAAGCTAAACACTTTTCTTGTGTAGGCTGATTGTTGCCTCCACAGTTTCGACAGTTGAACAATAAGATTACCTGCAGATTGGTTTGGTTTATGGTTAAAATTTGGTACTGCCACATTCTTCAGCTTATATCTCTTATTCATCTTAGCTTTGTGTCTCACACTATTAACATTCACACTAGTAGACACTGTATGCAGGCTTTTCTCATTTGTAAGCATTTTTGTGTGCTCATATATTTAACAAATCTCTATAGCTTTGCTCAACATTAAATCACTATCTCAAAGCAAAATCATTGTCACTGCATCATTATTAACACCACACACAAGTCTGCCCTTTATCAACCTATCTCGCAAATCAGCAAATCTGCACAGTTTTGCTTTATTTCTCAAGTCAGTAATATATGCTGCCATAGTTTTGCCAGGCTTTTGATTTCTAGTGTAAAACATGTGCCTTTCCATTGTAATATTCATTCAAGTTACACATTTCTCTTTATTTATGTTTTAAGCACTCAGGGTCTTCCTGCATTTCAGCCTGTATCACAATATGGTGGTTTTCCCCTCCCCTGCATACATGGCAGGTGCATACACAAATAAGTGTTCCCTCTCAATGGCTTCTGAGCCTGCTAAATTAAGAAGTATGAATGCCTTTGTGCATGGGTTTTTATCAGGAAAAGCAGCATGTATGTAAATATCATATTCTTGTTGAAACACTCTCCAATTCTCAGCAACGATATAATCAAACACCAGCAGTTCAAGTCTGTGAAATCCCTCTGCCATATCAACAAAATACTTTTAAATATAAGCATAGACCAGGAACTTGTAATAATGCACAAATGTACAACAATCTCATGGAAAAGGCCTCTCTTTAACACTGGAAACACTGCGAACATTCTATAGTTTTAATTAATGTGAAAAAGTAGTACATTGTGAAAAAATGCAGCCATTTTAGCCCTTTCAAACATCTTAAATATTTCAGAAGTTATTTCAAACACTTTCATACTTATTTTGAATACTTTTATCAGTATGTCACAATTTCAGACAGTTTGTTTATCTTAGTAATTATTTTGAATGTTTTAAATGCTTTGCCTCACATTTGTCTACTGAAAATTATTTAAACAAATTTAAGTACTTTTGAACAACCACTGGCTTCTTTGTGAGTTCACTCTGGTATATTCCTCCACTTCTAACTATGTGTCTTATTGCTTGTGTGCTGCTTCAATTTTGGATCCCATTCTCCCAGCATGTCTCTTGTCTCATGCATTTAAAAGAGATGATGAAGCGGTGTATGAGTTCAAGATATTTATTGTACATAAACATTGTCAGGAACTGGAAATGGAACATATATTTAAGTTAGCTGATTCACTCATTACTTCAAACACACTTGCATGTGTATCTTCATTCCTGTCTGCACTCAGTCTGGCTGATTGTACAAAATGGCACTGTTCTCGCATGTGCTCAGTACTTATATGCACGTGCTATCTAGCTACAGTAGCCCAATAGGAACATTGCGCATAATGATCTACACTGATTAAGGAAAAGCTGATTAACCACCTTAGGCATAAAAGAGGGTTTAGTGCATAAAGACACCCTATCCTCATGAAAAATCAAAAAACAAGGATACGCCATAAGGGCCTGCAACTCAGACACCCATATGACAGAAGTAAGAGCTAACAACAGAACAGTCTCCCAAGAACAATGTTGCAAAAAAGCTGAAACTGTAGGCTCAAAAGGAGCCTGACTTAACTTCTCCAAAACAAAATTAAGATCCCAAGGAGGTGTAACAGAGGATGCTTTTGAGAAATTGTTTAACCTTGCTTCTAGAAACTAAAGGAGGAGATAAAGGGAGACAAGCACAGATGGCTGATAAGTGGGCCTTAATAGAAGAATAGGCCAAACCAGCATTGAGTAACTCACACAAATATGAGAGAACCAAAGGAACACCACAGTAAGTGGGTTCAAGTAACAAGACAGACACCAAATAGAAAGCCACTTCCATTTGGATAAGTAAGATTTCCTCCTAGTAGGTTTCCTGGCCTCCAGCAGAACTTGCAGCATGTCCTCAAAAAAGGTGTCGATGGGAAATCAAAATCCCATCACCCACAATGTCAGTTGAAGCATGGACAGGTGGGAATGGATGAGTGATCCCTTTTCTTGTGTGAGTAAATCCACCCTGTGAGGTAACATGATGATTGCCCCTGACTAGATGTAGAAGTAGAGGGAGCCAGTGTTGTCATGGCCAAAAGGGGTCACCAACAAGATTTTGGGAGCATCCTGTTGAATTTTGAACAGGACTTTCAGAATGAGAGGAAGAGGAGGGAATGCATAAAGAAACATCACCTTCCAAGAAAATGAGAGGGTGTCCACCTTCCATACCAGAGGACCTGGGACCCTCGCACAAAACAAAGGAAGTTGTGTGTTCAAAGAGGAGGCAAAAAGATCCATTTGAGGAGTACCCCACTGGTGAATAATGTCCTGAAACACATCCCTGTGAAGAATCTCTTCATGGGACTGAGTTAAGGACCTGCTCAGAGTGTCTGCCTTAATGTTCTGACTGGAAGGGATATAAACCGCCTGAAGAGTCACTTAATACTTGACAGCAAGATTCCATACCAGAAGTGCCAACCGGCAAATAAGGTAGGATCTTGTTCCTCCCTGTTTGTTGATATATCACATCACTGTGGTATTATCTGTGAAGACCTTGAGAGGTCCAGGAGGGAAAAGAGGATGAAAGGTCTGAATGACCAGCAGAAGAGCTCTCATCCCTTTGAAATTGATGTGCTCCCTCCTCTGGTGAGGCGACCACACCCCCTGTACACTTTGGGAGCCAGAAGTCACCCCCCCAGCCCATGTCTGAAGTGTCTGTGAACAATTCCTGAGAGGGAAGAGGGGGTGAAAAGGGACCCTGGGTTCAGAAACAACTGCTGAATCCGTCAGTGACTTTCCTGTCTGAGACAAGGAAGAAGAAGAACTACAAAGTCTAGAGCATGTGCATGTTGAAGCCACACTGACTTCAGAAACCACTGAAACTTTCTCATATGAAATTTGGCCAGAGGGAACATTGGAATGATGGATACCATGAAACCCAGAGCTTTCAGAAATTCCCTGGTGGCAATGGAAGCCAGAGGAAGAAGAGTGTCAAAGAAAGAAATGAGAGTTAAGGCCTTCAGAGGAACAGGGATGCAAGCATAGGGACCAACTGAATCCTGCAACCCAGAAAAACATGATCCTGAGAAGGAGTTAGAGAGGGCTCTGTCCTAGGCCCTTACTTGTTTAGATTGTATTTTTCAGATCTAACTTTTTCATCTGAGGTGTTCTATAGTCTATATGCAGATGACCTGAAATTGGGTAAACTGATTGCAAGTGTTACAGATAAGGCATGTCTGCAAAATAACTTGACTAAATTGACCATTTGGGCACAGGAGAATAATATGCTGATAAATATATCAAAAACTAAGCATATGAGATTTGGGAGACACAAACTGAAAGGTGAATATTTAATACAGCGCACAGTGATTGAAACTGTAGACTCATTTAACATCTACATGGGTAGATTCAGCTATGAGTTTTTCTAATCATATCAGCCAATTGGTTAATGATAGTTATAGAACTATAGGATGCATAAAAAGATTTATAAAGTCTAGAAAATTAAAAATAATGAAGTCATTGTTTGTTAGTTACATTAGACCCAAACTTGAGTATGGAATAAAAATATAGAAACCGTATGAGAAGACAAGCATAAGTAAACTGGAAAGAGTACAGCGGAAATATGGATGTGAATATCTAATTTATTATTATAGGCTAAAATATCTGCACTTGTACAGTGTTTCTTACGGATATCTAAGAAGAGATCTTATTCAGGTATGTAGGGCATTTAGGGACAACTACCTCTGGGAATGCTTGGGGTTATCAAAAAGTAGTAGAGAATCATCAGACAGCCTATGTAGAAGATTCTATAGGAATGAGAAGTGAACTAACTGGTTCTCTGACAGAGTAACTGATGCATGGAACAGGCTACCAAATTACATTAAAGCAAGCACTAGTTTAGATATTTTTAAGAACAGTCTGGATACTCATCATGGGAACAAGTGTTTTGGTATATTGGCAAGCTAGAAGGGCATTTATGCCCGTGCTTGAAATATTTGTATGTATGTATGCAAGGAGGAGCAGGAACCAGAAACCCCTGAGAAGGCTTTAAAGACATTAAAGCAGAAAATAGCCCCTGAATGAAAGCCTGTCATTCACTCTGAGGATCCATAGGAGCAGAAGAAACACATTTAAAATTTTCTTTCTTTTTTAAGGGAACATCCTCTCCAAAAAAGCTGAGAAGACTCAGACCCAGGACAGTAGTCGAGAACTGTAGTAAGAACTCCTTCCCCAGCTAAAAAACTGAGGAAATCCCCTAAGCCCCTCAGAAAAAATCAACCGTGCATCCCCGTGAATTTATTTTATTTATTATTTTATTTTACATTTGTTGACCGGGCTAGTCTAACTGGATATATGTCCATTTTCAATAGAGGCCCGGAGAGAAAAGCTCCAAGCATGAATAGTGACAAAGTTAACAATATATAAAAAGACTTGTAAAATCACAATACAGAGGCAGCATTGGTCAAAAGAAAAATTATAATAATAAAATTATAAACTATAAAAATTATACTAAAAAATTTTACTAAACACAATAGTGGGTATGAGCAAAACCCAATTAAGAGAGAAAAGCCCTTATATTTTATCCTCTTACTATGAATAAAAGAGTAGTAACTAGATTTGGAGGCATAGGTTAGAGGAGTAGGGAAAGGGGTAAGAGCAGGAAGGGGAAAAAGATATCAGTCTGGGTTAGCACGTGGACAAAGCCAACAAGTTTTAAGATGTTCTTTAAGATGTTTTTTAAATAGAGAAGTAGAAGCAAGGGTTGATAATTCAGAAGGAAGCTGATTCCAGTTTTTACCTGCTGTGTTTGAGAAAAGTGAGTCACCAGCTTTGTTGTTAGATTTAATCGAGGAAACTAGGAGCTTATTAGCAGAGCGTAGTGTAGCTAGATTTTTATATGGTGTAATCAGAATAGTGAGGATAGGGGTGTTATTGGGGTGGTATAGGATCTTTTGAGTGATAAGTAATTGTTGACAGTCTATGGTTCTGCAGTTCTAGCCATCCAAGTTGTTTGAGGTTGAGGCAGTGGTGAGTTTTAAAGGGGGAGCATGTGATGAATCTAGCTATGCTATTATAACAGGTGGAAAGTTTGGAGAGGTTGTTTTTAGATAGGTTAGTATATATAGCAGAGGCATAGAAAAGGGTAGAAATGAGGTGGGTCTGGGCAATAGTTTTCCTGGCAGAAGGGGTAAGGAAGGGTTTAATTCTATAGAGGGTACCAAGTTTTTTGTTAACAGACTTTATGGTGGAGTTAATGTGGTCATCGTAGCTGAGACGATTATCAATTGTTACACCTAGTAGGCTGGATTGTAGTGTCTGTGGTAATGTTGGTACCATTGTTAGAGGTTACAGAGAAGAATGGATTGATTTATGAGTTGGAGTAAAAGGCAGTAGTTTTGTTTTTTGGGATTTAGGAGGAGGCAGTGTTGCATAAACCAGTTTTCAACATTATGAAAAACAGTTTGGGTGAGGGACTGGAGAGAGGCTATATTCTTAGCTGTACAGATTAAGGTGGAGTCATCTGCATATTGAATGCAGGTGGCTTGAGGTATGTTCATGTGTAGATCGTTAATAAATAAGGAAAAAAGAAGGGGACCTAAGTTAGAGCCTTGGGGTACTCCAATATTTACTGGAAGTAATGAAGACAGATTGTTATCCCAAAGTACTGCTTGCTGTCTATTTTCCAGATAAGACCTAAACCATTGTAATGCTTGTGGATTGAGAAAATGGGCCTTTAGTTTGTCTAGAAGTAAGTTATGGTTAACCATATCAAAGGCTTTTGACAGGTCAATAAATAATCAAGAGGAAAAAGAGTTATTGTTACGATTTTTATTTATAGAGTCGGTGAAGGATAGTAGGGCAGTCGTTGTGCTATGGAATGGTCTGAAGCCATGTTGCCAGTTTGCTAGTAGGTTATTTTGTAGTAGGTGGTTAAGTAGTTGTTTGTGAATACATTTTTCCATTATCTTAGCTAATGGGGAGAGTAAGGCAATAGGTCAAAAGTTAGAAAGCTCAATAGAAGATCCACCTTTATGTAGAGGGATGATGTGGGATACTTTCCATATGGTAGGGATTTTGCCTTCTGAGATAGTTCTGTTAATAAGGATAGAGATGGGGTAGTCTATGGCTTTTGCGGCAATTTGTAGGTATTCAGATGGGAAACGGTCAGCAGAAGGGGTGCAAGGTTTCAGTTTTTGAAGTAGCTTACAGATGAGAGATGTAGGTATAGGTTGTATATGAAAGGTAGGAGATAAAATCTTGGAGATATTTAGTGGGGAAGCAGTAAAAGGAGGTAAAGAAATGGCTAGGGTTTGAATGGCTTCTGTAAAGTAGTTATTAAAGGCATCAGGGATCTGGTTGGAGTTATTATGGTTGAAACCTGCTGGGGCAGGAGTAGTAGAGTGACATGGCTGAAGAAGTTTGTTCATCCCTGACCAAAATTTTTGTGGAGTTTGTTGACTGGTTTGTTGGAGGTGAAGGTAGAAGTATTTTTCGTCTCTAATAATATCGTTCATGGTGGCATTTCTTAACTGTTTAAAGTGGATGTGATCTGATGGACATTTGGTAGCTCTTCATTTAGCCCAGATTTTATTTCTGAGGAGCATGTTTTGTCTAGTTTGTTTTGTGAGCCATGGGGCAGATTTGGTTCTTATTCTAGTAGAGCGATAAGGTGCATGGTAATCTAGGATTTGAAGAAAGTTCGTGTTAAAGTAGGTCACAGCCTCATCAAGTTCAAGATGGGTCAGTGGTGACCAGTCACATGCTTGCAGTCCATTTAGGAAGCTGTCTGGATTAAAGAATTTTTTTGAGATTATGATTAGTTGGGATATGGACTTTTTGTCTAATAATGTAGGTAAGCATATGGTCGCTGATATCGTCGGGAAGGGTTCCTGGAGTATAAGTTTCAGGGTGGCTATTAATAAGGATCCAGTCAAGAGTAGTTTCCTTACTGCTAGGTTTGCGGATTCTAGTAGGAGTGGTTATTAATTGTGAGAATCCAAAGAGATTTATGTGGTTAGTAGGGTTAGGGGAACTGCAGGCAAACCAGTCAATGTTAAAGTTACCCAGTACAATGGTCTCCTGGGGTAGTTGGGTAGAGAGGTAACTAAGTACGTTTTCAAGAGTATTGGTATTGTTACCAGGGGGGAGATACATGCAAATTGGATAGATAGATTTGGAGTTGTTGATTTGGAGTTTGGTAGTCAGGATTTCAGATTTGGTGTCTAATGATGGAAGCACATTAAAGGGGGAAATTTGGAGATTAGATTCATAGAGAAAGGCTATACCGCCACCTTTTTTGGTTTTACGGTCACATCTAAGGATATTATAGCCAGGAGGGCTAATCTCCTGGTCTAGAGTAGATGGTTTTAGCCAAGTCTCTGTAAGACATAGAATATCAAATGTGTGCAAATAAAGGAGTGCATGCAGGTGGGAAATTTTATTGTTAATACTTCTAATGTTAAGGTGAGCTATCAGGAGGGAGTTAGGTGGTTTAGTTAATGTAGAAATCACAGGCAATGTTAAATTGTCAAGGTTATTGGTATAGTCAGTATTGGGGTCAGGGATTGGATGAATATCACTGTCTAAGAGGGGGTGTTGCTGAGACAGACACCTGCAAAGCCTCATTGGACATCCTGCCAGTCGGAACCTCACTATCCTCAACACAGTCACAGCAGAAGAATCTGCAACACAGCCAGGCAAGCCTCTGAGTTTGTAACAACCTCAGGAGAAACACCTGGCAGAGGCTGGAGAGTGGAAGATTCTGGTCGTACCTTTTTCACCTTCCTCTTCCCTAACGGCTGACCCTCAGGGCAGGAGATTCCATCCATTGTATCTTTAGCAAGAAGCTTAAGATCTTGGTTGTCAAGATACAAGGAAAGAGAAGAAAGTCTATGTGAAGGGTTTTTGGAATGAATGTTTGGCAAATAGAACAAGATGTATGGTCTTGAGATGTTCCTAGACAAAAAAGACACTTATTGTGGTGGTCTTTATGGGGAATCTGTCTCACACACTGGCATTAACCCTTCTTGGATGACGTTAACCCCAAGGAGCACAAAAAAGCCAAGAGGAAACAAAAACACACAGTGAGACACTTATCTGCACTGCAAACAGGTGTAGGTAATCACTGGAGAATGAAAATGTGTTCAGCTGGCAAACGGGGCACAGGTAAACAGACCGACAGTAAAAATACGCATTCAGACTGGTGGCAAAGATGTTCTATTTATGGTAAGTCTGAACATCTCCCTACAGTACACAAGGAGCATTTGAGTGATGTTCAAGCATACTTTAAATGCATCAGGAAGTCTTTGGTATACTGCCTGGATGACGGGCTTCCATGCCATGGGATCCCAAATTTTAAGAATACTGCAGCAGTGAATGTAAGGACATCCATCATGCCAATGTGCCTTATTTATTTGCTGATGAAGGCTTAGTTCCCTTAACTGGGTATTTAAGGTACCATTTGCTCTGTGAAGAAATAGGAGGTTAAAGAGAGTTGTATCATTCATGGCTTAAAAGGCTATACATAGCTCTCCATGGAGGATTCTATAAAATACTGAGTACACAGAGGGTGCTGCCAGTGTGTCCTGATAACCAAGATTTTCAAGACCACTGACTTTTTTTAGTGTTGAGTTTCTGAGGTATCTCAACTTGCTTTATATGTAATATGTTTACAATAATGGATCTGATGAGATATGAGTAAAGGGGAGGCAATAATTCCTTGACTCTAGAGGGGATGACTTTGGAAATTAGATGAGCCTGATAGAAGACATTCTGATCTACTATGAATTTATAATAAACAAATGATGAGAAATTATCATTCAGAAGTGCTCAGATCCCTTATGACAGTAAACATATGTTAGGGGATATTAATAAGGCATTTGATGCAATAGGGCATGAAATTGTCTGGGCAGTAATGAAAGATTACAATAAAAATGAGACAGTCAGGAAATTATGTATTTTTCTTATAGAAATAATAAAGTAAACATTTTAGTAAATGTTTTTGGGTAAGTAAAGAAATGCATATCAGGAGGGGTGTAAGACAGGGATAATCAGTGAGGTATATACTCTTTGCTTAAATTATGAATATGATTGTATGTGAAGTAAATTATAAAATGCAGGCAACAAGGTATGTCTTAAATTTGATACATTGGTACCTAAGGGCTTAAATAAGGAATGTGATTGGAAAGCCTATTTGTAATTGAAGTGTGTGACTGGATAATTACTTTATTGTTATTAATGAGTTTCTTATTTAAGGGAAGTGTCTTTTCTTGTTTGTATTAACTCCAAGAAGGCTTTATTTGCCAAGGCACTAGAATTTTCATTTTTTGGTCGTTTTGTTGAGTGTGGATTTATGGCCAGTGATCCATCTTTACAACTGCCACAAATTTTCCATGATGATACGTTGGATTCTATATAGAAAACTCTTGAACAGTATGGTTCATCTTCAAGAGACCTCTCTACGGAGGCCACTTCAGCAGCTATGGGAGTACAGTCTGTAAGGTTCTAGGAAAAGCTGCTAGAAGAAGGTAGGAACAGAAGATCAGGTAATCCCTTTCAAGGAGCGGGCAGGCATGAATCTGCAGATTTATCTTCTGATATTCATGGAAACATTGATTCATTAGAGAGATTACTTATGCAGGAGAACATTTTATATTTTAATATTTTGGGCTTGAAATGTTGCTTAGACCTCGATATTACTGTGTGAGGTCTAAGATTTGCAAAAAGCCCAACCAGTCCTTTTGATGCCTCAGACACCACGAATGTACAGTTTGAGGCTAGATGGATTACTGCAGCACATAAGTGCATGAAGGACTGGCTGCAAATCCTGATAGAAAGGGATGTTATTAAGCAATGGAAACTTAAGGAGGACATTGTTGCACCATGTTCTACTTTGTCTGGACAATTGGGTATGGCTTATTTTGAGCAGGTACTGTGTTCTTTTAATGAGAAATTGGAAGAAGCATCAGGTGACATAATTAAAAGAAAAATTAACAAACTTGAGAGAAATCTCCAGGGCTATAACTTGGCGAGAGCCTGTAAAATGTTGACCAATCAGGATCATAGAGGAAGTAGCAAAGTTACTTCCAGTAAGGGGAAAGAACATGTGAGCATTTTGTTTGTGTCTACTGAAGCAAGAACAAGTACAGGGAAATTGGAGGGTTAAGAGAATGCTTACCCTCCATTGCCACAACCTAGACACCCTAATTATTGGAAGGACAATTTTCGAGCCCCTGGGAAATATGAATGATAGAAATCAAAAAAGAGAACCCTATGAAGGCAACAAGGATGGACAGTTTTCAAAATACAACAGTAGGAAAACTAGATATTGACTTTGATGGTGTTTGCCATTTAATTAAACAAGTTGATGTAAGAAATTTTGATAATTTTATTGTGAATTTATCAGGTGTTCACCTTACTGATGCTGAGCTTTCAGTTTTGCAGTGTGGGTTAAAGTTTTTACCAACAACCCTGCCAAAAAAGCGTATTTTGCAGGTAGAACTTTTTCAACTTTTTAGAAAATTGTATTTATTGGATTTTTTTGAAATTAGGAAAGATGTCCATGAGGATATTTTATCTAATAGATTTGAATAGGAGGATGATGAATGTGATATATATTTTCACGTGACTCTTCTTTTGAATCTTGTATTGATATGGATAATGTAAATGCTTATTGTTTATTAAACACTTCAGTAGTTCCATGTAAGAGTAAGTTTATCCCCCCCCCTTTTCACATGAAGTTATACAACAGTTTTTCCTAATGGTTAATTATGCTTTGGAAGTTAGCTTACAGGAATTTTTAGAGAAAAAGATAAAGTGTGTTATAATTTAACTAAAGATGAATGGAAGGCATTGCAAACTTTAAGTAAAAGACAGGATATAATTATTAAACCAAAGGCCAGAGGATTGTGGTTCTGCACTATACACAGTATCTTAAGATTTGCATGGACTACTTATCTGATGAGAGTGTTTATAAAATAGTGAGAAGGAATATTATAAGGCTATTGAAAGTTTTAAGGAATTATTAGAGAAAGGGCACAGGTTGGGTTACCTCTCAAAACAAGATGTTGCTGTAAAATTTAAAACAGAAGGTTGCTCTTTAGCGAGATTTTATTGTTTGCCCAAAATTCATAAAAGTTTGGTCTCCCTCCATGCTGCCCAATAGTGGCAGCTGAAAATATTTTTTTACATGGTATAGGAATAATGCTCCATTCATATTTATATTTATTATAAAATATGTGGTAAAATCAAAATCTTATAGTAAAGATTCCTTTGACTTTTTAGAGAAAGTCAGGTTAATAAAATGGGATACTTTTTTTGGATTGTTATTGATGTAAAACGTCTTTATACCAGTATTACACACTAGGTAGGTTTAGAAGCTTTAATATTTTTTCTTTGGTATAAGTCCAGTGAGTGATTATGTTATTGACGTATTATATTTTAGTTTAACTAATATTTTTTTAAATTTAATCAAAGTATTTATCAACAGATTCAGAAGATGGCCATGGATGCATCTTTTGTACCTATGTATGCTAATTTAGTTATTGGTTTATTTGAGGTAGAGTTTTTGTATAAGTTGGGATTTTTTAGAGATTTTATAGTTTTATATTGTAGGTTTATTGATGATTTGATTTTTTTATGTAAGGGGGTGAAAATCTAGTAGCGTCTTTTATGAAAGACCTTCAGAGGAACAGTTTTGGCTTGGAGTTTGATGGTTTACAAATAGAAAGGTTGTAACTTTTCTGGATTTAGAGTTGGATGTTACTAGTAATAGTATAAATACTAGAATACATAAGAAGCTTGAGAATGGAGCTCATTTTTGGATAGTAAGAGCTGTCACCCTCCTCATGTACTAAATGCTTTACCCTATAGTGAATTGTTAAGGGTTAGTAGGTTGTGTAGCAATCCAGAATTACTTGAGGGTGAGATAGTACAAACGTGTACTGTCTTTAAATAAAGAGGCTATAGTGAAGAGTTAATTATTCAATCTCTAAAAAGTTACTTCAGTTGAATGAGGGGAAACCTGATTTAGTTATTAGATAAAATATTGAGTCAAAAAAATTGTGTAATAGATCAGTGTCCGGGGGAGATAGGAAAGTTTAGTGTGTTACTGTTTTTAATGCTTTTAGTCAATAAATAGTTAATATCATTAGATATTATTGGGCTTTCCTTTTTAAAGGTAAAATGGTGTTAAAATGTGTATTCCTTTAATATCATATAAAAGAGGTAAAAATGTTAAGCATATGGTTGCACATAGCTTATTTGTTCTCACTAAGGACATTCCTGGAAGGGTATTGGAAATTTTGGGAACAACTGCATGTGGAAAATGCTCAGTATGTAAATATATAGTGAGATTTTCTGAGAAGATTAATAGGTTAAATATTACCCTTTAGCATCTAATACTTGTACCACAAAAGGAGTAATAAATGCATGGTCTTGCCCCTGCAGTCTCTTCTATATAGGGAAAACAAAAAGAACCTTTAGGGTGAGACTACAGGAGCATATTAGCGATATAAAAAAATAAGAATCATGATAATCCAGTGGCCATGCACTTTAATTTGATGTAAGAGAGGGCGTTTACAGATTTGAAAGCATGCATTTTAGAACAAATTTGTGTAAGGGTTGCTGTTGTATTAAAAACAAACTGCTGTATAAGGAAACAATTTTTATTCTAAAATTTGGTATATTGGTACCTAAGGGATAAAATAAGGAATGGGATTGGAAAGCCCTTTTGTAATTGAAGTGTCTTGATTGGATAATTGTTTTATTGTTATTACTGAGTTTCTTATTTAAGGGGAAGTGTCTTTTCTTCTTTGTATTAACTCCAAGAAGTCTTTATTTGTGAAGGCACTAAAGTATTTGCATAGTGTTTCTTGTGTGCTATTAAACCATAATATTTCTTTGCTGTGTGCAGTCTGATTTTCACTGGCTTTGATGCTTTTTGAAATTTCATTTTTTGGTCATTTTGTTGAACAATGTATGTAATGCCTGATGGGTTAAGAATTTCATTTTTGTTAACTTATGCAGATGATATTATAGCATTTGCAAAAAAAAAAAAAAAAACAAGATTTGGATAAAAGAAGTAACATTTTATTTAAATGAATATTTAGAACCAATAGCAATGACTTTAATCAAAGAGAAAAGTAAAGGATTAGGAGATGTGGTTAAGATAGGGGAATATATTTTACAATTAAGGAATTCTCTGTCTTAGGTATAAAATTTGGGAACAAGAATGTAAGTAGGATTCAATAGGATAATAATAGAAGCATTTAGGAAAAAAATATTAATTTGATAAATTCAGGTTTAATGGGAAAAATGTGCATATTTAACAAGTGTATTTTTGCTGCCAACTGTATTTGAAAAAGCGTTGTTACAAATAATGTTTTCATATATATGGGGTTCTAGACTGAATCTAGTAAAGGAGGAACGCTGTGTATAAATAAAGAGGAAGTACATTTGGGGTTAATTAACCAAGCAGTATGTCACTTCACTAAATTTGTATAGAGTGTTAAAATGGAACATTGAAAAAGATGAAAAATTAGAGGTAAGAATGTTTAATTGTAAGTATGACAAATTTTAGGATATGGTAAAAAGGAGCAAAAGAGAAAATATGATATAAATCAAGAAATCACATTTTATAACGAAAAAAATATTAATGTGGAAAATAAATAATGCTGAGAAAGAAAAGGAGAAAAAATATGGTATAAGAATAAAATTCTATAATACTATTTTGTCAAATCATGGGAAAAAGCTAGCAGAAAGAAAACTTAAAGCTAATAAATAAGAAATAAATGGTATAATAAAAAGAAGAATGTCAAGATTTTTTGTGGAGACTGGTAATATATAAATTACCAGTGAAAGGAAACATGCCATATAAAAAGAAATGTGAAACAGTATGCTTGTGTTGTGGGGAAGAGTAAACTGCTGTTCACATGTTTTTGAAATGTAAAAGAGTAATGAAATTATGGGAAAAGTTAAATAAAGACAATTTCTTCAATGATAAAAAAGTGAATAAGATAAATATGGACATGATTTAATATGGACATTATAAGAAGAGAAGTAAAGAGTCTCCCCAGGAGTCAATAAAGCTTACACAGAGTGATTCTCTGTGTATGAATAGTGTAGCAGCCCTAGCACAGAATATGGCTGCCAGGCGATGCAGTAAACAAGGATGGGGGAGTGCACGAGCCTTCCAGTACTATTCTAACATGGACACCATGAAATAATGCTGATCACCTCATTTGCTGATGAAAACCATGCAAATGAGGTGAATTAGTGATTCAGCAAGCCAGCCGTGTCCACTGCAGAAATGTATTCGGTTACTATTTTTTTTTTAATTTTATTTAACATTTGTTTACCGGGAAAGTCTGACTTGGAACAAAGTCATTTTTCAGCAGAGACCCTGGGAGAAACACTCCAGACACATGTCTTTGTGATGTGGGAGAAAACTGCAGCACCTGTAGGAAACCCACACAAACACAGGGAGGATATGTCGACTCCACACAGAAGGCACCCCAGCTGAGAATTAAACCAGAGAACCTCTTGCTGTGAGGCGACAATGCTACCGCTGCACCACTGTACCATCCATGTGTACTAACTGTCTACATTTCTGAAAAAAATCAAAATGGGGTAAGACAGTTCAAAGTAAAGCATGTATTATGAGTATTAGGCATGCCAATGGCCAAAAATATGGCCATTGGCATGCAAAACCATTTCAAAATTATAAAAATCAAAGTTCTTTTTTTTGGCTGATTTCAGCTGTTTGAGCGGAGCACAGCAGTGCACAAACAAGATTGTGCAGAAAAAATAAATGTAAAAAGACAATTGTATGTGAAAGATGAATTTTGCCATTATAAGGGGCAGCAGGCAGATTCATAACAATAACAGGTAACAGAAGTAGCTAAGGACATAGGCTCTGGAATAGTGCTGTAACTACGATCCAAGGTAGTGGGGTATGCAAATCAGCTAAATTTATTGAATAGCAAAATGGGAGACCATGTCTGCATGCACCTAACTGTGTAGGAGCTATAATGCAGTGGTGTAAGCAGGAAAAGCAGCTGACATGAAAAGGGGGTGTGTCATGCTTGGTGTAAGCACACTGGAGCTCTGCGGCTCCCATTTGCACTCAGCTAAGCACAGCTAAGCAAGGGGGTGTGTCTGAGGCAGCTTAGCTGTGCTTAGCTATTTCAAGAACTGAGAAGCGTGTTCATGTCCAGGGAAGGGCCTTTTCTGCTCAGCAAGGTTTACACTTGCTAAAGCAGTTTGTGCAGCAGGCTGCAGGGTTTAAACAGAGCAAAAACAAAGGGAAATAGCAGTATTAAGGAAATGACCTACAAATCACTAAAATGGTCTCTCCTAGTCACAGCGGCCCATTAAAACCTCTCAATAATACATCTGGCAGATGGAATGTATCATAGTCAGCCAATCACATAGGCAACATTTGCAGCACAACAGTGTTTTTTTTCCCACAAACCCTGCACCATTGCTGTACACAGTTGAGAATTATAACTGACAAAATGTTAGGAGCTGCTGTCACTTTGATACATCAGTATGTGCTAGAGACTGAGGGCAGTGAGGAGGATAATGCTGACAACCATCCTAGACTGAGGAGGAGGAGAAGAGTGCTCACACCCAGGGTAAGCTACCAGGGGCTACAAGATCTGGAGATACTAGAGCACTACAGGGTGGACAGGGACATACTTCAGCAACTCATCGAGCTGTGCCAGCCTCACCTCAGACCCAGACACAACAGAGGGGAACCCATCCCAGTGTATCCTTAAGAATGCTAGGTACAGGTACCTTCCAAAGACCTACTGGGGGCATCATGGAGCTCTCATAGGCATCTGCATCCAGGGTACTCCACTAGTTCCTGGATGTTATGCGAACACATGCCAGTTAGCACATACATTTCCCCGTCACCCCTGTGGAGAGAACCAGTAATATGCATCTCTTCTACCATGTAGCAGACTACCCAGAGGTAATGGGTGCCATAGACTGCACGCGCATCCACATTAAGGCACCACCCAGTGAAAAGGGTAGAGTCTATGTCAACCGCCATCAACTGCCAGTTTGTGTGCAATGCCCTGGGCATTATCATGAATGTGTGTGCTGGCAGCCCTGGTAGTTATCATGACTCCCACATCTGGCATGCCTCACAGCTGTACCAGGCATTTGCCAGGGGGGACATCCAGTATGGCCATCTGGTGGGGGATGTTGGCTATGCACTGGAGCCATGAATGATGACACCCATCAGAAATGCACACACACCCCCACTGAAGAACACCATAATGAGGCAGACGCACAAACCAGGAACATTGTAAGAGCGTGTGTTTGGGATATCTGGTGGAGCCCTGCAGTACTCTCCAGCCACATGTGCACACACGTTCATAGTATGTGCCATGCTACACAATATGATCCTGTGTAAAGATCTGCAGCAGGGACATCACAGGGAAGGGCCACACAGCCCCCACCATTCCCAATGTCCCCACAGGCACAGGGAGACTTGGGGGAGGAACCCCCTGAGCCTGCTCTTGTAGGCAGACAGAGGCATGTCCAGTATGCCCAGGCCTTGGCAAAGAGGCAAAGCATAACACAGATGTTGACACTCCAGGGACCCAAGGACTGACACCTCTCTCAGACTCACACATACAGTAAAATGGATGCCACTCACATCACACTACCTGTATCTTACCATGTATAGGCTGTATACTGCATGCATCTGACAGAGGCAGCCCTCAAGCACCATCTTTACAACTGCCACAGGCACAAAGTAAGTCAGTCGTCTTAACAATAAATTTATGGAGTAGTACATTGTAGTAGCATAGCTATGGTATTGGGGTAGCCTACCAGGATAGCAGCAGACAACTGACAGCTATGTGGGACAACAGGAAATGTCCACCCAATACTGGCTTCCCCAGAGTATAAAATAGTCCCCTAGGTGACAAATCTCACTGCAGTATATGTGGGGGGGCTAAATAACTAAGGGGTCATGGGTCACATGCATGGATGTCAATGTGCGGTCCCATACTCACCCCTCAGCCAAACCCAGCAAGTCAGCCATAGAAAACCATAAAGAAATGTCTAGCAAAGGCCCACAAATGGGGCAATGATGAAATAATCCCACACAGACTTACACAGTGATATCACAGCAGGTTTTGCAGTTCCATTAAGACTCTGAAGGGTAAGAAGTGTGAAACCCAAATGTCTGCCATTACAATCTAACCTGTGGTCTTTAGTGATATGCCTGTATTCTCCAAGACAAGCACAATACTATGCTAAATGGAACCAAAATGTAAAGTGAACATCAGCACAGTCTGTGCAAACAGTTGACAGTTGTGTCCCCCACATACCCATGTTCCCATAGAAATACAGTAACATTACTGCTTGTAGGGTATTAGCAGCAGAGCACGCATTCCGGGGCTGTTCCAATCAACTTGATAACTTGTTGCATGTCCACAATATGCAGGGGTCAAAGAGCTATGTATATGTGTGGTTAACACTGTCAGTATGACTCCTGGCTGTCATATCTTAGTGGCATAAGTACAGTATTGTGGTTGACAAGGTCCATGTTCCAAGAAGTGCAGTGCCAACTATTTTGCATGTCAACTATACCTATGTTAGGAGTTGTACACACTGTCTAGATGTCAAAATCTGTTACTACAGGAAAGCTGGACAGGTCAGGGACAGGGGGTCACACATATGGACAGTACACAGCTCAGAGTAACCTATACAGTGCTAGCATACCTCTCAACTGTACAAACCTTTTGCAGAATGTCCAGAGGTTTGCATCATATTTATAGTCTGTTTATCATGAAATTGTGGTTTTCTGGCAAACCACTGGCAAATCATGAAAGACTAAAGTCAGAAAATAATGACAGGTTGTAGTTTCAGACTTCATACCCTTTAAAAAAATGCATGCTAATGCAAAACCTGTTATTGTACCACCTTTGTAGGTTTGTAAGGCCAGTAGTCAACAATGGTCTCTATATTTAGGCCTTTGTCCCCAAATTACTTATGGCTTTGTCCAGATATCTGTCTCTAAAAAGTTGGGAGATATGGTGCCTAGTAGGGCAGTAGGTACCTGAAGGTCAGTGAACTGCCAGGTTATAAAAGGCTTCCACCTTACTGTGTCAGCACTGATAACATGACACTGGCCAACATCCATACTCCTGGAATGACAGGTTGTAACAGAAGGAGCACAAGTATACCTTATATATCTGTTCTGCTTGTCCTAACATTGCAATTGTCTGCCAGTTATTTGCAAAACAAGAAAGGGTCATGTCATAACATCAATGGCAGACAGTGAAGAAGCAGACATCCATAAAAGAAAACAAATAACTACCAAACTGGTCTCCCAACTCTCTATGTTTGGCAGAACAGTATTAACACCCTGTCCCCATGTGTGGGCCTTTGTCTGACTATCATATATGGGCCTGTCCAGATGTTAGTCTGTGACCGTTTGACAGCTAGGCCAACATGTAGCCTCATAATAACATATAGTAACACAAACCATCTGAGGACCATTACAAATGTAGTGGTGTAATGATGCACAACCTCCTAAATAGGTACACTCAGAGGTGTGAAGTCCATAACCTTGTGTGTGATGTTACAGCATTTACCCCACTCACACCAGAATTACAAATATATAATAGCAACCACTGTGGGCAAAGCCTGTGACTGGACTACAGAATGACAAAGAGACACACAACACATAATGGGAAGGGGAACCACTAGCCAGACAAATGGAGAATGTGCACACCAGAACAAATTGTGCAGTAACATAGGTGCCATGCAGTGTATGGAGTCAGTAAACATCACCTGCAAATACACAATGCACACCCATGTAAGTGGGAGGTCCATAACAAAACAAAAACCCAAAGAAAGGACACCTCAGAGGCAAAAACACATGAGAACTCCACATACCTACACACCACAGACCATGCATAGTCTACACACCAGGGTCGTGCAAACACTAAGGCCTTACCATACACCCAAAATATTACTCAGAGAAGACTCCACTGGGAGAACCACAGATGTGCCTCTCACCAGGCAGGATAAGGGGAAAGTCACGGTCACTTGTTTGTCAGGTGCCATAATCTGCCATATCACACATGCACTCAAGTCACCCCACAACAGATACAGGTATCACTCCGGCCTGGTCCATGGCGGTGTGAACCATGTCAGATGTACCTCCCTGGACTATAGGAAGACAGACATGATTCAGCTTGCTGAATATGTGTCCCATGCAGGTATGTCCTTAGCCTTAAGCAGCAGTCTGCCATCACCCAGAATGATGGTTCAATACAAACAGAAATGATTGTCAGTAACATTTGGCTCACTTACTGGTGTCATCCCAGGGGGATCCACTGCCTGACAGCCTGGGAACATATGACTGACAGACCACACTGCCTTGCTAGATATGGCCTGTATCTGTCTCACTTGGCTTTCATGCCTCTGGCAAAGGGCCTTGCCTCCCCATAGTGCCTTTGCAGGGAAAGTCATGGGGTCAATACTACCAATATAAAACACTCAAAAAATGCAAATTAAAGGCCATGGTGCTAAATGCTAGTAGTCTAAAAAGGAAAATGCACTCATTGCAAGCAGTCGTAACCCTGGAAGATGGTGGCATTTGTGCACTCACAGAAACCTGGCCCACAGCCTTGGACAGAAAGCCATCCTTACCTGATCACTCATCCTATCCCACAGCCAGACCCCAAAATGTGGGCAGCAAAGCCAAAGGACGTGGAGTATAAATATATATTAGACAGACACACACCTCCAGGCTTGACAAACAGTCAAACACACATGAGACACTCCAAGTGCAGTCAACTGTTGACAAGATCCCTATGCAAATTATACCTAGCTACAGGCCAACATATCTAATTCAGGACACCCACCCGACATATCTGGCCCTCTACAAATCTATCAAAATTCCACCCATCACCCTGATCCTGGCTGATGTATATTAACCAAACATTGATTGGGAATCCAACCATGCCAGAACAGAAATGCACAGAGATGCCCCCATCTTATCAATGCTACATCCTTATAACAGCCACTTGATACCCAAACAAGATGTGATACCTATGTTGGATTTGGCAGTAACCAACATGATCAACCACTGCAGCACCACTACGGTATCATTCTCTCTGGCAAGAGCTGACAGAAAAGCGATCACATGTCATATCTCCAACTCTTCTGACCCACATCTAACCTTGGTAAAAGGAATATGTCCCACAAGCTGATCACAACCACCAGAGGGATGGTATAAACAGCTGAACAGCCACCTACACTACTAGAGAAACAGGTACCAACTTCCAAATGTACACAAAACTAGTATGCCACATATAAATAGAGATGCATGGAATCAGGAATACCTGACAGGACAACATCACCATCTGCAAGGGAGAGTAAACCTGTCCACAAACATTTGCAATAATGTACCTATATACCAAAAGGATAACATTGCTGTCCAGGACCACGAAGAAGCAGGTGCCCAGTTGGAAGTAATCACCCCTTAGCCTGAACAAACAAATAAGAGCACCAATGAAATCCACTAAAGGCAACTCCGAGTCCAAATTGCCGACATATAAAACAGACAATTATAAGGCCTTCCTCACATATATCTGCATTCCCAAAGGAAGCTCCCAGATCTGTGCAGAACAGGAGGTTAAGGACACCACATACACAAATGCTGTAGATATAGCCAATCCACTAGCTGACAGATTCAGTGGAAATGTCTCCCCTCTACCCACCTATCAAGAAAGCAGGACATCCCCAGTACCTGAACACCCAACCCTTATCACTAGGGAGCAGGGCATCTCTGCCCTCTCAAAGTCAAGAGGACAGCCTCCATGGGACAGGAATACATCCCAGACTGCAAACTACATGAACCCAGGCATGAACTGGCAGCATCATTATGCACCCTACACACTCAAAGCCTGAGTACTGTCTATGTCACAGTCGAGTGGCGGACAGCCACTGTTATCCTTTTTGTGGAGTGCTCACAGATCCAGGAAATGAAAGACCCATCAGCCTAACTAGCCTAATCTGCAAGGCCATGCAATGGATTATCGTGGATCACATTAACAGGGACATTGGCAGAATCCTAATACATTACCCTACACAGTCTGCCATCCTCAGGGGAGGTATGTCAGTGAACTCTGGATGGCTTCACTGTAGCAGCCAACAAAAGCATGAATGAGGGAAAGATGTAGCACTCTGGCAACTGTGACCTGGTCAAACCCTTACACACCATTCCCTACATGCCCATAGTACATGAACTCTGTTGGCTAGGCAGCAATCCATATGTCACCAGATGGGTATCAAACTGGTTCATTGATAGAACCAACATAATCATAATAGGGGTAGCCAGCTCAAACAGGACACCTGTAATGAGTGGCATACCCCAGGGATCAGTCTGGGGACCTCTGGTATACAGGATATACTTCCCTGAAGTGCAGGCCAAAAACACTGGTCCATAGCTGACCAAGTTGGCAAACAAGTGCAAGCTGGGAACAGTCATCAATACCCAAAGTGATGTGGACATCATACAAGAGGGTCTCACCAAAACAAATGCCTGATGCCAGAAACATGCCCTCAATCTGAATGCCTGCAGATGCATCATCATCATCCCCTTCAGGGAGACTGATGTCCCCACATAGTATCACATTAACAACAATGTCCTGCATACATAATCAGTAGTGAGGCAGTTGGCCACCCAGGTTGATAACAACCTGATGTCTGGGCACCACGCTGCTCCCATTGTAGAGAAAGCTTTATATATGGGACAACACAAATGTAAGAGTATCCCATCCAGCGACAAAGAGGTCATAAGAGCCATGTACGCTAACCTTATAAGGCCAATTATTTTGCTCCAACGCCACCTTCTGTATGTACCTCACAAAGCACATGCAGCAGCTGGAGAGACCACAGAGGCTCTCCACCGGGAGAATGCAGGACCACAAACACCTAGCCTACACAGATAGGTTAACAGCACTGTCCCTCTATACAGACTCTACAGAGGTGATCCCTGTCTGTCATACAAAGCAATCCAGACCCTGCCTTGATGGGACTGTTGCACATCTGGAATTCAAGGCCCACTCAATCAACCTGTAGGCGCAGCATCAACCTGGTCTGCGATATCAGTACATCTTGTTGGTGTGACAGATACGTGTCCCACACACTCCCCCATCTGTGGGATACACTCCCTGTCCACATCAAGCCAAGTGCCTCAATACCCCTAGTGATGTGCTCCCTGTATAAGTGCATGGGAAAAGGAAAATACAGTCCTGTGATTCCACCCGTGTCCATGCTGGACAGGGGCTCTGCGTGCTGACATGTCTTAACATGGGCTACACTCTCATTTGCATGGGTTATAAGGGCTTCAGGGCCAATAGCCT
The DNA here is from genome assembly GCF_019279795.1 of Protopterus annectens. Taxonomy (NCBI): domain Eukaryota; kingdom Metazoa; phylum Chordata; order Ceratodontiformes; family Protopteridae; genus Protopterus; species Protopterus annectens. The sequence goes on along the minus strand of NC_056727.1, from coordinate 639,555,662 downwards.
ACTAATGGCATATCAACCTATCAACCTATACACAACTGTCTGTCAGTGGTTCACCACATTACTCTGTACTGCTCTGCCACTGACATACCTGGAAATCACAGTGCTACATGGAATATACCACACATATAATGGACATTTCTGCTTAGTAAAATGCACTCTGTACCCACACCCATACCTTTCAACCTTTTACAGCAAGAAGTCTGGACAAGGTCTTAAATAAAAGTGGGACAAAGGCCCGATGATAGGCAGGTGTTTTAAATATTGCTCTTACAAACTGAGAAAGTTGGTAGAATAACGGGTTTTGCATTAGCAGGAATTGTCTGAAGCCAACTTCATGCTACTCAAGTCAGAAGTGACAAACTTCATGACACCCATGCAGACGGGAGCTGAAAGTTTGACTGCTGAATCCTACACTAAGGCACTGTACGAGCACATCCACTCGTGCATGAATTGTGCCATCCCAAATAGAACCAAGATGCTCTCCTCCAAAAAAAGGAAGCCAATCTGGTGGTCCCCTGCCATAAACAAACTATACAACAGAAGAAAGAAACTGTTGCAGAAAAGAGGAAAATCCCAGGATGCAAAAAACTCCCTTACCAGCCTCAGTAAGAAGCTGAGATCCCTCATAAAATCCTCCAAAGCTAGTTACGAAAATAAAATTGCCAGATTCCAAAGACAACCACAAGGCATTCTATAGTTATATCAAGAATCTAAATGGCAATGCTCAGATATGCTCTGAGCTACAACAGAATGGCATTAAATATACTGATTCCAAGGATATTGCCAATATCCTGGCAGATCGATTTAGTGCCAAGTTCACCCCCTAAAGGGCCCATCTCAATACCAAAAGATTACCAAATTCTGGTAATCATGGCCACACAGGTAGAAACTGCACTCTCCAAAGCTACGAATACAGCATCCATAGGACCAGATGACATCCCAGGCTGTGTACTACATGAACTACAAAATTAACTGGCACCTCACCTAAGTGTCATGTTTAATCGGGTCTATATTATAACATTGAAGTCTTAAAACTTCGAATGTTATAATATTGTACCCTATGCACAGAAAGCTGAAAATAGCGATGCTGCAGAATATCGGATACTTTCCTAGGGAAAGTATTCAGTGGGCCATTTCTGCAGCTTTGCTATTTCCTCGACTGTAGAGTGAAGGTTACGGACCAGGTTAAGGTGAGTGTGTGATAGTTAGGGACCTTAGGGTTAGGGAGCAGGTAAGGTGAGTGTGCGATACGGACCTTAGGGTTAAGGAGTGGGTAAGATGAGTGTGTGATAAGGACCTTAGGGTTAGGGAGCAGGTAAGGTGAGTGTGCAATAGGGACTTTAGGGTTAGGGAGTGGGTAAGGTGAGTGTGCGATAGGGATTTAGGGTTAGGGAGCTGGTAAGCTGAGTGTGCGATAGGGACTTTAGAGTTAGGGAGTGGGTAAGGTGAGTGTGCGATAGTTAGGGACCTTAGGGTTAGGGAACAGGTAAGGGGAGTGTGCGGTAGTTACGGACCTTAGGGTTAGGGTTGGGTTAACATAAGTGGATAGCTAGTAGTGTATGTATGGTTTAGTGTAGGGTTTTGTGAAGTGTGTGTGTGTGTGTGTGTGTGTGTGTGTGTGTGTGTGTGTGTGTGTGTGTGTGTGTGTGTGTGTGTGTGTGTGGATTATTTATTTTGGTGTGCTTGTGTTGTGTGTATGTTTGTCGGAACAGCGAATGTTTTCCCTGGGAAAAAATTCACTATTCTAAGTGTTCGATGTTATGGTGTTTCAATTGAAATGGTTCGATATTATAACATTCGAAGTTTTAAGACTTTAATGTTATAATATAGACCCATTTAATCATAGCCTCACCTCAGGCTTCATGCCCACTGAGTGGCGCACAGCTACAGTTATCCCACTCCACAAGGAGGGATCTACCTTGGATCCTGGGAACTACCCATCAGTCTGATGAGCCTGATCTGCAAGGGCATGGAATGCATTATCATGAAGCTTATAAACAAAGACATTGAAAACCTTCAAACACTGGACCCCACCCAGTTTGGGTGAAGGGCCGATCTTGTCTCCAGAACCTGATTGACTTATTTGAATCAGCCTCCAGAGCTGTGGCTGAGGGTAAGGAGGTCCACACAGCCTATCTGGACCTCGCCAAGGCCTTCGACACTATCCCCCACTCTGGAATCATAGATAAACTTACTAAGCTGGGCATAAATCCCTACATCACTCGATGAGTTGCCAACTGGCTTACTGACAAAACCCAGACTGTAAAAGTAGCCGACTCCAAATCCAGCTCCAGACAAGTGACAAGTGGAGTACATCAGGGTTCAGTCCTGGGACCGCACTTGTTTGGCCTCTACTTCTCAAAAGTACAGGCCAACACTAAGGGATTCTGGCTAACAAAGTTCACAGATGACTGCAAACTGGGAGCCATTATTGAATCCCAATATGATGTGGATATTCTACAAAAGGGCCTTACAGAAACAGATGCTTGGTGCCAGAGCCATGGGCTCAAGCTTAATGCCAAGAAATGAATAGTTATCCCATTTGGGAAAAAACATGTACCCATGAATTACCACATAGGTGACAGTACACTAAACACCGAAAGTGTGATGAAAGACTTAAGGACATAGGAGGACAGTGGTCTCTCCTTCGATTACCACATCGCCACAACAGTCAAGAAATCCTTCTATGTGTCACACCTCATCACTAAGGGCTTTTCATCCAGAAAAAAGGAGGTCATTGTCCCATTGTACTCATCCCTCATTAGACCTATAATAGAGTACAACTCCCCATTTGGTATGTACCTCACAAGACATCTGCAACAGCTGGAAAGGCCCCAGAAATACCTCACTAAAAGAATCACAGCCCTAAAGCAGATGCCCTATACTGACCATCTAAAAAAACTCCAGATATACTCTGTGGCATATTGTCTACTCAGAGGTGATCTCTGCTTAACATACAAGGCTATGTCAAACCCTGAGCTGTTGGACATGCTCCACTTAAAGAAATCCCTCAGAGACACACACTCCAGGGATCTAAACCTTGTCATCACAATGAACAAAACATGCTCGAGGGATAGGTTCCTGACCCAGAGACTCCCCATACTCTGGAATAGACTGCCCATACATGTCAAGCAGAGCGCCTCCTTGGCCCTCTTCAAAAGGAACCTTGATGATTGGATTGGAGAAAGGAAATTCACCCCAGGGATCATGTCAGTTGCCCTGCTAGACAGAGGTCCAGGGAAATAAATATTGTGGGAAGAAATATCCAGGGAATTGCTATGTCTAGGCTTGTATAGGCCCCAGGGCCAATAGCCAAGTACCAACCTATGTACCCATGAACCTATAAGGCTGAAACACTGTCTGTAATTATTTTCTAACTTCAGTCTTTAATTATTTGCAACTAACTTGCCAATAAAAAGTTTATGTAGACTGGATGAAACTCCTAGACAAACATCTGGACAATCTGCAAAACACTGTACAATTGAAAGGTATGGCCACACCAGGATGACTTTTCAGGTAAGAAGAATACCACACAAGCAGGAGATCCCCAGCCAGTATATCACCAAGGTGCTGGACTGTTTATACAGCTTCATTGGTTAATCGGCTATAGCCACACCTCTCAACTGGCTGGATTGGTCAAGAATATCTATAGTTTGGCTCATAATATTGGTCTGTGCATCATAAATCTTGTATTTCTCTGGTAAAGCACTGTAATGATCTGAGGATTTCTGTCAGTATGTAATGACACAATACATTTCAGTGTCAGGCATCAGATATGTCAGAAAATGTCTGCTAAAACAAACTCTGTAACTCTAGCAACTTCCTGTTTATTTCTGAGAGGTATGGCTGTAGCACACAAAACCCTGGACCGGAGTACAACTATCTCTGGAATGGAGTCCCACTCTTACTATAGCAGGTCATAGGTTCATAGGTAGGTACTAGGCTATTGGCCCTAGGGCCTATACAAGCCTAGCTATAAAGGTATCCTGGCTGTCGCCACCCAAGAAAATTATTTTCCTGTGCGCCTGTCGAGCAGAGCCACAGAGGTGATCCCCGGAGTGAATTTTCTATTTTCCATCCACTCATCAAGATTTTTCTTGAAGAGTGCTAATGAGGAGCTTTGTTTGATATAGGTAGGTAGTTTGTTCAGAGTATGGGAAATCTCTGGGACAGGAATCTATCCCTCCAGCATGTTCTGTTTATTGTGGTGACAATGTTTAGGTCCCTAGAGCATGTAACCCAGAGTGATTGGGATTTCTTTAAGTGGAGCATGTCCAACAGCTCTGGGTTTGACATAGCTTTGTATGTTAGGCAGAGATCGCCACTGAGTAGGCGATATGCGACGGAGTAAAGCTGGAGTTTTTTTAGATGGTCTGTGTAGGGCATCTGTTTGATGCCAGTAATCCTCTTTGTGAGGTATTTCTGCAGCCTTTCCAGTTGTTTTAGATGTCTTGTGAGATACATACCAAAAGGGGCATTGTACTCTATAATGGGTCTAATGAGTGACGGGTAGAAGGGAACAATGACCTCTTTTTTCCTGGATGAGAAACCTTTTGTGATGAGGTGTGCCACATAGAAGGATTTCCTGACTACTGTGGTGATGTGATTATCAAAGGAGTGAGTACTGTCCACCTGTATCCCAAGGTCTCATCACACTTTCAGTGTTAAGTCAACTACCATCTATGTGGTAGCGCATGGGTACAGAGTTTTTACCAAAGGGGATGACAATGCACTTTTTGGCATTGAGCTTGAGGCCATGGCTTTGACACCAGGTAACTGTCTCAGTGAGGCCCTTTTGTAGGATGTCCCACATCGTTAGGAGTTTCAATTATGGCTCCTAGTTTGCAGTCATCTGTGAACTTCATTAGCCAAAGACCTTCTCTGTTAGCCTGTACTTCAGAAAAGTAGATACCAAACAGAAGAGGACCCAGGACTGAACCCTGTGGTATTCCACTTGTCACTGGTCTGAAGTCGGATTTGGAGTCTGCTACTTTCACAGTGTGGGTTCTGTCAAGTGAGCCAGTTGGCAACCCATCTTGTGACATAAGGATTTATACCTAGTTTAGTGAGTTTATCTATAATTCAAGAGTGGGGGATGGTGTCAAAAGCCTTGGCGAGATCTAGATAGGCTGTGAACCACCTTACGCTCATCTACGGCTTTGGTGACTGCTTCAAAGAAGTCAATCAGGTTTACGAGACATGATCTTCCTTTTACAACCTGAACTGGGTGGGGTCCAGAGTTGGGATATTACCAATGTCTTTGTTTATAAGTTCCATGATGATATGTCCCATGGCCTTGCAGACCAGGGTCATTAGGCTAATGGGGCAGTAGTTCCCGGGGTCCATGGTGGCTTCCCCTTTGTGGAGTGGGATAACCATCACTGTGTGCCATTCAGTGAGCACAAAGCCTGAGGTGAGGCTATAATTGAACATGGTGCTTAGGTAGGGTGCCAGTTCATTCTGTAGTTCATGTAGAATGCAGCCAGGGATGTTGTCAGGTCCCATGGATGCTGTGTTCTTGGCTTTGGAGAGTGTGGTTTTTACCTATGCAGCCGTGATTACAGAAACTTTGCATTCTTCCGGTATAGAGATGGGCCCTTTAGGGGGTGAGGGGTGGTAAAGTTTGCACTGAACCTATCTGCCAGGATGTTGGCAATATCAGTTGGTTCTGTATATTTAGTGTCATTGTGCTGTAACTCAGAGCAGATCTGAGTGTTGCCAATGAGATTCTTGACATAGCTATAGAATGCTTTGTGGCTGTCTTTAGAATCAGTGGCAATTTTGTTTTCATAACTAGCTTTGGAGGATTTTATGAGGCATCTCAGCTTCTTACTGAGACTGAACAGGGAGTTCTTCAAGTCATGGGATTTTACTCTTTTTTTGCAACAGTTTCTTTCTTCTCCTGTAGAGTTTGTTTATGGCAGGGGACCACCAGATTGGCTTCCTTTTTTTGGAGGATAGCATCTTGGTTCTGTTAGGGATAGCATGATCCATGCACTCTTGTAAGTGCTTATAAAGTACATTTGTGTAGGATTCAGCAGTTGTACCTCTATTGTCCATCTACATGGGTGTTGTGAAGTTTGCCACTTCTGTCTTAAGAAGCGTGAAATTGGCTTTGGAATTATTTTTATGGTGGTTTCCCTAATGGGAGGGTGGGGCAGGATGTGGATGTCTAGGCTGATTAGCTTGTGGTCAGATCTGACCAACAAGGAATTGCCCTCTGGTGTGGAACACTGGTCACCCATGTTGGCAATGACCAAGTCTAGGATATTGCTGCCCTGGTGGGGGTGTGGATAAGTTGATCCAAGGCATTGGAATTTATGAATTCCAGAAAACTTTGAGCAAAAGAGTTGGCACATGAGTAGTTTTCCCAGTTAATGGTGGGGTAGTCAAAATTGCCCATTATTAGGGTGTTGGGTTGTACCCTAATATTTTCCAGTGTATCAAGAAATGAGGAGTGGGAATCCTGGGGTATGGTGGGGGATCTGTAGCAAGTTACAGTTTGGATTGTGGTCTTGCCCAGAGTTAATTGTACTTGGATAATCTCAGATGCATTATGCTGAGCAACTAGCCTAGAGGTGTGGATATCCTTAATGAATATGGACACACCTCCACCTTTAGAGTTTCGGTCCAAGTTAGGTAGTCGAAAGGTGTAGTATGAATTATAGCCTGGTAATGCAGGGGTGCTCTCTGGAGCCTTGAACCAGGTCTCTGTCACTGCACAGATGTCGATGTTCTCCATTTTAAGGAGTGCCTCGAGTGAATGCATTTTGAGGTTTAGACTTCTAGCATTGAGTAGCATTACCCTCAGAGTTTGCTTGCTTGTACCTGTTATGGTGGTGAATTTGTCATTTGAACCTTGCCTAAAAAAGGCATTATAGGGGTGGCAAGAGCCTTAGCCAGTATTTGGAATCCCAAGGGTGACAGGTGCAGGCCATCTCTGGCAAAGCATCGTGGTCTGTCGATCATGTCATCCCAGGCAGACAGATACTGGATCCCCTTAGAATGACACCAGAAGCTTAGCCAATTGTTGAAGTCAATCATTTTGTCCTGTTACTGTGGTATCATTCTGGGTGATGGCAGGATGCTACTCAGGGCTAGGGTCATACCTGCCTGGGCTATAAGATCGGAGAGCTCCTCCATGTCTCTTTTCATGTAGTCCAGGGAGGTACGTCTCAGGTCATTCACACCAACATGGACAATGACAGAGAAATATTCGTACTTGTTATGGAGTGACCTGAGTGTGTGCATTATGTGGTGGATCCTGGCACCCGACAGGCAGCTGACAGTAACTTTCCCCTTGTTTAGCCTGCTGAGTGGAACATCAGTGTGCCTGATTATAGAGTCACCAATGACTAGAGTGTTGGGTACATTGTTATGCCTTATGGGCTGTGATTGAGTGGCACACTGAGTTTGTGGGCTGTGTGTCATTTTGGTTATGTTGGGGGAGGTGGAGGTTGCATGCGTTTTTCTTTGGAGGTCTCTGTTGCTTGAGCAGATTTTTATTGAGAGCCTCCGTGAATGTACTCGTGTGTTTTATGTTGCTATGTGTGTGTTTTGGTGGTGTAGGTTTTGAGGGACTATGTGATGAGTGTGGTGTGGTGCAAGTGTTTACCTTCTCTTTTTGACTGTCTAGTCCAGTTTTGGGTGAAGAGAGTTTTGCTTCCAGTTTGGCTATATAAGTGCATCTCTCACAGGTTGTAGTGTTGGGTGGTAGGAGGAGAGGGTTGCCTGTGTACATGAGGCAATTGCTGCATTGCCCCAAATGCCCAGATTCATCAGGTAGACAGGAGAAAATACCAGGAGCTGACCCTTAGACATGCCTGGATAGGTGCTTATTTATTAAATACTAAAAACTGTTTTCCTCTAGACAAGTGAGGAAAGTTAAGTGCTGTAGTAATTTGTAGCTTATTTAGTGGTTACAATAAGTTCTGAACAAGTGCTGAGCTCAAATAAACAGATTTGAGTGATAAAACTAAAAAACTGACTAGCTCTAAGGGAAAATTAAGCGGTGATGCATAAAGTGTATTTTTTTAATATAACAGTAGCAAATGAGAAAACTGATTTAACCAAATTAACCAATAAAAAGCTAAAAACTGAGCCCCATTCCAGCAGTCTTCTATCAGACAATTTCTAACTGCATACACCTGCAGGGGAACCTTCTCCAAAAACGATGGTCTGGATTAGTGCTCAAGTTATACAAACAAAGCTAGATTCAGCAAGTCTGAATTTAGTCTATGCTACAGCAAACAACACATACCATTTTTACAAAGAAACAGTTCAAATAAGCAGGCACAATAAGCCTTTAGCCAGAAATTCCAAGCTCAGAAGGGCAGAATCTACCCTCTCCTCCCACAAGAGTGCAGACCACACCTTCTTAATGTAAAATAACTGGCCCGAAGCCCAAGTGCTTAAACTAGAATTAATGCACTTTTAGAATAACAGACACTAAGCCTTCAATCAGCAACTCCCAACTTAGAAGGATGTAAGCTACCTGTCCTGCCACAACAGTGCAGACCACAAACCTTCTTAATGTAAAACAACTGGTCTGAAGCCCAAGTGCTTCAACCAAAGGCTTAGAGTAACAGTTACAATTTAATCAGGCTACTAATGAGCAGTAATAAATGCAGCAGAATAAATGCAATAAGGTAGGAAGAAACACAAATGCAGTAAAAGCAGATGAATAAAGTGCAATTTTATATATATATATATATATATATATATATATATATATATATATATAACAATAGAAAACAAGCAAAATGATTTAAACAAATTACGCAATTAACCAGTAAAAAGCTCAAAACTGAGCCCTATTCCAGCAGTCTTCAATCAGACAAGTTCTAACTGCACACTCCTGCCACTTGGGTGCAGGGGGACCTTCTCCAAAAAAGATGGCCTGGATTAATGCTCAAGTTATACAAACAAAGCTAGATTCAGCATGCCTGAATCTAGTCTATGCTACAGCAAACAAGGCACACACATTTCAGAAAGAAGCAATTCAAATAAGCAGGCACAATAATCCTTTAACCAGAAATTCCCAGCTCAGAAGGACAGAATCTAACCTCTCCTCCCACAAGACTGCAGACCACAAACCTTCTTAATGTAAAATAACTGGCCTGAAGCCCACGTGCTTAAACCAGAACTAATACACTTTTAGAATAAGACACTGAGCCTTCAGTCAGCAATTCTCAATTTAGAAGGATGTAAGCTACCTGTCCTGCCACAACAGTGCAGACCACAAACCTTCTTAATGCAAAACAACTGGTCTGAATCCCAAGTGCTTAAATCGAAAGGCTTAGCATAACAGTTACAATTTAATCAGGCTACAACCAAGCAGTAATAAATGCATCAGAATAAATACAATTGAGTACATTTAAAAAGAGGCAAAAGCAAAATAAAGTGCAATTGTTTTAGTAAAGTGCAAGGAGAGAGGAAGGAGGAGCAGAAGAAAAATTCATGGTTAAGAACCTAAGTGGGTTGGCCTTCTCAAATATGCATCCCAGATCAAATTTACAGTAGGGGCGGGCAACTGCAAAGCCACCAACTATAACAACTCTACAAGAATAGCGTGGGAGGGAGGGGAGAAAAACAGTTTCAGGACAGATGAGAAACATAAAACAATGCCAGAAAATATATAAAATAATTCAGTCAGGCAAATAATAATTCAGTCAGGCAAAATTAAGACAATACAGAACTCTGAAAGGTTAAAATGCCAAGAAATATACTTATCAATCAGTGATATATTTCCAGATTGTTTGAGACTCACACCAGCCAGAACACCAGGAGTTTCCAAAAGTGTATGCAAGAATTTACAAACAGAAACAATTTTTAAATCAGCAAGCCTTGAAGTAATCTGATAACACAAAAGCTGTTAGAGCAGTTTTATAAACTCCACCTCAGAAATAGTGGGGAAGCAGTTTCAGGACAGATGAGAAACATAAAACAATGAGAGGAAAATATATAAAATAATTCAGTCAGGCAAACAATAATTCCGTCAGGCAAAATTAAGAAAATGCAGAACTCTGAAAGGTTAAAAAGCCAAGAAATATACTTATCAATCAGCGATATATTTCCAGATTGTTTGAGAATCACAACAGCCAGAACACCAGGAGTTTCCAACAGTGTATGCATATTGGGCATGCTCCTATATTTAGAGAATTACAGCCCATGTCGGAACCATCGGACTATATAACTGTATTGTGCATATATGTCTTTGCATATAGACAGCTATGTACACCTTAACTGTCTCTACACACACCCATCAGACAAGATTACCCTCAGCTTGCTGTAGATGGCTCATATGTGATATATATGTATCTGTTGTGTGTGATACACAGATATACATGTATATATATATATATATATATATATATATATATATATATAGGCAACAGATGACAATATGTCAAGCATGTACACACATAGATGTGGTGAAGAGAGAGACAGTGATAGAGAGAGACACAGGGAGACACACAGACAGTGAGTCATACACAGGGATACCCTGAATGGCATAGAGTGATGTCCTGCTGCAGACAGTGGCATACTTTTCATAACCAGTCGCACATGCCAGCATGAAGTTGAGCTCCATTATGTAATAGTACTGAGGTGGGGGTTGTAATATTACATCACCTGCCTTTGTGTGTGTGTGTGTGTGTGTGTGTGTGTGTGTGTGTGTGTGTGTGTGTGTGTGTGTGTGTGTGTGTGTAGGTGTAAGTATTAAGAGGCTTTTCTCACTCAGTACACTTCCCATTGCCCTACTTCACAAGATCTGCTTATGTCATTAACCTTAGAAGTACTTTGGACACTTGTCAGCCCTATAAGCTCTGTGGCACATGCAATGAGTGTGTAAGACTAGCACAAATAACTGGATAGGTAGGGGCTCTAATCTTAATTGCAGCAAATGTAAGAGAGAGAGAGAGTGTGTGTGTGTGTGTGTGTGTGTGTGTGTGTGTGTGTGTGTGTGTGTGTGTGTGTGTGTGTGTGTGTGTGTTTGTGTATTTCTTGGTCTGCAGGTGAAACAGTTTTAGGTCATTCCCACCCAGTACACTTGCCAATCCCCTTCTTTAGCAGTCCTGCCGATGTCATTCCCCTTAGAAGTACCTTTGGACAGCTCTCAGCCCTATAGGCTCTGTGGTGTGTGCAATAACTATGTAACAGTATAGTACAAATAACTAGATAGGCAGGTGTTCTATTATCAGTTCCGGCAAATGTGTGTGTGTATAAAAGTGTTTGTAGGATAAGTATTTTGAGGACTTTTCCACCAACAACACTTCCCAGTGCCCTACTTTAGCAGTCCTGCTGATGTCATTCCCTTTAGAAGTACCTTTAGACAACCCTCAGCTCTATAAGCTCTGTGGTGTGTGCAATAACTATGTAACAGTATAGTACAAATAACTAGAGAGGCAAGGATTCTGTTCTCAGTTCTGGCAAGTGTGTGAGTAAAAGTGTTTGTAGGATAAAGTATTTTGCGGACTTTCCCACCCACAACACTTCTCAGTGCCCCACTTTAGCAGTCCTGCTGATGTCATTTCCCTTAGAAGTACCTTTGAACAACCCTCAACTCTATAAGCTCTGTGGCACATGCAATAACTATGCAACAGAATAGTGCAAGTAACTAGATAGGCAGGGGTTCTATTCTCAGTTCTAGTAAAGGTGTTTGTAAGTGTTTATGCTTGTAGGGTAATGTATTTTGATGCCCTTCCCACCCAGTACATTTTCCATTGCCATACTTTACAAGAGCTGTTGATGTAATTCACCTTAGAAGTACCTTGAGACACTGTTAAATCCTATAAGCTCTGTGGTGCTTGCGATGACTGCGTAACACTATAATATATATAACTAGATAGGTAGGGTTCTAAACTCAATACTGGCAACTGTGATACTGTGTGTGTAAAAATCATATCCTTCCTGTGTGCATGTTTGGTTGAGAATCATATACACTGGTGAGTGGATTATACCATTTTGAGGTGTGTACCACCCAGTACACTTCCCATTGCCTACTTTACAAGGCCTGCTGATGTCATTCACCTTAGAAGTACCTGTATACACTTGGCCCTCTAAGCTCTGTGGTGTGTGCAATAACTGTGTAATACTATAGTACAAATAATTAAATAGATAGGTGTTCTCATCTCAACACTGGCAACTACTGTAATGTGTGTGAAGCATATCCCCTCTGGCTGTTGTATGTGCAGGTTATACCATTTTAAGGCCTGTTGACCCCCTACCGATGGCATTACTTTAAAGAGCCTGTTAATAGCATCTGCCTCACATGCACCATGTTAAACTATATAGCTCACACCAGTCATCTGTACATATGTACATGGAATATCCAGATGTTTGCAACCTATACGTGCTCTGTGTCCCCTAACAATGAGCATTTCTGTGATATCATTGCCAAATATGTCACAGTTACCATAGTGGCACACATGTCAGCATCAGACATTGTACCTGACTGAAACATCATGCTGATACAATGTCTGTTACTCTATCACTTGTGCAGGTTTGTAGGAGCAGTAGATGAGACCAGTTGCTATTTCTCATGGTTTATCTCACCTTCCATGAAGGCATTCCCAAAATTACTTGTTGTAAGAGGTTGGGGGTTATGGTCCAGGCATATAATCTATGTATCTATGTGGAGAATGTCATGTGTATGTAGCACTATAGTACATACAAGTGGATACATAAGGTTACTAATATGTTTATTGGCAACTGTGTTTGTGTTTCTGTATGCACATCCCCTGTGGCTGTCTTTACTATGTGTATGTGATAGCTATACCATTTTGCATGCTTGTTCCACCCTGTGAACTCCCCCATTGCCAGCTTAGTTTCAGCCCATAAAGATGTCAACCACCTTACAAGCACAGTTACACAGTTTCTAACACAAAGTCACTGTGGTGCATGCAATGATCGTATCACTGTGTATTGTACATAGATGGGTAGGTCATCTACTCTGAGAAGTGCCAACTCTCTGTGCATGTGTGTTTCAATGCATGTCCCCATGTAGCAGAGTGTGTGTGTGTGTGTGTGTGTGTATGTCTGTGTGTGTGTGTGTGTGTGTGTGTGTGTGTGTGTGTGTGTGTGTGTGTGTGTGTGTGTGTGTGTGTATGTGTGTGTGTGTGTGTTTGTGTCTGGAGGGGTGGTGTTCAACTGGGCCATGCAGAGGAGCTGTATGTGTCTGGTGGTGACCTACCTGTGATAGAGATGTGGGACTGTTTGTATGCACACAATCAAGCCATGTAGTTGCCCTACACAGGGCTATGTTGGACAGCCATGGACCGTACATGGCAGGATGTACAGTTCACCATCTCCCGCCAGGGACATGGGAACTGTTTTTGCCAGGAGCCTCACTGGCACCACCAGGCCCAAGGCCAGATGCAGTACTACTCCCCGATGGTGACCGCTGTCTGCTGGATCCATGTCCCTGACAGGACTGGCCAGGACCATGTGCCCACTGCCTGCTCCAGTGTGTTGTAGACAGCACCCTCCCTTCAGTACTGCTGGTGGCACTGCCACTACGGGAGTGTGAATATGCATGGCTACGTGGGCTCTCAGCTGATCTTGTTGCTGATCTATGTCCACGTGGCCGACACCCTACTCCCACCACTTGCTCAAGCACAGACATTGCATAGTCGAGCAGTGACAATGTCTCGCCCCACCGTCTATCCACAACATGGGTAAAAGGGTGTATGGCATCACAAATGCCGTGGAGGTCATCACGCATGGCAGGAAGAGCTGAATTCATGACCCTGAGCATCTGTCTGGTGTTGTGGTCAGTATGTGCCTGTGCCTCCATGAAGGACTATAACATGCATCTGGTGACACCTGCTGTGACACTTGCTGCAGGAACTTGTTGGGCTGCAGTCCTCATCAAGCACCCCTGTCCATCTGCCTGTGTGTGACCTTGCCTGCTCTCTCACACTTGCCATAGTCACCACACTAACCTGTTCCATGCCACCACCCTCCGACTGTCCATTATCTGTGGCTGCTGGGGACTGGGTATGTGTGGGCATACTGACTGTGTGGGGACATTGTGGTTGAAAGTAGGATACCAACCAATGGCACAGATTCAGCCCCCAACAACCCCACTTGTGCCTCACTATGACCACCATCATCATCAGAGTCCACTAATGTGAGGGGGAGAGACACCAACCACCATGTTCACCTGTGAGGGGAAGACAACATATGTAAATTAATACCCCGCAGTATAATGTTTGCTGATACACACACACACACACACACACACACACACACACACACACACACACACACACACACACACACACACACACACACACACACACACACACACACACACACACACACACACACACACACACTCCTGGTAAAGTCTGGCACAGCTTTGCTACCTATGGGCCCTTCAAAACATGCTGGAGGGATAGGACCCAGAGACTCCCCAGACTCTAGAATAGACTGTCCATTCATGTCAAGCAGAGCACCTCCTTGGCCCTTTTCAAAAGGAACCTTGACGATTGTATGGGAGAAAGGAAATTCACACCGGAGATCACGTCAGTCACCCTGCTAGACAGGGGTCCAGGGAAGTAAACAGTGTGGGAAGAAATAGCCAGGGAATTGTTATGGCTAGGTTTGTATAGGCCCTAGGGCCGATAGCCTAGTATCAACCTATGAACCTATGAATCTAACACAACAGGGACAATTATGCATCTCCTGGCATTCTGTTTGAGGCACTGCTTCTGGCAGCAGTCATTAATTTGGGTAAGAGCCTCTTGGAGGATGCTCACATCAGTAGGGGAATGTAACACAGTGGCCAGCTTGTGATCATCTGTAAACCTGGTCAGCCACAGACCACTGTTTTTTTCTTGAACCTCAGAAATTTATATCTCAAACAGTAGAGGCCCCCAGACAGATCCTTAGGATGCACCACTCTTTAAGACAATACTACTAGAAGTGTCTTCCACTACTTTGACCAAGTGAGTACTATCATTGACCCAGTTAGCTACCCATCTGGTAACATACAGGATGTGTAGGCTTATGTATCATGGCTGACTGGGGATTATTGTCAGAGGTGTGGGCTAGGTGAAGGTAGGCAGAGTACACCGTCTTCCCCTGGTGTTTGTTGACCGCTTCAAAGAAGTCGATCAGGTTTAACATGCCTGATCTCCCTTTGACAATCCCACACTGTGTGGGGTCAAGGATTTTGAGGTTGCCGATGTCCCTGTTTGTAAGGTCCTTGGTAATGGCTTCCATGCCCTTGCAGATCAGGCTAGTTAGGCTGATGTGCATATGATTGGCTGGGTCAGTGGATTGCTCCACCTTTGTGTAGAGGGATGACAGTGGCTGTCTCTGTGTAGATGGGATGACACCAGTGCTCAGACTTTGGTTGACTACAGTGTGTAATGGAGCTGAGAGATCATGCCTGAAGGATGCAGCCAGGGGTGGTATCAGGCCTCATGGAGACTTCAGTTTGTTGCCTTTGAGAGGGGATTATGGACCTGCTTCCTGCTGATGAGGGGAGGGGGGCAGGTCCTGTGCATGTCCATGTGTACTGCTGCGGGGACGGGTGGAGGGTGATGTTTTCACATATCCTGGCCACGGCAGGTTGGCTATATCTATGCCGTATGTGTATGTGATGTTATTGACCACCACTACAGAACAGATGTGGGTGTTGCCTCTGAGATTGCAAACACATGTGTGGAAGGCCTTGTGAATGGCCTTGGTGGATGTGTCCAATTTGCACTCAAGGTTAGCCTTAAGGTAATTCTCCTGTGACCTTATTTGCTTCTTCAGACAAAGGTGGCATTGCTTCCAATCTGGCACCTGCTCCTTCTTGGCCCTGTTCAGCAATTATTTCTACCTATTATGGAATTTGTGTATTGCTGCTATCCACCACAGAGATTTACTATACCTTGAGGGAGATGATTTTTGTCCTGTCAGGTATTGCTGAGTCCATACAGCTATGTAGGTGTTCATATAGTATTGTGGTGTAGGCTTGGAAACTACTGTTAGTTGCAACTGACAGGAAGGTGGCTGTAAAGCTACTTATACCTGCTCTGAGGAGGTGTAGAGTCAGTTTTGGAAAGTGTTTTCTGTTTGACCCTGACAGGGGGGGGGGGCAAGGGAGATGGCAACCTCAAAAGTAATGGCCATTTTGTCAGATCTTACCAAGGAAGATGACACTGTAGGAGTGCTACAGTGGCTACTCATGTTGATTAGGACCCGGTTCAGGATATTTCCACCTGTTGTAGGTGTGTTGACCAGCTTATCCAATGCATTGGCATTGACAGAGCTGAGGAATCTCTGTGCATTCATGTTCAGGTAGAATAGGTCATGCACACTATGGTAGGGTAGTTAAAGTCACCCCAGAGCAGGGTAGAGGGTTGAATCTTGACAAATTTAAGCAAGTCCAAATAGATGTGATGGATGTCCTGAGTCATGGCTGGAGGTCTGCAGCTATCTATGATTTGCATAGGTGTTTTGTCAACAGTTAACTGCACTTGGGATGTCTCCCATGCGTCATACTGTTTGACCAGCCTGGAGGTGTGTATGTGTATGATAAAGTTTAAAACTCCACCTCCTTTGGCTTTGCAGCCCTCCATTTTGGGTCTAAAAGTATGGTATGATGACTAACCTGGCAAGGTTAGTGTGCTCTCCACAGCTACAAACCAAGTTTCAGTGACTGCACAAATGTCAGCATCCTCCAGGAAAGGAATGCTTGCAATGACATTAGTTTCATGCTAAGACTCTTAGCAGTTAGCAGCATTACCTTTACATTTCGCTTATTATAAGCTTTCATGCTGGTAAAGTTCTGCTCATGATTTTGCCTACAAAAGGTACTATGGGAAATGCAAGTGCCTTTGCCAAAACCCTAACACCCAGGGGAGATAGATGAAGGCCATTTCTGGCAAAGTATTGTGGTCTGTCAATCATGTACTGTCATGCGATTGAGACAGCAAGGATTCCAGGGTCTTAATGTTATTGCATCTCCCACAAATTGTGTTCTTAGGTGGTAGTAGCACACAGTTGTCTGAGTACATAAGGCAGTGGCTACACTGTGTCAGGGTGCTCATATCAACTGGACTAGCATGAGAAAGCACAGGAAAGCACAGGAAATTGTCTGTCCATGGTTATCAGCATATGTGGAAGAGAGGTCAGGGATAGTGGAGTGAGTACTATCTGAGGATAGCATCAATAGGTGTGAGTGTGAAGATTGGGGGAAGATGGGCGAAGGCTGCCAGCCAAGTCAAATAGAATTTGATACATAATTCTATAATTTGTATATATAAATGTAAAATACAGGCTAGTGTTCTTAAATGAAAGAAAACACTGTAAAATGTGAACTTCAAGATTGTAGCAACATTGCCATCTGCTGTAAGGAAAATTAAGCCAAGCATTTCAAATGTTCTTTGAAGTTAAAATTATCTAAATAGTTGTGCCGAAGTGGCTGGCTGAACACATTATTTCTATTCTCTTAACTTAAGGAATAACTGCTAGAGTGTACATGTGAAATGTCTTTTATTGTTGTAGTTTCCTGAGCAGGTGTTAGCTTGTTAAATAATGTAGCTTTTTTGCCTGGGAACTCCAGACTAAGTGTCAAAATGATGTAATGTGTATACTGGAAAAACCTAAGTATCAAAATGATGTAATTTGGGAGGGCCTAGCAAAGATGTTTGTTAGTGAGTTTAAAAACTATTGTTCAGAGAGAGACTGTAAGCATTTTGATCTTGATATCCCAATTCTCAGCACTCTGCCTGTTGTTTTATGTAAGTAGTGTCTTAGAAGTATGTTTTCTTGTAGTAATAGCTAGGAACTTAGAAGAAAGTTAGGCAAGTGTTTTTCTGTTATTTCAGAACTTTCCTACTGTATTGTTTTAAGTTTCTGTGTGATCTCTGAACTCTTAGATATCACTGTGGTGTACTAGTATTGTATTGTGCTTTTAATTATTTATTATTAAATATTTTTAAAAACCTTTACCTGTGGTTGGTTTGTGTAGAGATAAGTAAGCTCTAGAGTACATTGCATATTTATAGTGTTTATTGTAATAAGCCACTCTAATAAGCCTTAGACTGAATAGTCACATTACCAATTGGATAATAATATTGCAGAGTAATAATTGGACACCCTTTTAAGGGCCTTTGAGTAGCTGATAAGTATTAGCTGGTGGTGGCAGAAAGTACTACTGTAGAGTCTGGGTAAAGGGGCACAGCTGGAGAATCTGTGTCAGCCTTTCCCAGGAGTGTCTGTGAAGTTATATAAATACTTATCTCAAAGTGTGTGTGATGTGACAGCTACCTGGGCAGGGACGAAGCACTGGTGGGACAGAGAGGGTACTGGAGGTTAGCTTGCCAGCTAAGCTGAGATCTGGACCCTATAGCTGTGCCAATGAGGAGTCTTATTGGGGACCTGGAGAGCAAGGGAGTAAACAGCCCCTGACTGACTGTGATCTCTGTGTGCACTTAAGGAAATTGTACTTTACTGTATGTATTTGTTATCCTTTCCTCTTATATGAGACACCCTCCCTGGTGTTAATGGTGAGGATTGAGGTTCCTTGATTGTTGGGCCAGGGCACTGTAGTCACATTTCTGGTGGCAGTGGTTGGGATAAGATATCCTCACACTTGTGGTTTGTAGTGGTTGGGATAAGATATCCTCATTTCTGGTTTGCAGTGGTGGTGTAGAGTGAATCCTGTAGCTTATGTACAGTGATCTCTGAAGGTGTTTTGTACTCTAAATCAGCCACACAGTGTATACGCAGAGTTCAGATCACAATTATTTTATTTCTTTTGTTAGCTTAGTTAGTCAGGGTGAGCAGGCATCATGTCAGCACAGGAGTATGGAAAGCTGACAAGGAGCCAGCTGGTGGAGATATGCCAGGCTAGGGAACTGGTGCATGGAAACCTGACTAAGGCAGACCTGATTGCAGCCTTGGTCACAGCTGCATCAGAAAACAGCATCTAGGAGGACAATCAGACTGGCAGTGGAGATACAATATCCTCAGAGAATGGACAGCTCAACCTTTCTGCAGTGGACTTAAAAATCCAGCTGGAGCTAAATAGACTTGAGTTGGAGGCCAGGCATTTGGAGATGGAGACCAAAGAAACGGAGCATCAGAGGAAGCATGAGAGGGAAATGCTGACTCTTTGTCAGAGTTATGGAGGTAATGGGGAAGGGAGTAACTGGACCCCAGAAGCACAACAGGTCAGTAAATTTCTTCCACAATTTAAAGAGGAGGATAATTTTGATAGTTTCATTCACATGTTTGAAAGGGTATGCAAACAGTATAGTGTTGACCAAAGGCTCTGGGTATGGTTCCTGACCCCCTTACTCCATAGGAAAGCTGTAAATTGTATATCACAAATGCCTGACTCTGTATGTTTTGATTATACTGCTGTAAAGAAATGTCTGTTAGAATGTTTTAAGCTAACACCTGAAATGTATAGGAAAAAGTTTTGTGAGCATAGATGCAAAGCAGACGAAAATGTATGTGAATATGTTGCTGAACTGAGCACTTATTTTCATAGCTGGGTGAGTGTATGTCAGGTCACCACTTTTGAAGGGCTGGCAGACCTTTTGGTGAGGGAACCAGCCCTTAGCACTTTGCCTGAGGACATGAGGATCTGGTTAGCTGATAAACAATGTGCTACTTCAGATGAGTTGGGGAAGAAGGGAGACCTATACCTTGCAAGCAGGGCAGCCCTGCACAAGAAGGGGACCCCCAGTACTGCTCATGGATCTAAAGGAACCCATAGTGGGCAGCACAGACTGCCCCAACAGAATCTGCCAGTAGCAGGGGACGCCACTAGTCCAGGTACACATCCAGGAGCTAGGGTTAAATGTTTTGAATGCAACCAGTGGGGCCATGTGGCATACAGATGTCCACGGACACAAGGTGGGGAACCAAAGTTGAGGGGAGCCAGTACGTGCAAAAGACAAAATGCCAATAGTGGGTTGTATTGAGACAACCAGGGTATGGAACTACCATCCTGCAGATGTCCTGAGAAGTAAGAATTCGGATGAGGCAGTACCATGTACTTATGCAGTTATACACAGTGAGGCTAGGAGACAAGCATGTGGGTCTGGTAGCTGGCGGGAGACCCAGACAGATGCATACTTGCAGCCAGGACTGCTGAGGTGGTTACTTCAGGGAGGGAGCTACTCTGTAGCAGTGAGACTGAAGGTGAGCCACAGCTGCTTGTGGGTATTGAGGTTCCCTTGGACAGGGTAACTGCAAAGGCAGAGGTGAGTAGTAGTACCCAGGCTGACAGTGAGGCACCGCTGTCAGAGGATGTCAGACTTCCAGTGGAAGGGGAGCTGGGAAGGGTTACAAGGAGAGAGTTGAGACAGGCTCAGCTCTCAGACCCTACATTTTAAGGCCTGAGGCAGGTAGCTAGGGAGGCACCTGATTCTCAAGGGAGGGGGGAATCTGTATACAGGAACAAAGGGTTACTATACAGAGAGTGGACCCCTGAGGGAGGGCTAGAAGGTGAGAGAGTATAGCAGTTGGTAGTGCCTAGAGCCTACTGTCTGGTGCTTCTATCCATAGCCTATGATATTCCCTTTGCAGGTCATATGGGCATAAAATGTACAAAGAGGCATATTATGCAGACCTTCTATTGGCCTGGAATTTCCAGAGATGTAACAGGGTACTGCAGGACATGTGAGCAGTGCCAAAAGGTAGGCAAGGCAGGAGACAAGATGAGAGCTCCTTTGATGCCTTTGCTTGTGATTGAGGAGCCATTTAAGATGGCAGCTATGGATAATTTGGGTCCTCTGAGTACCCCAAGTTCCACAGGGAAAAAGTATATCCTAGTGGTAGTGGATTATGCTACACGATACCCTAAGGCAGTGGCTTTGTCCTCCATTGAGACAGAGAAGGTAGGAAATGCTTTGTTAAAGATTTTCAGCAAGGTAGGTTTCCCAAAAGAAATACTGTCTGACAGAGGTGCTAATTTCATGTCAGATCTGCTGGCTTGTCTGTGGACGTCCTGTGGGGTGAAGCACATGAAGGCCACCCCCTACCATCCCCAGACTAATGGTGTTGTTGAGAGGTTAAACTCTACAATCAAGTCCATGCTACGGGCATTTGCAGATCAGTTTAAGAGGGAGTGGGACAAATATTTGCCCCATCTGCTGTTTGCTTACAGAGAGGTTCCCCAGGAATCCACAGGTTTTTCACCCTTTGAGTTGCTGTATGGGCATAGGGTGAGGGGACCTCTAGATTTAATTTGAGATGAGTGTGAAGGTGAGTGTCAGTCTCACAAGAAGTCTGTTGGGGCATACGTCCTAAACCTCAGGACAATGCTCAGAGAACTCATGGGCTTGGCCCAGGGGAACCTGGAAGAAGCCCAACAACAGAAAAAAGGTGTGGTATGACAGGAGTGCTCGAGCTAGAGAATGTGCTGTGGGGCAGCAGGTAATGGTTCTCATTCCTGTCAGACACACCAAGCTGCAAGCAGCTTGGGAGGGACTCTACAAGGTGGTAAGAAAGGTAAGTGATGTCAACTGCATAGTGGAAGTGCTAGGCAGACAGCAGGGGCACAGATTGCACCATGTTAACATGATGAAACCTTCCCATGATAGAGAGGCCCTTGTGCTAAGCATTTGCAGTAGATTGAAGAAGGAGTCTGAGGGAGATCTTGTGACTGATTTCCTTAGTGAGGCTCGGGCTGACACCTCGGTGGAAGGGGTAGCAATGTCCCAGCAGCTATCTCTTACCCAGGTTCGAGAAATCTGAGCAGCGTTGCAGGAATTTGGGGACATGTTTACTGGGAAACTAGGGTGCACCCACCTGCTGCAGCACCAGGTGGATACATGACCCCAAAGGCCCATTAGTCAGGCCCTTTATAAGGTGCCTGAGAGAGTCAAACAGACTCTGAGGGAGGAGGTAGAGGAGATGTTGGAACTAGGGGTGATTCAAGAGTCCAACAGTACCTGGGCTTCCCCAGTGGTGTTGGTGCCAAAGAAGGATGGCAGCATCAGGTTCTGTGTGGATTACAGGAAATTAAATAGTCAGACAAAGTCAAATGCTTACCCCATGCCTAGGACAGATGAGGCCCTAGAGCAGCTGGGTGGGGCTAAGTATCTTACAACCACTGATCTTACCAAGGGTTACTGGCAGGTGCCCTTGACTCCCAGTGCTAGACAGAAGTCAGCCTTTGTGACTCCTTTTGGCTTGTATGAGTTCTCAAAGATGCCCTTTGGGATGAAAAATGCCCCAGCAACTTTCCAGAGGCTGGTGGATAATATCCTAGCCAGAGCAGGAGGGCTTGCCCTTGCTTACCTAGATGATATTGCCATCTACAGCCATTCCTGGCCAGAGCACCTTCAGCATGTCAGGGAGGTGTTGGGCAGACTACAGAGGGCAGGGTTGACCATTAAGTTGAGCAAATGTCAGGTGGGTATGGCAGAGGTCTCCTACCTAGGACATAGAGTGGGGAGTGGTAAGATAAGGCTAAAACCTGCCAAAGTGGAAACCATTCAGGCATGGTCTGCACCTGTTACCAAAAAGCAGGTGAGGGCATTCTTAGGGACAGCAGGGTACTACGGAAAGTTCTTCCCCAGTTACAGTACCATAGCTGCTCCCCTCACAGACCTGACAAGGAAGAACAGGCCAGATAAGGTAGTGTGGACTCCAGCAAGTGAGCAGGCATTTCAGAAGCTTAAAGAAGCTTTGGGAGGACCCCCCTGTGTTAGCCAGTCCAGATTACAGCAAAGAATTTGTTGCGCAGTTGGATGCTTCAAACCATGGGTGGGGGCTGTACTTAGCCAGATTTCTTCAGAGGGGGAAGAGCACCCAGTGGTTTATCTCAGTCATAGGCTCCAACCCAGGGAGGAATGCTATGCATCTGTAGAAAAGGAATGTCTAGCTATAGTGTGGGCATTGCAGACACTTCAGCCTTACTTGTATGGAAGAAAATTCACTGTAATGACTGATCACAACCCTCTAACATGGTTAAACAGAGCCAGTCAGCAAAATGCTAAGTTGCTAAGATGTAGCCTGGCATTGCAAGCATATGATTTGTCAGTACAGCACTGCAGTGGGAGTAGCAATGCCAATGCAGATGGGCTCTCAAGACAGATAATGGGGAGAGGTACACCCAGATAGACCTAACCCTCTCAAGCGGCATTTCTCAAGGGTCACTTGAAAAACTAGCTTGAGTTCTCCAGGGGGGAAGAGATGTGAAGATTGGGGGAAGATGGGAGAAGGCTGCCAGCCTAGACAAATAGAATTTGATACATAATTCTATCATTTGTATATATAAATGTAAAATACAGGCTAGTGTTCTTAAATGAAAGAAAGCACTGTAAAATGTGAACTTCAAAATTCTAGCAACATTGCCATCTTATAGGTTCATAGGTTCATAGGTCGGTACTGAGCTATCTGCCCGAAGGCATATATTAGCCCAGCCACATTGTGCGGTATTCACTGCCCCTTTAGTAGTTCCTTAGACCCTTGTACTAGCAGCTAGTACCCTTGGCCCCTATCTAGTAGTGCTGTTGGTGTGATCCCTGGTGTGAACTTTCTGTTACCCATCCACTCATCAAGGTTCCTCTTGAAGAGTGATAGTGAGGGGCTCTGTCTTATGTAGATTGGGACCCTGTTCCATAATAAGGGAAGTCTCTGCAAAGGGAATCTATCCCTCCAGCATGTTCTATTCATTGTTGTGTTGAGGTTTATATCCCTAGAGTGTGTAGCTCAAGTAGATTTGGTTTTGCTAAGATGGAGCATGTTCAACAATTCTGGGTTGGACTTGGCTCTGTACGTTAGACAGAGATCGCCTCTGAGAAAGCGGTATGCAACAGAGAACAGTCTTAGCTTTTTCAATCGTGCTGCATAGGGAAACTGTTTGAGGCCAGTAATTCTCTTGGTTAGGTACCTCTGTGGTCTCTCCAGCTGCTGGAGATGTCTAGCCAGGTACATTCCAATTGGTGCATTGTACTCAATAATGGGTCTGATGAGGGAAGAGTAGAGGGGCACCATTACATCCTTAGATCTTGATGCAAACCCTTTCATGATCAGATGGGTCACATAGAAGGATTTCCTAACCACTTTGGCAACATGGTTATCAAAGGAAAGCTGGCTATCTACTTGGGTCCCTAGATCCCTTATTTGTTCTTCAGATTTCAGGGGATTACCTCCTATGTTGTAGTTTGCAGGTACTCTGTAAGGAAAAGTAAGCCAAGCATTTCAAATGTTCTTTGAAGTTAAAATTATCTAAATAATGGTGCCAAGTGGCTGGCTGAACACATTATTTCTATTGTCTTAACTTAAGGAATAATTGCTAGAGTGTACATGTGAAATGTCTTTTATTGTTGTAGTTTCCTGAACAGGTGTTAGCTTGTTAAATAATGTAGCCTTTTTGCCTGGGAACTCCAGAGTAAATGTCAAAAGGATGTAATGTGTATACTGGGAAAACCTAGGTGTCATAATGATGGTCTAGCAAAGATGTTTGTTAGTGAGTTTAAAAACTATTGTTCAGAGAGAGACGGTAAGCATTTTGATCTTGATATCCCACTTCTCAGCACTCTGCCTGTTGTCTTATGTAAGTAGAGTCTTAGAAGTATGTTTTCTTGTAGTAATAGCTAGGAACTTAGAAGAAAGTTAGACAAGTCTTTTTTTGTTATATCAGAACTTTCCTACTGTATTTTTTAAGTTTCTCTGTGATCTCTGAGCTCTTAGATATCACTGTGGTGTAGTAGTATTATCTTGTGTTTTTAATTATTTATTATTAAATATTTTTAAAAACCTTTACCTGTGGCTGATTTGTGTAGAGATAAGTAAGCTCTAGAGTACATTGCATATTTATAGAGTTTATTGTAATAAGCCACTCTAATAAGCCTTAGACTGAATAGTCACATTACCAATTGGATAATAATATTGCACAATAATAATTGGACACCCTTTTAAGGGTCTTTGGGTAGCTGATAAGTATTAGCTGGTGGTGGCAGAAATTACTACCATATAGTCTGGGTAAAGGGGCACAGCTGGAGAATCTGTGTCAGCCTTTCCCAGGAGTGTCTGTGAAGTTGTATAAATATTTATCTCAAAGTGTGTGCGGTGTGTCAGCTACCTGGGCAGGAACACACAGCACTGGTGGGACAGAGAGGGTACTGGAGGTTAGCTTGCCAGCTAGGCTGAGATCTGGACCCTATAGCTGTGCCAGTGGAGAGTCTTATTGGGGACCTGGAGAGCAAGGGAGCAACCAGCCCCACACTGACAGGGGCCTCTGTGTGCACTTAAGGGAAATTGTACTTTACTGTGTGCATTTGTTAGCCTTTCCTCTTATATGAGATGCTCTCCCTGGTGTTAGTAGTGAGGACTGAGGCTCCTTGATTGCTGGGCCAGGGCACGGTCATCACAGTGAGTATGGCTGGATAACATCAAGACAGTATCTGGAGGCGAGGGCCTCACTCACACATGAATGCAGGTAAGGGAAAGACATGCAAATGGGATACCTCTCAATGTGTTAAAACTGCACAAAGGCCAAAGCCATGCACATGCTGGGTTTAAATACCACAACAATGACGGTAAAATAGGAACACTGTGAGTGACCGATCAACAATTGTCCCTGAGCTATTAGCTCAACATCCTATGGCAGACCAGTGCCAACCAGTTCACTTACTCCCAGTAAGTGCAGGAAGGCCCTGGACAACACTGGAGGCGTAGCAGGAAACACAAGAATCACACCAACAGATGTGACTGTAACAAAGCCTGTAACCAGACTATGCTAAAGATATTTAAAATCTTTTAGGTCAGTGTAACACATGTGAACAGATACACATTAAAATATGACAATAGCAAACAAATTACAATGAATTAACCAGTTAACCAATAGTAAAGCTCAGAACAGAGCCCTGTTCCAGCACTCTTCAGTCACACAACTTCTAACTGCACACTCCTGCCACTAGGGTGCAAGTGAACCCTCTCCAAAAGAGACGGCCAGGATTACTGTTCAGGTTATAGAAACAAAGATATATTCAGCAGGTCAGGGTGTAGTAAATGTTACAGCAAACAAGGTGTATCAATGTCAGACAAATACAGTTCAAATGAGCAGTCACAATGAGCCTTTAACCAGCAAGTTGTAGCTCAGAAGGGCATAATGTAGCCTCACCTCCCACAACAGTGCAGGCTACAAAGCTACTTCATGTAAAACAACTGGCCTGAAGCCCATGTGCTTAAACTCACAGCCTTAGCATAACAGAATTACATCAGGCTACTGACAATCAGTAATAAATGCAGCAGAATAAGTGCAATTGAGTCATTGTAAGAACAAGCAGCAACAACAAACTGAAATAATATAGTTGGAATAGTCATAAATATGGTAAAATGTTTTTGTTTATAGGTTACTTGGGAAGGGATGAAACATGATAATGTCTGGTTGAGAAATGAAGGGGGGTGAGGCCCTCCCTAATAATACCTGTCTACTCAGTAGGATAACCTGATGAGATACAACTGGGAGGTGTGTTCAAAATGAGATGTGTAGTAGGGGTGGCCAGGTCACATAGCAACAAATAGTTGAACACAACAAAGGGGAACCCTTACAACTCCAACAGAACAGAAAACTTGTGACAAAACTAATGCAATACTGCAATATGATACAAATTATGTGTGACCAAAGCTTAACTAAAGAGCTTCAAATCAACATTAAATGCAGAAATGATTGATACTCAGAGCACTGCACAACACAGAAACATCAGCTAACTACAGATATTTGTAATTAAGAGAGCAATGCTATGCCTCAGCTCTGCACACTACTTAACTGCTGCTATTCACATTTCAAAGGAATTCTTTGGTAACCTTTGTTAACAGACCCTAGCCAAGAACTGTGAAAAGTACATCAGAACAGATATGTATAATCAAACAAATGTAATACTACAATAACATACAAAATACAAGCCATCAAAGCTTAAATCCCATGCTTCTAATCTAAATTACATGCAGAGATGATTGATATGCAGAGCAATGCAGACCACATAAACATCACACAGATATACCATATCGCCATATATATGTAAATGATGTCACCTTTGCCTAGTTCCTATACAACATGCAAAGCTGTTTGTGTGTGACAGGTCTGTAAGTAATAATCCACATTAATGCTGTGTTATGTCATATTACATCAGTGTTTCTCACCTGCCTTCATTTCACAGGCTAACAGCAAATATTATACTTGTCTGCATCAGTTGTATATATCTGTCTGATGTGTGTGTGTAGCACTAGAAGTCATAACACAGTTAAACACTTTTCCCATTTCAACTTAGTAATTATAAACAACTTAGTAATTATTTATGTTTGAAGGCAATACAACAACCTGTAGCTGTAGACATTTATGTCTGTTTGCTGCACTGGAACTAAGATAACAGATTTGTAAAACAAGTACAGCCTTTTTACTTGACGTTTTGCAACTCATGTCTGTATGTTTGAGGCTTCCAGCTTCTACTATTAATACATACATGTGCACAAGTAATTCTTGATATGCATTTTTGTTCTTTGTCAGTATGGCACACTGTGCTTACACTCTTGAAGCTCAGTCATGCCTCTCAACCTGCTGGAGCAAGACATCTGGACAAAGGCACACATCTATGGGGGGGCAAATGCCAGAAAATAGTGACACTTTATAAATCTAGCTGTAACACACTTAGTTGCTAGCAAAGTCGGTTTCGCATTCACAGGAATACTCTGAAGTATATGACATCTGACATTCAAATGTATGCTATTATGTTATGACTTCAGTCTTTACTGGGTTTCCAGTGATTTGGCAGACAAAACACAACTGTATGAGGCATTGACTTCACATATGAGGCAAACATGTGGTCAGTCTGCAAAACACTGGACAGTTGAAAGGTATGAGCTCACTATATAACATACAGTTCAACATACACTTCCGCGCCAGTTGTTTACTATGGACATATATTAGTTAGGTCTCTTACATTTGTAAGACAACCATATGTATCATAGTAGCATTCACAGGTGACATATGAATATTTACAACATCCCAGGTAGCTGGCCTAGCAGTGTCATGGTCAGTATTGAACAACAGACATTCCAGTAGTAGTCATATGTGAGCTGACCTTTGCTGGGGTGACTCAGGGGCCATAGCTGTGATCTATGTCACTGCAGACAGATCCAGCAGGAATGGCCGTAGGTGCTGGACAGCGGATACTGTTTGGGCATCCTGCAGAGATCTACAGCAGCAGAAAGAAGAGAGAGAAACTTTGCTTGCTTATAAGTACCTGTTTTTGCTTTATTTAGCTAATTTTGCTTGCCACACATTATAACAGACGTTTTACAAGCTTTGGTGTTTTATTTAATTGTTTATTACTGATTTTGCCTACTGCACTTTATTGAATTTGTTTTTCAACTGCATTTACTGTTACAAGCTACACACTCAAGTGGTCTTAAAAGTGAATTTTGCTGGTGCATTTACTGTATTTCTGTTTCTGTAATGAAAAAAAAATCCTATCTACTTGCTCGTTTCCCATCTTTTTCTCAAGTTAGAATAGTCTGGATCTCAGATTTGCTGATTTCAGGACTGTATTTTGTGTTCTGAGTTATCCAGACCTTGCTGAGATAGAAGGAAGTCTTTCTGCTTATCAGTGAGAGTGGTAAGCTCTGAGCAGCCTATCTATCGATAGAGGAGTGGTTTCCAACTCAGGAATTGTATTTTATTGGTCATTTTGGGCTGCTTCAATCCCTTTCAACTTTCTGACTTAAAAACACATGTTTGCATGGGTTTGTGTTTGTTTTACCTCAGCGGATCCTCTTTGGGCATCCTGCAGAGTTCTTCAGCAGCAGAAAGAAGAGAGAGAAACTTTGCTTGATTATAAGTACCTGTTTTTGCTTTCTTTAAATAATTTTGCTTACTGCACTTTATTACAGCCATTTTACAAGCTTTGGTTTTTAATTAACTGTTTATTACTGATTTTGCCTACTGCACTTTATTGAATCGTTTTATTTTTTTTTTCAACTGCATTTACTGTTACAGGCTACACACTCAAGTGTGCTAGCCTTTTAGAGCCTTAAAAGTGAATTTTACTACTGCATTTATTGTATTTCTGTAACAACAAAAGAAAAAAAAATCCTATCTACTTGCTCGTTTCCTGCCTTTTTCTTAAACTAGAATAGTCTGGATCTCAGCTTTGCTGATTTCAGGACTGTATTTTGTGTTCTGAGTTGTTCAGACCCTGCTGAGATAAAAGGAAGTCTTTCTGCTTATCAGTGGGAGTGGTAAGCTCTGATCAGTCTATCACTAGAGGGGTGGTTTCCATCTCAGGAATTGTATTTTATTGGCTGTTTTGGACTGCTTCTATCCCTTTCAACTTTCTGACTTAAAAGCCCATGTTTGCACGGGTTTGCGCATTGCACAGCACTGCTACGCTAGGGTAAATTATTATCGCTGCCTTAAAGTCTGCTCTTCAAATTTTCAATTAGATCTAGCTAGCTTTCATTTCTGAGCACTCAGATCAGATCTCTAAACCCAGCACTTGCTAATAACCTCTTGCAGCTGTTATTGTAAGCATACCAACTGCTAGTAGCACTAAAAAAAATCCATAAAGGAAACAAAAACAGCTTCAGTACTTAAAAGGAAGCAAAACAGCTCCAGTACTTAAATAACTAAGCAGCTATCCAGGCATGTCTAAAGGGCAGTTCCCTACACTTTCTCCTATTAACCTGGTGAACCTAAGCATCCTGAGGCAATGTAGCAATTGCCTCATGTACACAGACAACCCTCTTCTCCTACCTCAAAACACGTCCACTTGTGAGGGATGCACGTACATAGCCACACTTGAGGCCACGCTCTCTCAAACCAAGACTGGGCTAGCCAGTCAAGAGGAGAAGGTTAACGCACACATCACACATCATAGAACACATAGCTCCTCGGATCACACACCACCACACCTCTCACATAGTAACACAAAACACACACTCACTTTTGCAGAAACCTGCCCAAACAACAAAGACTTCTGAGGCAGAAACGCAAGCAAACATCTCATCCAAACACAATCCCCAAGACACATAGCCCACATAAACAGTGTGCCACTCAGCCTAAGACCATACAGCAAAACATTTTACCCAATACAATAGTCATAGGTGACTCAATAGTAAGGCACACTGACGTCCCACTCACTAGGTTGAATAAGGAGAAAGTTACAGTCAGCTGCCTGTCAGGTGCCAAGATTCACCACATTACGCATTCACTCGGGTCCCTCCACAACAAATACAAATATGACTTGGTCATTCTCCATGTTGGTGTAAATTACCTAAGATGCACCTCCCTGGACTACATGAAAAGAGACAAGGAGGAGCTCCCGGATCTTGTAGTCCAAGCAGGTATGACCCTAGCCCTGAGTAGCATCCTACCATTGCCTAGAATGATACCACAGTGCAAGCGGAAAATGACTGACTTCAACAATTGGCTAACTTTCTGGTGTCATTCAAATGGGATCCAGTATTTGTCTGCCTGGGATGACACGATCAACAGAACTCAATGCTTTGCCAGAGATGACCTGTATCTGTCACCCCTGGGATTCTGGATACTGGCAAAGGCTCTTGCCACCCCTATAGTGCCTTTTTTAGGCAATGCCCTGAAGGCAAATTTACCACCATAACTGCAAGCAAACACAACCTGAGGGTTAGGCTACACAACGCTAGAAGCCTAAATCTCAAAATGCACTCACTCGAGTCACTCCTTAAATTGGAGAACATCGACCTCTGTGCAGTAACAGAGACCTGGTTCAAGGGTCCAGAGAGCACCCCAGCACTACCAGGCTACATTGCATATTGAACTTTTCGGCCTGTAAATCTGGACCAAAGCCCTGAAGGAGGTGTGGACCGAAGCCCCAAAGGTGGAGGTGTATCCATCTTCATGAAGGATACGCACACCTCCAGACTGGTTGCCCAACATAATGCATCAGAGATACTACAGGTACAACTAACACTAGATAAAACTGCAATCCAGGTTGTAGCCTGCTATAGATCCTCCACAATGTCCCAAAACTCCCACTCTGCATTCCTGAACACTCTGGAAAGCATTACGGTTCAACCTAATACCCTTATACTGGGAGACTTTAACTACCCCTCCATTAGCTGGGAAAATTACTCCTGTTCCAACTCTTTTGCCCAACAATTTCTGGAATTTATTAATTCCAATGCCCTGGACCAATTAATTTTCACCCCAACCAGAGGTAGAAACATTCTCGACCTGGTCATCACAAACATGGGGGACCACTGCTCTACACCAGTAATCAACTCCTCCCTGGTTAGATCTGACCACAAGTTAATCACAGTTGATATCCAAATTCCACCCTCACCCCCCATGAAGGAAACCACAGTGAAGAACTTCTCCAAAGCCAATTTTGATCTTCTAAAGGCAGAAGTGTCAAACTTCACGTCATCCATGCAAATGGGGAATGGATGTATGGCTGCTAAATCATACACCAAGGAGCTGTATGAGCATTTACACAAGTGCATGGATCAGGCCATACCAAACAGAACCAAGATCCTGTCCTAAAAAGGAAGCCAGTCTGGTGGTCTCTGCCATTAACAAACTCTACAACATAAGGAAAAAAAATGTTGCAGAAAAGAGTAAAGTCCCAAGACTGGAAAAATTCCCTTGTAAATCTCAGCAAAAGACTGAGATCCCTCATCAAATCCTCCAAAGCTAATTATGAAAACAAAATTGCTACAGATGCTAAAGATAACCACAAGGCATTCTTTAGCTATGTCAGGAATCTGCATAGCAATACACAGAGGTGCTCTGAGCTACTGCACAACAGCAGCACTTATACTGAACCAACAGATATTGCCAATAACTTGGCTGATAGGTTTAGTGCAAACTTTACCCCCTTCACCCCCTAAAGGGCCCATCCCAATACCCGAGGAATGCCAAATCCCTAATATCATGGCTGCACAGGTAGAAGCCGCTCTATCCAAAGCCAAAAATACAGCTTCCATGGGACCTGATAATGCCTGGCTGTGTTCTACATGAATTACAAAGGGAACTGGCACCACACCTGAGTGCCTTGTTCAACCACAGCCTCACTTCAGGCTTTGTTCCCACCCAATGGTGCACCGCTACAGTCATTCCACTCCACAAAGGAGGAGCAACTACTGACCCTAGAAACTACCACCACATCAGCTTGATGAGCCTGATCTGTAAGGCCATGGAGTGCATTATTATAGACCTCATAAATAGGGATATAGGGAACCTTCAAACCCTGGACCCCTTGCAGTTTGGGTTTTTGAAGGGCAGATTATATCTGCTCAACCTGATAGACTTCTTTGAATCTGTCACCAGAGTGGTCGATGAAGGCAAGGTAGTCCATACTGCCTACCTCAATCTAGCCAAGGCCTTCGACACCATCCCCCACTGAGGGATCATTGACAGACTCACTAATCTAGCCTTTAACCCCTACATCATAAGATGGGCTGCCAACTGGCTTTTGGACAGAACCCACACAGTGAATGTAGCGGACTCCAAATCTGACTCCCAGGCAGTTACAAGTGGAGTCCCACAGGGGTCAGTCTTGGGTCCTCTCCTGTTTGGTATCTACTTCTCTGAAGTTCAGATCAACACCAAGGGACTATAGTTAACCAAATTTGTGGATGACTGCAAACTGGGAGCTATTATTCATTCTCAAGCTGATGTAGACATCCTACAAAAAGGCCTTACAGACACCAACGATTAATACCAGAACCATGATCTTAAGCTCAATGCTAAAAGTGCATCGTCATCCCCTTCGGGAATAACATGGTGTCCGTGAACTACCACATTGACAATAGCCCTCTCAACTTCCAAGTTGTGATAAGAGATCTAGGGACACAGGTAGATAGCAACCTCCCCTTTGACAGCCATATTGCCACAGTAGTTAGAAAGTCCTTCTATGTGGCACACCTCATTACAAAAGGTTTCTCATCCAGGATGAAAGAAGTCATTATCCCACTCTACTCATCCCTCATTAGACCCATTATTACGAACAATACCCCATTCGGCATGTATCTCACTAGGCACTTACAACAACTGGAGAGGCCACAAAAATTCCTCACAAAGAGGATCCTAGGACTCAAACACATGCCCTATACAGACAGACTCAAAAAACTCCAGCCATACTCTGTCTCATATTGCTTACTTAGCGGCAATCTCTGCTTGACATACAAAGCCATATCTAAGCCAGTGTTGCTAGACATGCTTCATCTGAAATCCCTCCACTCCACATGCCCAAAGACCTCAACCTCATTACCACAATAAACAGAACCTGCTGGAGGGAAGGGTCCTATCCCAGAGACTTCCCATACTCTGGAATAAAATCCCCATTCATGTCAAGCAGAGCACTTCACTAACCCTCTTCAAGAAAAATCTTGACGAGTAGATGGGTAACAGGAAATTCACCCTGGGGATCACAGCAACAGCCTTGCTCAATAGGGGCACAAGGAACTAATGTCTGGCAACAGGACAACTGGGAATATTCTTGGGCTAGGCTTGTGTTGGCTCCAGGGCCATTAGCCTAGTACTCACCTATGAACCTATTTGAGTCCAGAAAGTCTTGTTGAAACCTATTGTTTAACTTCCTATTTCACATTATTGCATCCACCCTTCCGCATTCCATTACATGCTTAATTGATTGACATACCTGTTATAGTGCTGAAGAGTTTTCTCAGAATAATGCAAATGTTTAGGTTTGTGTAGTTGCAGCCTGTCTTTGTGTAGAAAGGTTCAGACCTGTTTTGCATAGGCAGCAGCTTGCCTTTTGTAGGTAATGGTCATGAGCAGGTGATGGCCTGTGCACCAATTGGCGTCTCCCACTTGCTAATTGCATCCAGAACAGCTGTGTTGTCTTTCCATTAGCCAATGTCATAGCAGCACAGTGGTATAATTAAGTCCTTCATGAGGGCCTTGCCCCTTTTCCTTGCCTGTGAGGAGGATATTATGGAGATATGGGGGCTACAGCTTCACAGAAGGTAGGTGGAAATATCTCTTAGAACAAGAAATGTGGCGAAAGCCCAACAAAATGAGGAACAAAGTTCAGGAATTAGGTATAGATCATAAGTAAGTATTGCTGTCAAACACTTAGAAGATTGCTAGATTAACAGGGTTTGTCTGGACATGCATTTTCTGCGTGATTTGACGTCTGACAGTGATGTCCATGACATACCTCTCAACTGTCCAGATTTCCACAGAATGTCCAGAGGTTTGCCTCTTATGTTTGGCCTTTTCCTCAGACAATTTCTGTTATTGAGAAACCATTAGGCTAATGTGAGGATTGATGTCACTAAATGTTGACATCCATTTGTGTTTCAGACTTCATATTCTTCAGAAAAGTTATGTTACAACAAACCCTGTAACACCAGCAAGTGTTTCAGTTAGTAACACCATTATGTAAGATATGTCTCAATTTTCAGCCTCCTGTCCCCCAAGTATGTCAAGCTTTGTCCAGATGTCTTGCAGTAAGAGGTTATGTAGTGACTTCACTCCTGATATCATTCCAGTGATTTAGCAGACTCCCAGAAGTGTTATGAGGCAGTGGCCATAATTATGGTCCCACACCCTGGACATTCTGTGGAAATCTGTACAGTTGAGAGTTATGTATGTCTGGCATTCATTACCAGACTGTCAGGAGTCTGTAGCAGTGTAGTGTGTAAATGTTACTTGGGCTGTGTAGTTAGAGGGGAAGATGTGAGAGTCATAGATCCTTTTCTATCTGACTGTGCATGCTACTACAGCCACTGGTGGTCTATCAGCTGTATATTTGTAGGATCAGACTGAGAAATGCCCTGTAACACCTCAGGATTCTCAATACACTGTGACTTGGGGCAGTATATGTAGGTGTAGTGTATGACTGGTAGTCAGGATATGTTTGTTCAAACAGTTGTTATACTCTAGAGTTCAGTTGGGGTACTGGTATGTTGCTGTGATTGTGGTCCAATGGCTGTGGTTGGACAATTTCTCACCAATGTCTGCTTTTCCCTATGGTTACATCCCTGTAGTGCATGATATATTTGCAAACGCATGAGTAATTCCCCAGAGCTGATTTGGGGTGGCGTTGGGTTGGTCTGACTATAGTTCAGAAGGTGCTGGATGACATGTTTGGCAGCTCTCAGTTTATTTTCCCTTATGTTACATAACTGAAGTCATACCTCTCCACTGTCCAGATTTCTATACACTGTCCAGATGCGTAGATCATATTTTTGGTCTGTTCCCCATAACAGTTGTGGGTTTCTGACAAATCACTGGGATGATGTGAGCATTGACATTATTAAATGATGACAATCATTTGTGTTTCAGACCTGAAATCTATCAGAAAATATATGTTAAAACAAACCGTGATACCCTAGCAAACTTCTATGCTTCTAACAGCCATATTTTAAATATGTTACTATTGTTTGTTCTTTATCCCCCACTTTGTCAGGGTTTTTGCAGATGTCTTGCAGTAAGAGGATGAGTATATATACATATACATATACATATATATATATATATATATATATATATATATATATATATATATATACAGAGAGAGAGAGAGACAGAATATATACGTATATAGCAGTGCTAATTCCACAGGTTTTTCCCTAATGTTGGATGACCATCTTGCATGATATATTTACTGAAGCATTTCTAATTTTCACAGATTGTGTGGAGTAGTGGTAGCTGCTGTTACTGGAGTACACAACGTCTTGGGTTTATGGCTTACCAGGGGTGTGTTTTCCCCCCTTATGTTAATGACTGTAGTGCATGATATGTTTGTAAAAGCATTGCAAAACCTTGCAGCATGGATGGTGCAGTGGTACATTGCTATGATTCTAATGTACTAGGTCCCAGGTTCAAAATTTGGTAGTGATGACTTTTATTCATTAATGTTAAATGACCATAGTATATGATATGTTTGTAAAAGCATTCAGAAGCCCTGCAGTTCAGATGGTGTAGTGGTATGTTGCTGTAATTGCAGTGCATGGCAGCCTAGGTTTGAGACTTGGCAGTGCTGGTCATTTTGTTGCTGGGCAGAACAAGGGCTGATGGAGACAGAGTGATTAAAGCAGTTTTAAGCAATTGTACGTGGGTTTGCATGGCTTTGCGTGAAGCTAAGTGATGCTAACAGACGGTTAAGTCCTCTTAGCTTCGCTTAGCGGCACTTATTTCCGCTTACACCCAACTAATTTTAAATAAAGAAAATAAAAAAAGGGTGATAGGAAAGTGGTGAAATGGGGGAAAGCAGGGGGTAAAACATTAGGAAAACCAGCTAGGGATGTGCAGGACAGGTGTAGGAAAGGACCATAGCTGTACATTTCTACTGCAGCAACAGCTGTGACTGATGTGGAAAATTTGGAATATACAGCCTCACAGTCCACAACATTGGCAACATATATTTGTACAGTACTTGATTTACATCACTGGACATGGGAGCAAAATGTAGAGATATGTATGGGGCAATGATTTTTTTGCGGCACAAATTCTTTTTTTTTTTTATTAAGGTGAGAGTGGGATGTTGGGGAAGGGCTGTAGGGATGTTTGTGGAGGTAGGTTGGGTAGGATAGGTTGCATTTGCAGACAGACAAGCTAAGACACACAAGACAGCAGACAGGGGTGGTATATGACACATGAGGGTGGTAAACACCTTGGACGGGGAGGGTGGTTGGGAATCAGAGGCCCATGAGCCCCTAAATGGATACAGTGGAACTGAAGTCCCCACCCATGGGCAGTCACCACTGCACCTTCACAGCCCCAAAAGTAGCTGTGCTGTGGCCTGGGCAACAGGGGCAACTTGCCCCTCCAGGTGGCCTTCCATCTGGTGCAGCCACCCATCCAACTCAGAGCAGATGATGCTGCGCACCATACCTCAGAACTTGCAGTGGGTGACAAAAACCTCTCTGCACCCACACCCAGTAGGGGGATGAGCCCTGTCCCCTGAGGTGGTTCCACCCGAAGGTGGTGCAGGACTAGCGGAGGAGGAAGTTCCAGATTGGGTTCCAGATGTGCTGAGGCCTGATGCCAAGGCCAGATGAGGCAGGACAGACAGATCCACTGGGATCTGCCTTCCCAAACTTGCTATGGTGTTGAGGTTTTTCAAGATATATTGGTTAGCCATGAACAAAACATTTCAAAATTAGTTATAACAGCATGCATGAGTGTTCCAATTAACCCAAACCAACAGATTTGTAACGGTTGCATAGCAAACAGAACATACGCATAAATGAAACAACAGTAAGCATTGTAACAGCATGCCAGTTACACTGACAGCAACAGGCCACCAACAATGGTATTTGAACAAGGTATGTTAATATGCAACCAATTAAATATATGAACAATAATAGAACAGAAGTCCCAACATTAAGTTTTGAAAAAAACATACCCGTAGTATATGTATAATAATTAATGATGCAGATGA
This sequence comes from Protopterus annectens, assembly GCF_019279795.1. Taxonomy (NCBI): domain Eukaryota; kingdom Metazoa; phylum Chordata; order Ceratodontiformes; family Protopteridae; genus Protopterus; species Protopterus annectens. The sequence continues at coordinate 639,518,301 of NC_056727.1, read as the reverse complement.
GGGGTGAGGGGAGAGAAAAACGTCCATTAACAACTATATAGGCTTCTATTTTTCACAGCAGTACTGCTCAATACTCTACAGGTCTGCCCTCACTTTACATCTACCAATGGCCCATAGCTTCTGTAGCACATACATACCTGTTAAAGTGTCAACCTGGAATGGTATGGAGCAGACTGGGACAACTATGGCTACATTACTAGGGGGGCTTGTACATGTCAGGGTTACATATATGACAACAAAGGGGTACCCTGCACTGATATTGTATGAGTCTCCTACTGGCATACTTCACCTGAATTCCTATCTGTGTCCAAGGTGATTGGCAGCAGTGACCACTAGCCATGACAGCGTGACACTTGAGAGACATGTATCAGGAAGAGTGCATGGCGTATGTACCTATCCTGCTGTCACTTGCAGGCATGGGTTGGACAGTGGGACAGTTGTACATGGTGTATTGGTGTACCCTTCATACAACTACTACAAACATTTATTTACCTTTAAGACCTGTGGAGAAAATATATGTTACCACTATCTGACTGTTTCTACAAGTATTCAAGATTTCTTGAGTGTATATATGGACACATCTCAGTATCACTCCCTGGATTCAAACCATGTCTGTGTGTGCTAAAATGAACAAGGCTATTTCTCATCACACTGAGCTACTGTTTGACTAGTCTTTGCCTATTTCTCTGTGGTATAGACAGTCTGACCTTGTAATCCTGAAATTCATGCATGACAGATAGTGTACTGTGTATTAATCCTTTGAAATGATACAATCTGGGAAGGAAAGCTTAACACAAGGCAATGCTGCAGGGGACACACTATAATATATTAGACATTACTATTCAGGGTTTAGATCTTAGTGCATAACATATTTCATATTTTGTTTATATCTTGTTTTACAGCTCCACAATATACTGTTTTACATAATAGTTGGTTCTCAGAACAACCTCAGTCAATTCATGCTGTCAAAGCCATATTTGCTGTGAAGAACCTGCACACATTCTATTTTTATAACAACATACCAGAGTAAACACAACAGTTTGCGGTATTAGTCTATATTTCACTTATATGATACATTGCTTTACTACTGCATATCCTGTAGATCAATATTAGTCTGGCAAACTTTTATTTATTCGTTAGACACAGAACACACTACACCTACTGGCAGTAAATAATTTATTCCTTCTTATTTATTTCACTATATAATGCAAGGTAGATCTGTACTCACCAGCCTGTCGGCACAGCCTTGTCAATCTGTCGACATGGACCTCGATATTGCTAGCCCTTTCTACTGCAGCTGTAAGGGGAAAAATATTATGCATACCTGTCTATCACATACTCAGGCTAGAATTTGGTACAGCTATGGATGAGATACATACAAACTACTGGAGCATTCCATGCCCAAGCATCTTGAATCCACTGGGCCAAGAGTGCCCCCTTCCTATGCTTTAGGTCAGCATAATGATGCCACACCTGCTCACCAGTTCGGGGGATTCCAGAGGCATTGGTGACATCACATGCCAGATTGTCCCAGGCCTCTGCTTTTTACTGAGAGACCTGGTACTGGCCTTACAGCAGTCTGTCATCATGGTGTTTTATGAGGAGTCCAGCCATGACCCTGGACTCCAGAATGCCCCAGTGCTGCATCTAAAAGCGCGCTCCCTCTCCAATGCCAGACATGGTTCCTGCAGAGATCGAACTATAACAGGTTATGGCTGTATTCCTGCCTGTGTGGTTTAAATAAGGCCATATTTTTGCCCTTTGCTGTCATTGCACCATTTTGAAAATGCTAAACTCAGCTAAGAGGTGTGCAAATCTGCTTAGCTGAGCTGACTGCTGCTTAGTATTTATGTCTAAGCAATCCTTAAACCAGCTAAGCAGAGCTAACCACTGCTAATCATTGCTCAGTTTTTATTTAAAAAAAATATCAGAATTGTAACTTAATTAATCATTACTGACATATTATTAAATGTATATGATTTACTTTACATGATGTCCCTCCATGTGCTTTTATTACATTACCTTGGGGTGTGACTATACTGTATGGATTACTTGTGTATACATGAGTGATTTCACATGTTATATGCACTCACACTTCCATTTTGAACCATCTCCTGGTTAATAAATATCAATTACTACATAATTAAAAAAAATAATTTTAACAATGCTTTCCCATGTAAAAATAAAGGGCCTGTGTCGGTACTCAAACTGTGAACCGCTGTATATAACCACAGGACTCTAACCACTACACTATTTTGCTTTTAAGGATCTGTTCTATACATTTGTATTTAGCTCCTATGAGATGTTTAAGCAATGTTGAGCAGAGGGCCGTGACACACAAACCCACTCAGCTACACTTAAAATTTAAATGGAATGGAAAAAAAAAACAAATTTAATAAAAGCACTTTAATTACATGTATCAATACTTCTTGTAATTCATATTTGGTAATGCACTATCTGTCATTCTATCAACTGTCTTAATCTGTATGGGTAATATCAGGATTTAAGTCACTACATAATAGCATACATTTGAGTTTCAGACTTCTAATCCTTCCCAACATGTTATGTTGATACAAACCTTGTTCCTCTATCAACTTTCTAAGTTTGTAAGGGCAATATTTATAATCTGTCCCTATTTGCCCCCCCCCCCATAATTTTAGGCTTTGTCCAGTTTTTTGCTTTAAGAGGTTGAGAGGCATGCCCCCAATCATTTTAGGCTTTGTGTAGATTTTTGGCTCTGAGAGGTTGAGAGGTATGCCCCCCCCCCCATCATTTTAGGCTTTGTCCAGATTTTTTCCTCTCAGAGATTGAGAAGTATGCCCTCCATCATTTTAGGCTTTGTCCAGATTTTTGCCTCTAAGAGGTTCAGATGTATGGTGAAAGTGCCGTATGAGCACTACTGAAACATGCCCCCTGCACTCAATAGTGTTTGTGTCCACAAAGTTGTTATCAGTAGCGTGCCTTCATTAATATGTAAGACACGCTGCTGTTAAGGCTATGCAGACACCATTCACTCTATGTAGGAATAACACTATTCCTACACAGTTTATTGAATCCTGGGCTATGTCAAAAGAATGGACTAAAATTGTTTTATGTTAGATGGACTACATGGAATGAAAGGATAAAATTAAATTATGTTTAATGGAAAATGGATTTTTGGCAGTGATATTGAGTAAAATCAGATGGTGTTTATGGAAAAAGGAATGGATGGGGTCCAATAAGGATAAAACCTGACATAACAAAGTATGAATGTATAATATGTAAAGCAATCCCCGGGATTCAGCAAGCACTGCATGGTGTGCAGGAATAGTGCAAGAGCTGCTGCACGCAATATGACCGACGAGTGATCCAGGAATGAGCTCCCGGGACGTGCACGAACGCTCTTACACTATTCCTGCATGGACACAGCTCCTGTATGTTAATTACCCCGTTTTATGGTGAAAACCATGCAAATGAGGTGAATTAGTGAGTCAGGAAGGAGGCAGGTGACTGTGCAGGCATAGCGTAACCTGCAGAAATGTATTCGGTTAGTAACCGAATACATTTCTGCAAATTACAAAACGAAGGCATGACAGCTTGAAATAAAGCATGTATTCAATGTAGTAGGCATGCCAATGGCCAAGTATATGGCCATTGGCATGGAAAATAGTTGCAAAATTATAAAAAAATAACTTTTATTTGTTTTGGCCGATTTCAGGTGTTTAAGAGTAGGGCAGTGATGCACAAATGGGATAGGCCCGAAAATAAGGAAAAAAGTTGGAAATAAGTTTTTAAACCCAAATCAGCATTCTGCCATAATAGTCAATGGCATGCATAAGACAACAATACCATGGAATAATGGTTGCTAAAGGGGAAGGCTGAGTGTCAGTTTTGTAACCATGCATTAGCAGTCAGTTTTATGCAAATGAGGGGATTGATACTGAATCACAAGTTTCCCCTCAGTGTTAGCTTGCACCCAACCATGTAGGTGCAACAACACCATGGTATAAGCATAAGAGGTAGATGACCTCATAAGGGGAGTGTCATGCATGCTGTAAGCTTATTGGAGCTCTGTGGCCCGTGTTTGCACTTAGCTAAGCACATCTAAGGAAAGGGTGTATGCCTGAGGGTGCCTAGCAGTGTTTACATTGTCTAAACAGGTGTGCGTGCTGCACACCAGGTTTTAAACAAAAAAAAAACAGGAAATAGCAGCTCTGTTCACATCTGAGCACTGGGTATGTGCGGCGTACCTCGGGGCTTAAATGGGAAGGCAATGAGAAGGGAAAACAGCAGTAGGAAGGCAATCAAGGAAAACTAGCATAGCTGTCAGGTGAAATGTATCAGAATCAGCTAATTACACAGGCAGCAGCCCAGCCCAGCACACTGCTATAAGCTATGCAAACACCTTTCACTCTGTTTGTTCCCACAAACTCTACACTACTGGTGTACACAGACAGGGAAATTTTACCTGACAAAACTAACAAAATGATAAGGGCTGCTGTCGCTCTCATACATCAATATGTGGAAGAGGCTGAGGGTGGTAAGGATGAGAATGCTGATGACCAACGTACAGTGAAGAGAAGAAGAAGAGTGTACAGACCCAGGGTAACCTACTAGAGGTTACATGAGCTGGAGATAGTAGAGCACTATAGGGCGGACAGGGACATCCTACAGCAAATTGTTCAGCTGTGCCAGCCACGCCTCACACACAGAACCAACAGATGGGAACCCATTCCAGTGGATATCAAGGTATGTGTAGGGTTAAGAATACTAGCCACAGTTTCCTTCCAAAGGCCAACTGGGGATATCATGGGGATCTCACAGGCATCCGCATCCAAGGTACTCCACCAGTTCCTGGATGCCATGTCAGCACATGCCAGTGAGCACATATATTTCCCCAACACCCTTGAGGCATTGACCAGCAATATGCATCTCTTCCACCAAATAGCAGAATACCCTGAGGTAGTGGATGCTATAGACTGCATGCACATACACATCAAAGCACTACCCGGTGAGCAGGGTAGGGTCTACATAAACTGCAAAGGCTTCCCCTCCATCAACTGCCAGATTGTGTGTGATGCCCAGAGCATTATCTTGAATGTGTGTGCTGGCAGCCCTGGAAGCTATCACAACTCCCACATCTGGCATATGACACAGCTGTACCAGAGATTTGCCAGTGGGGACATCCCATATGGTCACCACGTGGGGGGATGCTGGTTACGCACTGGAGCCGTGGCTGATGACACCCATCAAAAATGCACACACACCCAAACAAGAACTCCATAATGAGGCACATGCACAAACCAGAATTATAATAGAGCGTGTGTTTGGGATGCTGAATTCATGGTTCCGGTCCCTGGACATATCCAGTGGAGCCTTGCAGTACTCTCCAGCTATATGTACACAAATTTTCATTGTATGTGCCATGCTACACAATATGATCCTGCGGAAACAGCTGCAGCAGGAACAGCATGGGGCAGGGCCACACAGCCCCCCCACTATTGCCAAGGCCAGCACAGGCGCAGAGGGACTCAGATGAGGAACAACCTGAGCCTGCCCCTGTAGGCAGAAGGAGGCGTGCTCAATATGCCCAGTCTTTTCAAAGAGGCAACACATAGCACATACATTGACATGGTAGGGACCTAGGGAATGACATCTCTCTCTGACTCACACATACAGTAAAAGGGATGCCAAACATGACACTACCTATGCTTTACCATGTATAGGGAGTGTACTATGTGCATCTGACATAGTGAGCCCTCCAGCACCATCCTCAATACTGGCACAGCCACAAGGTAAGTCACTCTTCCTATCAATTGCTGAATGGAATAGTATGTTCTGCTAGTTGTATCTATGGTATGGATGTGAGCATCCAGGGGAATCGCGTGGTTGAATGGGATAGCAGCAAATAGTGGCACCTATATGGGCAGCATGAAATTCATAGCAAATACTGGTGTCAACAAAGTAGGCAGTACTAGACAAGGTGACAAATCCCACTGCAGTACATGTGGTGGCCCAAATGTGTGTCCATAGGACACACACATGCATGTCAGTGAGGCTCACATACCCAACAACAGCCTCAACCAGCAGGACAGGTGTAGATCACCATAAAGAAAGGCTGTGCTAAGGCCTCCCAATTGATGGCAATAGAGAACAGCCCCCCCTCCAGACCTACACAGACAGACCATAACAGGGCTGGCAGTTGTATATTAGTTCTGAAGGGTAAGAAGTCTGAAACTGAAATGTAGGTCAAAAAAAGCTAAGATCTGTACTCTACTGATATGCCTCTTTTCTGCATGATAGGTCAGAATACAAAATGAAATGGAAGACAGCAGAGTACCTGAAATACCAGTACAGTCATAGCAAATGTTTACAGTTGTCAGGTGTGCCCCCCACAATCCTATGTAGAAATGCAGAAACATGTATGTGTGGGTTTAATAACAGTGGAGCACAGATTACCTGTGCTGGCCCAATTTACAGGACAGATTGTTGCATGTGTACAATATGCAAGCATCTGTGTGTTAGGTTGTTGTGTGTTCTATATTGTATGGAAGTGGTCAGCATGTAGGCATGGAGGGTTGTGTCTTGGTGGCCCATGGCCAGTCCTGTTGATGACAGGGCCATGTTCTGACAACTGCAGTGCCAACCACAATGCATCCCAGCAAGACCCAATTCATCAGTCATCCATGCTCACTATTCAGATGTCAATATCTGTCACCATCTGAAAGATGAACATGTTATGAATGTGGGCGTAGACATACACACAGTACACAGGTGGAAGTAGCCTAGACAGAGTACATAAAATGTAACTGTCAACTGGACACACCTTTGGAATTGTACATACAGGTTAGCAGCACATTAGTTGTCTGTGTAGTATGGAATACTGATGTAGTCTGGCTAATCACTGGCAGACCACAAAAGGCACAGTTATGAAGTAATGAGAGACTGGCTATATCCCCGCACAAGGCAGCATAAGGGGAATGTCCCAGGTATATCTGTGAGTCAGCTGCAAGAAGCTTCCATATCACACATGCACTCAGCTCACCCCACCATCAGCCACATGTTTATCACAGGTCATATCCCTGCTGTTGAGAATGAGTACAGTATGACCCCCACTTCTGTATTGGGAATACCCACAGAATGCATCATGCTGAAGAGGTGTCCCATGCAGGTGTGTCCCTAGCTGTAAGCAGCACCCTGCCAGCATCCAGACCAATAGATTAATATGGACAGGAACTATTGCCATTAAAACCTCGCACACTTACCCTGTCACCCCAGGGGAATCCAGTGGCTCACGGCCTGGGAATCTAGAAGTGACAGAATGCACTGGCCTGCTACAGATGGCCTGCATCACTACCAAATGCCCTACAGTCCTCTGTCAAAGGCCTGTGCATCACCCGTACTGCCAATGTATGTTATCTCATGGGGTCCCAACTAACAATATAACACAGTCCACAGAACACAAATGCAAGGCTATGTTGACAAATCCCAGTAGCATGCCCAATGTGTCCTACTGCATAAACTGTGGACCAACCCCTAAATACTGCTGGGATGAAGGGACAACTATAGGGATACTTCTCAGATATCACTCGCATAATGTTAGGGAGAGGATAGAATAACAGAGTGGGGGTGTAGAAGCATGGACGCCACGGAGTGTGTGAAGTCTGAAACTCTGATGTGTGACCATACTACCCCTGCCTGCAAACCCAGTAATTGGTGGCTACAAACCTGCTCATAAACCGCAATATGAAGGAGAACTGACCAGATGTATGAGCCCTGCCTTTGGGTAACCTGGGTGAATCTGTACAGCTGAGAGGTATGGCCACAGCAGGATATGGCCATTTTGTTACGTCGATAGATGCACAAGGAGGGTATCCTCAGCCACCACAGTACCAAGGTGCTGGACTATTTACATAGAACCATCAGCAAGTGTCTGCAGCTACCCCTCCAGAATGGCATGAGTGTGCAAGAATATGTAGGCTGCAGACCACAATACTGGACACAGCTTCATTCATCTTGTACTTCACAAAAAATAACTGTGAGCAAATAAGTATATCTGTCAGTAGTTGATGACATAATACATCACAGTGTAAAACAGTACATATGTCTGAATATCTCTGCTAAAACCAACCATGTAACACAAGCAGCACAGACGCAATAGTTACAGTATCCCACTACCTTTCGCCCATTGTGACTCCATATTGTCAACCTATCTACAGATATCTTGAAGAAAGAGGTCACTTGCTGTAAGTGTAGAACACCAAATCCTGTACTGGAGTACAACCTACCTGAAATGGATTTCACACACTCAATACAGAAGGTCATACTGGGCATACTCCTACACTTATAGAAATGAAGCCCATGTCTGACAACAACAGTGGACTATACATATCTGTAAATAGCAGATGTCTGTGCACATACACCACATTACACCATTCATACTTTGCACACACATTGGATAGGAATACTCACACATATCCAAGGCCAATACACTATAATAGGTCAAACATACACACACACAGATGTGGGGAAGAGAGAGACAGACAGTGACAGAGAGATTTCCATCATGAGGCCTGTCCCACCCACCACACATCCAATTGGCCAATGTCACATGATGTGCTGATGTCAATCACTGTAGACATTTGCTTCTGGTAGCCTTCAGCCCTATAGTGGATGTGCTGTTTGTGATAACTGTGTAACATGATAGTACAAATCAGTATACATTTAGCATTTGTATACCCAGTCCTGTCAAATGTAAAATTGTGTGTGACTGAGTGCTGTGTGTGTCTCCAGAAGAATGGTTTATGGCTCATTTACACACACTGCATTTCCCATTGCCCATGTTAGCACTCATGCTGATGTCAATCACCTTGAAATAACCCTCTGGCCAAGTCTCAGTCCCATAAGCTCCGTGGCACGTGTGATAACCGTGTAATGCTATAATGTAACATCCTAGTTAGGTAGGAGATCTAATCCCAGACATGGCAACTGTGAAACTCTGTGTGTGTGCGTGTGTGCATGTGCGTGTGTATTTGCGTGTGTGTGTGTGTGTGTGTGTGTGTGTGTGTGTGTGTGTGTGTGTGTGTGTGTGTGTGGAGATTAATGATTCTGAGGCCATTCACAGTCAATACACCTCTCATTTCCCTACTTTAACAAGCCTGCTGATGTCAGTCACCTTGAAATACCCCTTTGGAAAAAAGCCAGTCCCATAAGCTCTGTGGCACGTGCGATGACTGCGTAATGCTGTAGTGTAACATACTAGTTAGGTAGGAGTTCTAATCCCAGAGATGGCAACTGTGAAACTCTGTGCATGGGGAGATTAATGATTTTGAGGCCATTCACAGTCACTACACCTCATATTGCCTTACTTTAACAAGCCTGCTGATGTCAGTCACCTTGAAATACCCCTTTGGACAAGGGCCACTCCCATAAGCGCTGTGTCATGTGCAATAACTTCATAATGCTATAGTGTAACCTACTAGTTAGGTAGGAGTTCTAATCCCAAACATGGTGCTTGTGTGTGTGTGTGTGTGTGTGTGTGTGTGTGTGTGTGTGTGTGTGTGTGTGTGTGTGTGTGTGTGTGTGTGTGTGGAGATTAATGATTTTGAGGCCATTCATAGTCACTACACCTTCCATTGCCCTACTTTAGCAAGCCTGCTGATGTCAGTCACCTTGAAATACCCCTTTGGACAAAAGCCAGCCGCATAAGCTCCATGGTGCATGTGATAACTGTGTAAGACTATAGTGTAACATACTAGTTATATAGGAGTTCTAATCCCAGACATGGTAACTGTGAAACTCTGTGTGTGTGTGGGGAGGTTAATGATTTTGAGGCCATTTACAGTCACTGCACCTCCTATTGTCCTACTTTAGCAAGCCTGCTGATGTCAGTCACCTTGAAATATCCCTTTGGATAAGGGCCAGCCTCATAAGCTATGTGGCACGTGTGATAACTGTGTAATGCAATAGTGTAACATACTAGTTAGGGAGGCGCTCTCATGCCAGACATGGCAACTGTGAAACTCTGTGTGTGGAGATTAATGATTTTGAGGCCATTCACAGTCACTACACCTCCCATTGCCCTAGTTTAGCAAGCCTGCTGATGTCAGTCACCTAGAACAGGGCCACCCCCATCAGCTCCATGGTGCGTGCGATAACTGCGTAATGCTATAGTGTAACATACTAGTTAGGTAGGAACTCTAATCCTAGACATGGCAACTGTGAAACTCTGTGTGTGTGTGTGTGGAGATTAATGAGTTTGAGGCCATTCACAGTCACTAAACCTCCCATTGCCCTACTTTAGCAAGCCTGCTGATGTCAGTCACCTTGAAATATCCCTTTGGAGAAGAGCCAGCCTCATAAGCTATGTGGCACATGCGATAACTGTGTAATGCAATAGTAACATACTAATTAGGGAGGCGCTGTCATCCCAGACATGGCAACTGTGAAACTGTGTGTGTGGAGATTAATGATTTTGAGGCCATTCACAGTCACTACACCTCCCATTGCCCTACATTAGCAAGCCTGCTGATGTCAGTCACCTAGAACAGGGCCACCCCCATCAGTTCCATGGTGCATGCGATAACTGCGTAATGCTATAGTGTAACATACTAGTTAGGTAGGAACTCTAATCTTAGACATGGCAACTGTGAAACTCTGTGTGTGTGTGTGTGTGTGTGTGTGGTGTGTGTGTGTGTGTGTGTGTGTGTGTGTGTGTGTGTGTGTGTGTGTGTGTGTGTGTGTGTGTGGAGATTAATGATTTTGAGGCCATTCACAGTCACTACACCTCCCATTGCCCTACTTTAGCAAGCCTGCTGATGTGAGTCTCCTTGAAATACCCCGTTGGACAAGGGCCAGCCCTGTAAGCTCTACGGCATGTGTGATAACTGTGTAAATGCTCTAATGTAACATTCTAGTTAGGTAGGAGTTCTAATCCCAGACATGGCAACTTTGTGTGTGGAGAGTAATGATTTTGAGGCCATTCACA
>NC_056727.1:639474835-639502335 GCF_019279795.1 Protopterus annectens | reverse complement strand
AACTGGAGCACCTCACTGGCCCTCTGTAAGAGAAAACCAGATGACTGGATGTTGCATTTAACTGTCACTCTGGGGATCACTCAAGTGGCATCAGTTGATAGATGGCCTGCTGACAAATGTCAGGTGGTATGATACTAGTGTACTTACTTCCCCTATTCTTCTCATCTCTCCATGGACATTAGTCTAGTACACACCTAGGAACACCTGCACCTATGGACCCCAGTACTGCGTTACTGAGAATAATAGTGTCTGTGTGTTTGTAAACTTGTAGTTGATAATACCCTGAGGGCCTTCTCACCCACTACACCCCCATTGCCATAGTAAGAAATGGCTGCTGCTGTAATGGACATTAAATGTACCTTGTTACACTCTTCATCCTATGGGCTACCTTGAGCTTGCAGTACCAGCATAACACTGTTGTACAAATGGGTAGATTGGCATGGGGTACCCTCTGAGTCCTGGCAAGTGTGTGTATGTGTGCAAGTGTGCATATTTGTAGAATACAACATTCTGAGGCCACATTCTCCAAATATATTACACCTTGCCATACATTATAAGGGATAGTGATGTTGCTGACATTAGGAGAGCCATGACAAACCCTCAACTTACTATCTCTGTGGCATATGCAATAAATGCATATCCCTGTAGTAGCACTGATTAGATAGACAAGGAGTTGTATTGCAGTCTTGGTCAATTTGTGATTGTGGGTATGTCAGAGCATTATCATGGGTTTCAGTGAGTAAAATATCCAATGTGGGGTGTTAGTGCTGGGTATACTGTCTTTACACTATGGTACCCACAGTACATGTCCCAAAGTCCACTGTATGAGGACTACTGTCACCATCAACTATACAGGTAACTGATTACATTATCCAGCCAAATGATGCATGTGCTGTGCACAAATTCTCTGTAACAGAATGGACTCACTGACAAGGTAGTTAGCACTAATATACCCAGATCTCTCAGATGTGTCTATGACTGTTATCTGTTTGTCAATGTGTATATGATAGTATGTCATACTACATATTGTTCATTAACCCCCAGTACATCCCCCATTACCATACTGTACAAGGCCTGGTGACATTCTTCACTTAACAAGAAACTCGGGACACACCTCATCCTAAAAGCTGTGTGGTGTGCAATTAAGGCCAAACACATTAGTAGCAATAAGTACCTAGGTAGGGGTTCTACTCTCAGTGTTGCCAAGTAAGTGTGGGTGTATGTGAAGGCATCTACTTCAGTTTGCAGAAAATACATGTCCCAAGAGGTTATTTGTCTGAGAACTGACTGGAAAATGCTAACATTTCAAAGGAATCATCTTGTGGAAATTTATTCCATCAAAACTAGTAGTAGATGTGCAAATGCTCTCTTCCCCACTGTACAGCTGTACAGCGATACTGGAATTGCTATATATAGTTGGGTGTAGATGTAGTGGGCACAGCCATCCTCATTGGGGTTATTGTTGTGTGTATCCCCCCTTAGTTTTCTGTAATACTGTACAGTTTATGTTAACAGGTTAAGTAGTTGTCAATCACACTATGTGTGGTTCTACACCACCCCACATTCTCCAAAGTGGAGGGCTGTGCCACCCACACCAGCACATCTATGTTTACCAAATCCAGGATTGCACTACATTGGGGAAGAAGACATATACCCTGCCAGTACCATTGTCAATGACATTAAACTGGCAGACTGATTATTTACTGATGTGATGTTTTGCCTATTTTGTCTTGGTGGAATTACATAGGCTAAAATGAATTCACTGCAAAATTAAGTACATCCATGTGTACAGTATTCTCTGTGTATTGCATCAACACCAAAGCCTCTGTATGTGTGTTATTCACAAACATTTGGTGTGTGGCACCCAGTATACTTACCATTGACCACTGTAGAAGAGCTGCTGACATCAGCCACCATGCACTCACCTGTATACATCCCTCAGACCTATCAGCCATGTGGCACATGCAGTAACTGTTATACAGACCTGTTACTTGTGTTCAGCTGTACCCAGGATATGACACAGTCAATGCGTCACCACAGTGCCATACCCCTTGTAGGAAACAACAGCAGACCAACATCTTGCTGACACATAGACACCTACAACACAAACTGAATACATTATGGAGACCACAATCAGTCAGTGCTAATAGCAGCTATAATGCATCATGGCTGGACAGCTACACATCTTGACATGTAAGCATTAAACTTTCCAGCTGAAAACATGTTACACAGCATTACAGTGCTAAACTTTAGTACATTCACCCTGTGCATCAGAACCATATTAGCATGTCCCTGCATCAATGGTATGGGTGACAAGGATATACTATACATATATAGTATATATATATATATATATATATATATATATATATATATATATATATATATATATATATATATATATATACTCTGTAAAGGCTGAAGAGCTGAGGCAGTCGAGGAGTCTGCATTTTATGCTTTGTATTTGCTGCTAACCAGATTTTATTGGATCCAGTGTGTGCTTATTTTACCTGTTTTGTGGGACTACATTGTGGATTTACTACTGGACCGGACTATAATTTTAATAAAATATAAAGGTAATCACTTGATTTTTTTCCTTGTGTGGTGGTGAGCTGCTCTGTTTTCAGTTCATGGTGAAGTAAAATATTGAAATGTGTTTCTATTCATGTTCCATGTTGAAACGCTATCATTGGTGGCCTGTTGCTGTCAATGTAACCTGCATGCCATTGCAATAGCCACTGTGGTTCCATATATGCATGTGTTCTGTTTGCTATGCAACTGTTCCACATTTGGTGTCTTGGGTTAATGGGAATATCTATGCATGCTGTTATAACCAATCCTGGATTGTGTTGACTATTACTAACTCACATATGTTCTAAAACTGCAACACAATAGCATGTTTGGGAAGACCGTTCCCAGTGGACCCACCTCTCCCACATCATCTGGCCATGGCACTGGGCCACAGCACATCTGGGACCCTCCCCAGGACCTCCTCATCTGTTGGTCCTGCATCACCTTTGGGTGGACCTGCTTCAGTGGATGGGGCTCATCCACCTGAGAGCAGGTGCGGACAGGATCCTGTCACCCAAAGTCAGGTCAGAGGAGAGAGAGATGTCAATTAACAACTTATATATCCTTGTAGTACTCACAACTTTAATGATCATTGCTCTAATCATTAAGGTACAAGTATTATTACAATACCCTATGGCCTTGGTTTGGGCAGTGGTATGTTTGTACACAGTGTATGCTTCAACTGTCTTATAGCTAAATTCTACATTTCTTACCTGGTAGACCTGTGGAGGGAATGTTTGTTAACACTACCTGACTGTTTCTACACATATTCCCAGACTCTGAGTTAATATTATGCATATACCTCTCAATATCTTAATGCACACACTCTGGACAAAGCTTGACAACATGGGGGTATAAATAGGGACATATTTTGAATATTGCTCTCACAAACTTGGGGAGTTGCTAGAGTGACAGGATTTGTTTTAATATACATTTTCTGAAGGTTTTGAGGTCTGAAAATCAAATGTATGTCATTATTTAGTGACTACAATTCTGTGATCATCCCACTGATTTGCCAGGGGGACAGAGGAACAGGCAGAAAATATGAGCCAGTTATTTGAACATTCTGAAGGTTCTGTACAGTTGAGAGGTATGAGTATGCATATAGCTTACTGCCACTACTCGAGCTATGGCTGTGTCTGCTGAAAATCCAGCAATTTAAGTTTCAGCAGAGTGTGCTATTTGGATATTGCTGTCTACTTCTTTGGTGTTTTCTATCTACGTCTCTCTTAGTTGTACAATCTGACCTTGTAATTACAATAGTCTTATACAGACATTCCTAGACATATTTTTATGTAGCACAGTGTAAGAAACAGTGGTTGAGACAACAGTACTATTTTTTGTTTCAAATCCCACAGCAGCTGTTTGTCTCCCCTGGTGTGTAATCATCCTCCTGTAAGTTCTTGCATTCAAGAAATCCAAACCATCCTTCAGGTCATGCAGGTCTCTGCCCCCCATATCAAGCAGTGGAAATTTCAAACTTCTCTCTTGAGCACTGGGCACCCACAGACACTTGTCCTGCAACTAAAGAGACCAAACACTAATGTAGGTGCTTAACTTCCAAGTGTCTAGACAGTAAAATACCTTACCTGCATTAACTTAAACAAATGTTAGTGAGTGTATTAGTACTTTTCTGCTGTATAGTTCCTTAATCAAACCTCTGTACTGAAGAGTACATCACCAGGAATAAACAGCTGTATAATGCTCTCCAGTTAATGCCCCCCCCCAAACTAAAGTCAATTTTCTTTTGAGAAATACTCAAATCTATAAAATAGAATTTAATTCCTCTCCTCTTTCTTCTGTAACTAACCCCAGCTTTAATTCTAAATCCTTTTAAGAATGTCAGGGTAAAATTAAATAATGTCTACACTTGCCTTGATTTTACATTATAAAGTAGAGTGACTGCAAAGTAGCATATCTTTTCTTAAGGTTCATTGAGTGGTTTCTATTCCTCTTGCACTTCATAGTGAGTATCTGCAGAGTTTATTTAACCATTAGCTAGCCTTCTCCTTCCCTGTAGTCTTTACCTCTCCCACTTCCAGCTCTTGTTCTGTATTGGATAGCCTGAGGTAATTTAAACCCATGATGCCATTTTGTTTTTTTGTTTCAAATCCCACTGCAGCTGTTTGTCTCCCCTGGTGTGAAATCATCCTCCTGTAAGTTTTTGCATTCAAGGTATGCTGTACATTGTGGTTTAATACATAATTCTTTAGTACATCAGCTTATACTATCTGTTTCTGTTATTTTTTAACACTGCAAGATGCCTTTAGATAATTCTGCTTAATGAACTGCTGTCACATATGCACCTAGATATGTTGTTTTCCTTGTTTGCTGTTATAGAGCCAGAAGGGCTATTTCACATGTTGCATTTCACTGCTCTGTCTAACTGCATTGACTATTCTTTAAATATATTGAAAGTGTATCTTGCTTAATTTAGTAGATAACTGCTTTATATATTATTTACATTTTATTTTTGTATGTTGCCATAAGAAAATATTTTATGTTATCAGGTGCTGAAGCAGGAATAACCATTACCTGATGTTTTTGTTATTGACTATTGCTAAACCAAGTCCAATCTGACTGGTCACACAGTATGTGCTGCCTTAACCTAATGCTCTCTTACATTTTTCTTCTATTTTTATTTCAGTAATCCAAACCATCCTTCAGGCCTCTGTCCCCCATATCAAGCAGTGGAACTTTCAAACTTTTCTCTTGAGCACTGGGCACTTGTCCTGCAACTAAAGAGACTAAACACTAATGTATGTGCTTAACTTCCAAGTGTCTAGACAGTAAAATACCTTACCTGCATTAACGTAAACAAATGTTAGTGAGTGTATTAATACATTTCTGCTGTATAATTCCATAATCAAAACTCTGTACTGATAAGTACATCACCAGGAATAAACAGCTGTATAATGTTCTCAAGTTAGAGCCCCCCCCCCCCAAACTAAAGTAAAATTTCTTTTGAGAAATACTCAAATCTATAAAATAGCATTTCATTTCCTCTCCAGTTTCATCTATAACTAACCCCAGCTTTAATTTTTATTCTAAATCCTTTTAAGAATGTCAGTAAATTATACACTATGCCCATAACATAGTCCATAAATTTGTGCAAACATACAGTTTAAAATACAGTCAAAACTTCAGATTAACATATAACCATTTAAGTTAACACTACATACTTACCAAAGCCTAAAGAAACACTTGGAGTCAGTGTTAGCCCACTGCACTTAGGCTTGCTCCGCTCCCTCACCTGCCCCCAATTTCCACCCACCCCCACTACTTCTACTTTTATTCTAACCCCTAATCACTTGACCAGTAGTCCAACCCCTATTTCCCTAACAACTAGCCCAACCCCCTAATCCTACATCCCCCACCCTCCAATCCAATTACATCCCACACTGATCCCACTCCCAACAACACATTCCCAGACAACACACCTCTACCTTCACAGACAACCAACCAGGAATCCTAGTTGTACTACTCACTCAAAGTAGTATCATGGTACCCACACTCACATCCCTATCACTAGCTCTACTATCGCTAACCTTCCTAACTTTCTTACAAACAGACCTACTGCTGCACAACTACTCCTATAACACTACCCACACTAGCCCACCCTCTCAAACCCACTCACACTTCTACATCTGCCCCACAATCATAAATCTTACAACTACATATTACTCACTAACAAAAATGACACCATCTCACCACACTAAGAAAAACTCTCATAGACCAAGCTCACAAACAATTAATATTAGAAAGCACATATTGACACTCCTGACACTCCTACAAACTCGGCTAACCTCTGGTGACATTCACCCAAATCCAGGTCCCCTCTCAGCCAGACAAACATCTGACCTGCTGATCCTAAATCTCAACATAAGAAGTATTACCAACAAGCTAACAGACCTACATGCATTCATAGCCCACTACAACCCTGATGTACTCACCACTACAGAGACCTGGTTTAAACCCAATATCCAAGATGAAGACTTTCTACCCAGGGAATAATACAGTTAGATCTGATAAAACAAACAGGAAAGGAGGAGGAGTAGCCATTCTTTTTAAAAACACCCTTAACCTCCAGCTCCTGCACACCACACCACCCACTTTTCAAAAAGCTGAAGTCCTATTTTCTGTCCTATCCATAAGAAACACCAAGAAAATCAATATAATATGCTGCTACATATCTCCAGGCAACAACTCACTCATAATAGAAGACATCCTACACAGGACAAAGGACAATCTACCTCAGGAAACAATCCTACTATGACACCTTAACACTGACTGGGCAGCCTATAACTCCAGCAGCCCCTCTACACATATCAATCTATATGGGTTTTCTCAACTAATTGAAGAACTAGCTAGAATAGATGAGAAAACAAAGAAAGAATCCATACTGGACTGGACACTAACCAACTATCCCAAACAAAACTATACAGTAGGCTGTCTCCCAGATGACCTCCTGCTCCACAAACACTCCAGTCACACCAAACCAGTAGTCTACAAATTCGTAGGAGATGACTGTAACCTTACCCCACAATACATAAATACTGTCCTAAGCCACTGTAACTGGGAACCACTACAGACACTTGGGTTAGACCAGGCAGTAGACTACTTCAATACTACCTTCTCTAACATCCTTAACAGTCTAGCTCCCAGCAGAAAGATCAGAGTTAAAGCCAACTATGCACCCTGGCTAAATAGGGACACCAGAGCCTTTCTAAAAGCCAGAGATAAGGCCTGGAAAATCTGGAAAACTGACAAAACCCCTAGCTCCAGGCAATACTATCAACAGCTTAGAAACAAGGCCAAGGCTGAATCCAAAATAAACAAACAAAACTATTTTCTTTGCGCCCAAAGGAAATATTCAAATAATCCACATAAATTCTGGCATGCCATTAACTCCCTACTAAAGCCAGGCAAAACCACTACTCCAGCACCCAGCTCTACTAACAAGACCCTAGACATAGCTTCTCAATTTAATAACCATTTTACTAAATCCATCTTAGCTCTGTCCAGTCAAATAACCAACAGCAGTCTACCTCAATCACAACCTAACCTATTGCACATCACCCCCTCTTTCAGCCTATCACCAGTGCCCACCTCAACTATCAAAAAACTCCTCCTAAAACTAAAGCCAACCACACTGGCAGCTGATAACATACCTGCTGCATACCTGAAAATGACTAGTAACTCCCTATCATATCTTGTCTCCATCCTAATCAACCGCTCCATACTAGAATCCTACATACCCAAACTCTGGAAAGTATCTCACATCATTCCTCTCCATAAAGGAGGTAATTCTTATGAATTCTCCAACTACCGACCTATTGCCATCCTTTGACCCTTATCCAAAATTCTTGAGAAATGCATCCACTTGCAAGTGATGACATTTCTTAACACACACAATCTACTATCTACTACACAACACGGTTTCCGTCCACATCACAGCACTACCACAGCCCTTCTATCCTTCATTAATCATATAAACCTTCACAGGAATGAAAACAAATATGTATCAGCCATTTTCCTAGACCTCTCAAAATAATTTGATAGGGTCTCCCACTCCATTCTACTAGAGTCACTAACATCATTATCCTTCACCTCCTCTACTATAGCCTGGTTCAGAAGCTACCTATCTGACAGGCAATAATCAGTCCAGTGAAAATGAACTCTCTTGTTCTCTATTTTCACAAATAACCTCACTAGCTCTACACAACATGCCACACTCATACAATATGCGAATGATTCAACCCTGATCTGCTCCTCCTCATCACCCACCACCCTACATACACTCACTCAAGATACCTTTAACTCAGTAGAAAAATGGATATCAGGTATCCAACTAATTCTAAATCCCAAAAAAGACAAAACTGCGACTATTTACTCTAATAGATAAAAAAAAAAAACCCTCTCCTTTACCATAACATCTAAGGACGGCACCACCATCTCCCCTTCTAACCACACCAAACTTCTGGGCATTGAAATAGACAATAATCTCCACTTTGGTGTTCACATCTCACATACCATAAAACTATTACACAAAATACTAGGCTCCCTATACAGGCATAAATACTTTCTCTCACAAAAAGCAAGAGTCACTCTTGCACAAAGCCACCTCCTCTCAACTCTATTATGCGCAGCACCAATCTTTACCCAAATCAGACAATGTGACCTAGACAAACTAGAATCATGCTACAATAAAATAGCCAAGTTTGCTACTAACTCAACCTATAGAACCCATCGCTGTGCTGCACTAAAAGAACTGAAATGGCTTGAGCTACCACAGCTACTTAACTATCACTAGCTGGGCACAGACTACAATATTCTCAAATATCCTGAAAAAAACCCTCATTATCCAACATACTTACTGTCTATACTGCAAACCGGTACCTAAAATCCAGTGAAAAATCGCTCCTCTCCATCATCAAGGCTAACAATAATGCAGGGAAAGTGGTCTACTCCCACACCATTGCCAGAAATTGGAACTCACTTCCCCTATCCATGTCCGCTGCCC
This sequence comes from Protopterus annectens, assembly GCF_019279795.1. Lineage (NCBI taxonomy): Eukaryota > Metazoa > Chordata > Ceratodontiformes > Protopteridae > Protopterus > Protopterus annectens. The sequence continues at coordinate 639,493,241 of NC_056727.1, read as the reverse complement.
CCTCCACATCCATATTCAATAACTCCCTCAAATCACACCTTCTTAGTACCTGGTTATGCCCTTGTATCACATAACCCTACCCATACTACTATTCACTCCCCAAACTCCTCTCTGATCACATGCTGGATCTCTGATCCCCTGTAGGCTTGGTCATCTGAAAGGGTACTTTTAACTGTAGAATCTTACTTGATATATTTTCTTCTTTTACCAATGTATAACTGACATTGTCTTTTTACCTATGTTCTATATCTTCTTTTACCTGGAGTGTTTTATTAATTTCTTGTTATGTTACTATGCTCAGCATACATGATAAAACTTGTTTTGTGTATTATGCTGGATGTACTGTATTTGTATTACTTGATGCCGGAGCTTTTCTCCCCGGGCATCCGCTGCAAATGGACCTGGTCCAGTTGGAATTTCCCTGTTAATAAATGTAAAATAAAATAAATAAAATATCAGATGTTATTGAATGCTACATATCAGGCCATACTATACCAGAGTAAACACTGCCAGTCCAGAATTTACATCTTTATTGGCAGGCACAGTTTTCTTATCTGACAGAACTGTGGAGGGAATGTTTGTTAACACGACCTGACTGTTTCTACACATATTCCCAGACTCTGAGTTAATATTATACACATAGCTCTCAATCTCTTAATGCACACACTCTGGACAAAGCTTGACAACATAGGGGTGCAAATAGGAACATATTTTGAATATTTCTCTCACAAACTTGGAGAGTTGCTAGAGTGACAGAATTTGTTTTAGTATACATTTTCTGAAGGTTTTGAGGTCTGAAAATCGCATGTATGTCATTATTTAGTGACTACAATTCTGAGATCATCCCACTGTTTGGATATTGCTGTCGAGCTCTTCAGTGTTTTCTATATAAGTCTCTCTTGGTTGTACAATCTGATCTTGTACTTACAACAGTCTTATACAGACATTCTGAGACATTTTGTATGTAGCACAGTGTGGGTAACAGTGTTTAACACAGTATTACTATTCAGAGAATGCAGCAATAAATGCCATACAATACCAGAGTAAACAGAAGCCAGTCCAGGATTTAGAGCTTTATTGCCAGGCAGTTACAGTTTTATTTAAATATGACCTATATAGGACTATTACTGTCATATTGTCTGGTTTATTCAGTAGAACCCGTACACAGTTTTTATACTGCCAGGTGACTTTCTACTACTTTATATTTATTTGGTATGACTACTACAAGCAGGATTGTTACTCACCAGCCTCACAATGCAACCTTTGCAGCCTAATAGCATGGGCTTCCTGATTTACAGCCTACTCAGCTGTAGCTGTAAGGGAAATAGAGAAATATTTAGGCATACCTATCCATCATATACACAGGCTGGACATTAGTAAACAGTTATTAGTATGAGTACTTACACACTGCTGGGACATCATCCCTTTGCCTTGCTTCTTGGACCCACCCATCTAAGAGCTCCCTCTTTCTCTGCTTCAAATCAGCATAGTGGTGCCGGACCTGCTTACCAGTCCGAGGGATACCAGTGGCACTGGTGAGATCACGGGCAAGCTGGTCTCAGTCTTCTGCTTTATATTGGGAGCCTTGGTACTGGCCCTGCAGCAGTCTCTCATCATGGTTATGTACCAGTTATGAGCTGTATTTCCGCCTGTGGGGTTTAAATATGGCTGATTTCCCACCCTTTCCTGTGATTGTACAGTTTTGAATATGCTGAGCTAAGCTAACCTATGGGCAAACCTGCTTAGCTAAGGTTGGCAGTGCTTAAAGAGGCAGGTTCAGCATTGCTTACCAATGGGCAAATCCACTTAGCTGGGCTACTCATTGCTTAGCAGTCATATTTACACAATGCTTACACCTGGTAAGCAGAGCGGTACAATGCTTAGCATTGCTTATTTTTCATTTTATAGACTATCTGCTGTATGGGATTGATTCATCATTCATTACGTATTATAAATGTGTTTACTGTCCCTGACATCCTCCAATGTGCTTTCATTACATTTATTCATGTGTGACTATACTGTATGGAGCACTTGTGTTTATATGGGGTTTCACAACTTTATTAAACTGACACCTCACATCTGTACCTAATGCAGTACTCCGGTTAACAAATATATGTCATTTAGTAGCTAATAATAAAAAAAAAGTTTATGTACTGCTTTCACATGTAAAATGCAAATTGGGTACATTGGGGACCAAACCAGGAATGGCAGCTTGTAAAGCGTATGCTCCAACCACTATACTATTGCAGTACTGCTTATGTTGGATGTCTCTTGCTATTTAACTTCTTGCGCTGTTTAAGGTGGACTAAGCGTAGCTAAGCAATGGGCACACCCATGCAGCTATGCTTAAACTTTATCGCATTTATAAAAAATATATATATTTGTTGTGTTATTTTATTTGTACCCTTCAGGATATCCCTGCTAATGCTGAACCTGTTATTCTATCAACTTTTTGTTTTGTGGAACAATTGTCCCTTTTGGATTTGTCTGCATTCCTTACTCTGATGGGTTGCTTACTCTGATGGGTTGGGAGGTGTGTGTTATGTGTTTATGCTACCAGTGTTATCCTAACAACTTTTAGCTTGGTAGGGACGATTGCCCCTTATGGCTTTGACCAGATTTGTCATCCTGAAGGGTTGGGGGTGTTACCAGCGTTCTCACTCATTTAAAATTGCCGAAAGGCAATTCTGGAGTGCAGGGGGTGTGTGTATTGTGAGAGCTCTGCTCTCGGACACACCACCTGTACTCATACATGGAACCATGTTTGTTTTAGAGTATGGCAGCGCGCCTTCATAAATATGCATGGCTCGCTGCCATGCTGAACAGGAACGGTCCCTGCCATACAGGAATAACTTATTCCTGCACGGCTGCTTGCTGAATCCCAGGGAATGAAATAGAGAATTAGATTTCTGTAAATATGTACATACTTTGTAAATATGAAAAAATATATAAAAAAAAGTTTCTTTGTATAAATGAAGAACCCCTAATCTTTTAGATACATGCTGTGGAATCTTTAAGATCCACCTGAGATATTGCAAACTCAAGCAGATGGAACCTTGGTTTACTGTCTCATCAAAAGGATAAGCTCTTCATAAGTTATTCCCAAATTCAGAGTTTTAATGTGAATATAACAAAGTTCATGTAGAATGTTAAAAAATGTAACATGAATGCCATTCTATTTGAGACTTATGGGAAAGAGTGTGATATGGAAAACATGATAGAATATTGAGGATTGCTTTATGGCTAGGAATGAACAATGTCAAAAATTGTTATATAATAAGGAGTGGAGATTTAAAAATGTCTTACAAAGTATGAGATTTTGGTTATGGCAAAAAAGTATATGGAGGGATAAACTGTAAGTTATGTTTTCCATATGTACCTTTGTAAATATTTGTAAATATGTCTGCATTCTGGACATTTTATGTCAAGGTAAAATATATTATTGTCTAAAAATATCCTCCAATTTTTGTCAGGTGACTGTAAGTGAACTGTGAAGAAGGAGGAGAAAGAGATAGTCATGCAGGATTTGTGTGTGGCTACCATTGCAGTTGGTGGACTGGGTATGCAACAACCAGTAGAAGTAAATAAAATTACATTGTCATCAACATTCAGGCAAAAAGAAGAGTTTATGATCAAGCACTATGAACACAATTGAAAAGAAATTATCTTGGTTGATAAGGGAATTCTCAGCTAAGTTTGATTAAGCTCTGCAATTATGACAAGCTTGTTCTATGCTGAGAAATTCAGCAAATGGAGAGATAGTTGGTGATTACCTGGAAAATGCTAAGGCAGAGATAACATGGATAGCAACAACACATGTGATCATATGTCCCATTTATTTATTTATTTAGCAGTTTGTTAACCAGATAGGTGAGGTGGTCTGCTGACTAATTACATCCTGGTGACACCTCCAGCTGCATCTCCAGTTAACTCAAACTGACACCTCTAGGCATCAAATCTTGCTTGTTCATATTTGCATCAATAATTCCAAAACCATGCTATGTACAAGGTATTAAAATATTTCATCTTATAGCTTACACAACGGCAAACTCAACTTCATTAATATTTGATATATGGCTAGTGCAGTTAAAGAGATATTAAATGTTGTTTTTATGATATCAATTTATATTGATATAATTTTTACATGTTTCTAAATATCTCAACAACCAACATAGACAGAACTTCTTAGCCTCATATGAATGCTCTCAGTTAGATGAACAAAGTGCTGCTGACAGTATGTGTGTAACTTTGTTTGCTTAGATAATGGAAGTTGTTTCTAAAATATTGCAAATGTAATAGTTAATCCACGGGATTCAGGAACGGCCATTTTCCATGCAGGAACAGTGTAGGAGCTCCTGCAAGGAAAATGGACGCCGAGTGATCCAGGAAAGTGCCATTTTCAAATGTACGAGTGGCCCTACACTGTTCCTGCATGGAAAGCCATTTGGGATGCAAAGCACCTCATTTGCTGCTAAAAACCATGCAAATGAGGTGATTTTGTGATCCACGAAGCTGGCCAGACTCCGTGCAGGAATGGTGTCAGAGCAGAAATGTATTCAGTTAGTAACTGAATACATTGCTGCATCTGAGCAAACGGAGGCAGGACAGCTCATGGAAAGCATGTATTACAGTAAAACATACATGCCAATGGCCAAATATAAGGCCATATGCATTAATAAATGTTTATTTTATTTTAAAATTAAACTTTTTTTTTTGGCCATTCATGGCCGTTTAAGCTTAGGGCAGTGGGGCGCAAATGGGATGATGTTGCAAATAAAAAAAAAAATGAGAAAAGTCAATTTTAAGATCATTCTGAATTTTGCCATTATAGTCAACGGCATGTAGAATGTAAACAAGATGAAGGAGCACTGGTTGTCAAGGGGATAGGGTCTGTCTAAGTGCAGTAACTAAGGACTTACACATTGGGCTATGCAATAAGGGGAGTTATACTGAATCACAGATTTCCTCAAAGTGTCAGCTTGCACCTAACCGTGTAGGTGCAACAATACAACAGTGCAAGTATAAAAGCTGAATGACTTCATAAGAGGGTGTTTCATGCTTGCATGTAAGCTCATTGAAGCTCTGTGACCCGTGTTTGCCCTTAGCTAAGCACAGCTAAGGAAGGGTGTGTGTCTGAGGCTGTATTGTCTTATTCCATGAAATGCAGAACATGTTCACATCCAGGGAGGGCCATTTCTGCTTAAAAGTGCTTACATTAGCTAAACGGGTATGCGTGGCATGCAGTGGGCCTGAAAAAAAAACAGAGAAAACAGCAGAACTGTTTACATTTGAGCAACAGGTATGCATGGCATGCCTCAGGGCTTAAATAGTGAGGAAGTGGGAAGGGGAAACAGCAGTAGGAAGGCAATCAAGGAGAACTAGCATATCTGGCAGGTGAAATGTATCAGAATCAGCCAATTACACATGCAGCAGCCCAGAACACTAATATAAACTATGCAAACACCCTACAGACAATTTTTCCCCACAAACCTCTACACCACCGGTGTACACAGATGGTGGATTTTTAAATGGCAAAAATAACTAAATATGTTAGAAGCTGCTGCTGCTTTACTTCATCAATATGTGCTAGAGACTGAGGGTGGTGAAGAGGAGAATGCTGACAAGTGACCCATAGTGAGGAGGAGGAGAAGAGTGTACAGACCCAGGGTAACCTACCAGGGCCTACATGATCTGGAGATAGTAGAACACTATAGGGTGGACAGGGATCTTCTACAGCAAATCATTGAGCTGTGCCGGACATGCCTTACACACAGAACTAATAAAGAGGAACCCATCCCAGTGGATACCAAGGTATATCTAGGCTTAAGAATACTAGCTGCAGGTACCTTCCAAAGACCAACTGGGGATATCATAGGGGTCTCACAGGCATCAGAATCTAGGTTACTCCACCAGTTCCTGGATGCCATGCCACAACCATTTACACACAATCAGCAGTCTAATGTCTGTAGCTACCCCTCCACAATGGCAGGTGTGTGCCAGAATGTGTAGTCTATATGCCTCAGAATATTGGTCTCAGCTTCATTCATCTTGTATTTCCCAGTAAATAACTGTGAGCAAAGAATGATAACTGTCAGTAGTTGATGACATGACACATCACAGTGTAAAACAGTACATATGTCAGAATATTTATGCTACAACCAAACAAGTCACACAAGCAGCACAGACAGCAATAGTTACAGTATCCCCTGTATGTTAAGCTCATTGTGTCTCCATATTGGCAACCTATCTAAAGATATCCTGCAGAAACAGTTTGCCGTGTGTAGCTGTAGCACACAAAACCCTGAACTGGAGTCCAACCCTCCCTGGAATGTATGCACACACTCAATATAGAAGGTCATACTGGGCATGCTCCTACACTTAGAGAAATGAAGTCCATGTCTCACAACACAGTGGATTACAGTTATCAGTTATTTGCACACACACCAAATTGTACACCATTGAAACTTCACACACACACATTTGATAGGAATATACACACATACCTAAGGCCAGCATAATATAATATGTTAAACATACACACACAGAGAAATGGGGAAGAGAATGACGGACAGCAACAGAGAAAATCCCATTATGAGGCCTGTCCCACCCACTATACATCCCATTGGCCTATATCACATGATGTGCTGATGTCGTTCACTGTAGAAATACCTTTGGTTAGCCCTCAGCCCTATAGTGTCAGTGGTGCTTGTGATAACTGTGTAACACTACAGTACAAATAGGTATCCATGTAGCAGTTGTAATCTCAGTCTTGTCAAATTTAAAGTTGTGTGTGTGTGTGTGTGTGTGTGTGTGTGTGTGTGTGTGTGTGTGTGTGTGTGTGTGTGTGTGTGTGTGTGTGTGTGTGTTTCTAGATGAATGTGGTTGAGGCCATTCACACTCACTAAATCTCCTGTACCCCTCCTTCAGCACTGCTGCTGAAGTCACTTACCTTCAAAGATACCTTTAGAGAACTCCCCATTGTATAAGCTCCATGGTGCTTGCGATAACTGTGTAATACTATAGTGTAGCAAACTAGTTAGGTAAAAGTTCAAATCTTGATCCTGGCAACTGTGTAAATGTGAGTGTTTGTGTGAGAGAGTGTGTGTATCCTTGTAGAGACCTTATTTTGTGGTCATTCACACTTACAACACTTCCCTTACCCCTCCTTTAGCACTGCTACTGATGTGACTCACCTTCAAAGATGCCTTTGGACAGCTCTCCAACATATAAGCTCCATGGCACATGTGATAACTGCATAATACTATGGTGTAGCAAACTAGTTAGGTAGGACTTCCAATCCTAATCCTGGCAACTGTGTAAATGTGAGTGTTGTGTGAGAGAGTGTGTGTATCCTTGTAGAGACTTGACTTTGTGGTCATTCACACTTACAACACTTCCCTTACCCCTCCTTTAACACTGCTGCTGATGTGATTCACCATCCAAGATACCTTTGCACAGCTTTCCAACATCTAAGCTCCATGGCACATGCGATAAATGTGGTACACTGTAGTAGCAATACCTAGGGGTTTGAAACTCAGTACTGGCAAAGGTGTGTGTCTGTCTGTCATCAGTGTTCTGTGTGGGGGTCGGTGTGATTGTATAAATAACAGGATCCATTGGGGGTGGGTTTTGTTAAATTATTATGTTGAGGACCTCGTATATGTCACAATGTCCACATTACAAGGCCAACAGTTGTCAAACACCAGAGATGTTGGTGTAGACAATCCACAGCCCTAAATGTGACAGTATGGATTGTTGAACAATATAGGTAACCCTTCTATTACTCAGAGACCACTCTCCACCCATGTATCATACACAAACACACTTGGTTAGGCAATAACCACTATATTGGTAGTTTCCCTGCATATTACCTCACAGATAGTACCCACGGTGTGATTGCAGTGGACTACATCCCTGTTGATCACAGCAATGCCACTGACATCAGAAAGTACTTTGATGTGTTACATCTCCTGACTGTGTGTTACCCAGCAAGTAAAAGGACATGGCACCCTGTTCTTTCCCCTCAGTAGCCCAATCAATGTGTACAGTGGCCATTTTGCCATGTTCCCCACTGAACGCCTGCAACAACTGTAGAGTCTGCAAATGTACCCCACAAAGGGAATGCCATGCCTTATACACATGCCCTGTATGGATAGATGCCACGAACTCCACTGAATACCCGTATCATATTGTCAATGTAGGTGCAATCACTACCTCAGTTAGATAGCCAGTTCTCACCAAATGAGGTCAGGAATGCTACATCAGAAGATACCAATCTGTCCACACAACATACCCCAGAGACCTCAAGCACACTTCCACACTTCAAAGAACATACATGTTGGACATGTGCACAACCCAAACACTGTCCATGTTATGGAATATAAATCACATACATGGGAAGCAGTGCACATCACTGTCCACCCACAATAGAAACCTGGATGAGTGGAAAGGGGAATACAATACCCACCCCTGGGGACCACTCCAGTGACTATACTCCTGAGCCAGACTGTGGACTATTGTCATGTGGCCTTCAAGCCCATTCACCTACTACACACCTATGAAGCAATGAACCTATGGATCTCAGTACTGGCAAGTGTGTGTGTGTGTGTGTGTGTGTGTGTGTGTGTGTGTGTGTGTGTGTGTGTGTGTGTGTGTGTGTGTGTGTGTGTGTGAATAGTAATCCCAGTGTATTTGGTTGATGAATACCCCCTGTGGTTGTGGTTATTAGCAATCGGAGGTGTGTCTAAACCAGAACATGTACCATTCACCATTCTCAATAATCTGTAGAAAGGCACCGGAAACCAGCTGGTCCACTCAACAGAAGTTTAATCAAAAATGCACACGAACACAGTGGTTTAAAAGCACAAGCACATCAAGCACATAAATGTAAAAACAGTTCCCCTTAAGTTTTCGTCATACAAACTTCATCAGATACACATGTACTGTCCCAAAGGCCATGTTAAATACATTTTCAAATGGAAATTAGCCAATAAGAAGCATTGATCAATTAAACAATTAATAATGAAGGTTCAATTTAAATTAATTAAAATACAGAATGTATGAGATGAATGAAATAAAACCTGTAACATGAAATCAGTCCTAAATCTTTTGTAATAAAAAAGGCATCAAGTAGGGTGTATTGTGTGAATTGTCCACATAAAATACTCATGTTAGAAAACAATAAATATTTTATCATTTTTTTTTTTATAAAAAACATAAAACCATGTAAAAAATGGTAAAATAAAGTAGCATGAAATAGCACCATTTAGTGGTAAAAGCAATAATGATTACATAAATAAATAAGCTGACTATATAAAATATATAAATATTTATATAAATGTTTTTATAAAATATTTATTGTTTTATGTGGACAATTCACACAATACACCCTACTTGATGCATTTTACATTGCAAAAGTTTTAAGACTGATTTCATGTTACAGGTTTTATTTCATTCATCTCATACATTCTGTGTTGTAATTCAGGTGTGGTATGGTCCATGTTTGGGGGCTGACAGCTGTGAAATGCATCATAGCCTGATACTGCATGCCTGCTGTCTGCTGCTGTGAATCACCTCTCCGTTACAGCAGACATGTGTCCTCCACTCCAACAACTGCTATGAGTGACTGCATCCTGACAGATGTCCACTGTTGAGCAGCATGACTCTCAGATTGCATACATGTGTAGCTGTTATGGTGGTGATAACATTAGGAACACTGCCTAATAAGGCACCATAGGGGTGGCAAGACAAGTAGCCAGTACCTGGCAACCCAGTGGTGACAGATGTAGGACATCCATGGCAAGTCATTGGGTTCTGGCAATCATGCCATCCCAGGCAGAGAGGTCCTGGATCCCCTGAGAATGACACATAACATGTAAGCTAATGTAGCAGTCAACCATCTGTTTGATAGTACCGCAACATCCTTCTGGGTGACAGCAGTACACTGCCCAGGGCTACTGTCACACCTGCCTGAATCGCATAATCAGAGAGTTCAACCATGTCTCCTGTCATGCAGTCCAAGAAGATGTGTCCCAATTCATTCACACCCACATGGATACGAAGTGACATGACTGGCTGTGTCATGTGATAGATGCTGGCATATGATTGATATGTGGCTGTTACCTGCTCCATATTCAATCTAGTGAGTGGGATGTGTGTGCCTCAGTATTGTCACCCATGATCAATGTATTGTGCAAGGTGATTAGCTGTAGGGGCTTAGGTTGGGGGCACACCGTGTAGGTTAAATATGTGTCCCTTGGCATGTGCCATGTCACAGTGTCTGAGTGAGTATCTGCTTTGCTGGTTTGTGTTGTTTGTGTAGATGTCCATTGAGTGCCTCTGGGAAGGTGGGTGTGTGGCTTTTCACTGTATGTCATGGACGTGAAAGTGGGTGTTATGGTGAGCTACATGATCCACATGGTGTGGTGCAGGTGTTGATCTTATCCTCTTGACCTGCTAGTCCATTCTTTGCTGGAGAGTGCATATGTCTACATTGGGTGATATATGGGTAACCCTCACATGTCTGAGTATTTGGAGTTTAGAGGGGAGGGTTGTCTGTGTACATGCAGCAGTTGCAACAGTGCCCCAGGATGGACATGTGCACCAGGTCAATGGGTGAAAGCACAGATAACCACCCTTCAAACATGTCAAGAGGGGTGGACATAACTAGAAAGTACCAGGACGACATCTGTGATGAACAAGTACTGCTGACAGCTCACAGGTATGCCACACTTTATAGGTTCATAGGTTCATAGGTTAGTACTAAGCTAACTGCCCTTGCGAGCCATTTTAAGCTTAGCCAATTATCCCTTGTGAGACTCAAACCCTTCACCTTGTGTTTGTAAGGCAAACACATTAACCATTAGGCCACCCTCCCACAATAACCTGATGAAGTGCCAAGCCATAATGCTAGTTGAAGTGCAAGACAGAAATAACTAGCATGATTTACGGGTGGAACATAAGGCAGACTGTCTGCCACCTGTAATACTTTACCACAGCTGTGCAGTTATAAGCAGCTTTGGCCATGTAAAAGTTCAGTAAGCTCTGTAGCACATGCGGTAACTGTGTAAAACTATAGTAGAAATTCCTAGATAGGCAGGAGTTCTAATCCCAATACTGGCAGGTGTGTATGTGTGCATGAATCATGTACCGTCTGGCTCATACCATTTTTTGACCTGTGTACTACCCTTTACACTTCCCTTCACTCCAGTTTAGTAGACCTGTTAATGTCATCCACCTCAGAAGTACCTTTGGTTGAGTTGGAAATGTATAAGCTCTGTGGCATGTCTCATAACTGTGTAACACTAAAGTAAAAATACCCAGAGAGGCAGGAGTTCTAAACCCAATACTGGCAAGTGTGTATGTGTGTGTGAATCATGCACTATGTGGCTCATACCATTTTTGACCTGTGTACTTCCTTCACTCCAGTTTAGTAGACCTGTTGATGTCATCCACCTTAGAAGTACCTTTGGAAGAGGTGGAAATGTATAAGCTCTGTGTAGCATCTCATAACTGTGTAGCACTATAGTAGGAATGCCTAGATAGGCAGGAGTTCTAATCCTAATGCTGGCAACAGTTTGTGTGTGTGTGAGGATCATGTCATGTGTGGCTTATACCATTTTGATGTGTATACCATACATGGCTGGTGACCACCTCCCACTGCCATTACTTTATATAGTGTGGTGAGAGTAGCTGCCTCACATGAAGCAGGTTAAACCATTGTACAGTCCTCTGTACAGATGTCTGGAATATCCATATGTTTAAAAGCTATTTGTAGTCGGATGTGGTCTGTGTGCCTTAACAATGCCCATGTATGTGATATTATAGTCAAATCAGTCACAGTGAGTGTACTGACACATATGGCAGCATGAGGTATCATACCTGACTGAAACATCATACTGATAGGATGTCTGCCACCCTCACGGGTGGCCTGCCTTGTAGGTGCAATACATGAGTACAGATGCTTGGTTTTACAAGTGAACTGTACCTGTTATGGGTCACATTAATGGCTGAAAGAGGTGTGGACTGTCATATTATGGTCCTAATTAGTATGTAACAGGAACACCTTGCATCTTAAGAGGGGTGTGTACACAATTTATATCCACTGTATACCAGTAATGTGTCACGCATGACCTTACCTTAGGATGTTTGTCCAGCAAACTTTGGTGGCCTCTGTCCAGATGTCTTGGCACTGGCAGGTTGTGGGGTATGCTACAGGCATGTTGAATTCATGTCAGATAGGCCCCAGTGGTGACCACTGTAATGCAATACAGTTAAACCCAGCACAAGTGAACATTCACAAAAAGCAATATAGCTATTGCATAAAGCAATATAGCTATTGTGTAGATGGTAAATTGCATGTGCTTCACATGGCTGGGGTATTGCCAGGCAGCAACAGAACAATGTAATACCCACCAGCTTCAGGCTGCTGTCCCATATGCAGACCAGAGGGTCCTAGGTAGTTGTGAGAGGAGATTATTGTCAGCAGATGCACATGTGGCCTTGGTATAGGAAGGATGTAGCATGTCTGCACATCTACAGTAATAACCGCAATAATACACAATGTCCTGTCCTCACCTTAGATGTGCACCTCTGTGCATTAGAAAACCCCATCCACATCTGCAATCAGGCCTGATACATGCATTAGATACAATACAGATACATATATGTCTGCTACATTAGTGTACTAATCCCCACTGGGCCCTTACCTGCATGCTCCTTATCCAGTATGTGTGTGTAACCCACCTCCACAATGCTTCCCTCAGTGTTATGGTTTGTGCATTCTGTGTGTGGCCCAAGTGTGGTGAGGAGCTCCTTGGTGGGTGTCAGTGGGGGCTGGATGGCTGGGCCCCCACCTGTGTCTAGCCAGTCCCTGGCTACAGCAGCAGCCCATTGATGGGCATGGCATTTGAGGTTGGTGATCCAATGCTGCACATGCACATAAGTTCTGCTGTGCAGGCCGGCATCATTTACCCTGTGGACCAAACTGTTCCACAAGGCAGTCCTCTCCCGCACATCTTCTGCTCTCCATCCACATGACAGGGCATAATGTCCAATCAACTATTGGGTGATGATGTCTGTTTCCCCAACAGAGAATGCTGGTAGGCAAGCACTCTGCATGTTACCTGGAAGACATGAACAGGAAAAGGTCACAGGATCTCATACAGTTGTCAAAATGCACATCAACAGTGGATATTACTTGCAAATAATCCAGACTACCCCAGAACCTCCAAGCTATCATGGCTATAGCAGCTTGCATTACATGCCTGTCCCTGAATTATCTTATTCCCCCCAATGTTGGACACTTGATTGCATAATCTTCTATCCTCCATTAATTTCTGTGTGGAGAGTTGACAGTGGTCATCTTCCATGTGGATGGTGTGTGTATGCTGGCAGGTCTGTGTTTGACTGTGGTGTGTGATGGAGCTCTGAGCACATGCCTGAGTTCATGTAGGAGGCAGACACTGATGTTATTATGCCCCATGGAGATATGCCGTTGTTGGCATCAGTAGGCAATATGTACATTCTCACCATTGCTGTGGGGAGGAGTGTGGTTGATGTGCATTTCTCCATGTACTACTGAGGTGGACAGGGTGGCGATGTTCCCACCTAACCTGTGTGATGCAGGTTGCCTATATCCATGGCATGTGTGTATGATATGTGCTTTATCCCCAGTACAGGGTGAATTGTGTTGTTTCATCTGACAGTTGCAACATATGTGGAGACACGGTTGCAATTGTTCTTGGTGGTGTGGATATGCCCGATTCATAGTCATAGCCATCCTTACAGGACGTCACCTGTGAACTTACCTGCTTGCTCAGATATAGGTGGACTTGCTTCAAAGTTGTTGCTGCACCTTTGTGTCCCTGTACAGCCAATGTAGCAACCTATTATGCGGTTTGTGTATTGCTGCTGTCCACCAAAGGGGATTACTCTACCTTGGTGGAGGCTGGATATACAGGTTAGGTACTGCTGTGTCCATATAGCTACAGTAGATATAAAGGCTACACACCCCTGATACACTGCCTGGTATTTGTGCAATTGGAACATAACACCACAATAAGTCATTTCATAACAATTCCCACCTGTAGTGTGACCTATAGCCTGTACAATTCAATTGAAAACATAACAATCTGGTCTGTGAAAACATATGGGAATAATACTCAGTACAATAACCCAGTTGAATGAGTGTGCACATCCTTAAACTTGTGTATCCACCTCTTGGGATGGTTACAGCATTTATCCATCTTGGTCTGGACTCTAACATCATGGCACATCTTCACTTAGCAATAGTTGCTCACCTTCCTAGAAACACCTTTGATTGTATTGCAATGGAATTGGACAGGTTAGGGGTCACATTCAAGATGAAAAACATTATGAAATGATCTTCTGTCATCTGATTGTCATACAGCACACAAACCTGACATTCCAACAGGGGTTTGTGCATTTGTGATATCCACTATATATAGGTGTTGATATAGCTGGTAGTGGTAGGCATGGACAGAGGCTCATAACACAGGTGGACACTTCTCTGATTAATACCTGATAATCATGCCTACTCCAGTACCCACATCAGTGCCAGGGCAATGCAGCCACCAGTAGCTGTACACATATATATCTGTTGTATGCACTGACACTGATATAACACACCAGTGCAACATGCACAACCTATGTACCTGACTGCTTGAATCCCATGTGATTAGTTTTGTGACTTCCAGCTGAACATATGCATACATACATGTGCTCAGGGGATACCTGGTATACATTTCTATTGAATGTAAGTATTGCACACTGTATTTACAGTCTTGCTGCTCAATCATACTTCTCAACCTGTTACAGCAATACGTCTGGACAATGGCACACATAAATGGGTGTCAAAAGGGACACCAGTACTGATACTGTATTAATATAGCTGCACCATGCATTAGTACGTTGATTGCACAGTAGGGTTTGAGATCACTGTGATAACCTGGAAGATGTCCAACAGTCATAAGTAGGCTATTATGTTACATTGCCATTGCTCACAGACCTGCCAATGGTTTGGCTGACATAACAAAGGTATATGTGTATGTGACTACAGATATCAGTCACAAACATGCTTATTGTCCAGCATAGCACTGTAGAGTTGAATGTTATTAAGTCAATATATCACATGCAGTTCAACATACATGCCTGCAACAGTACTCTACTATGCACACACCCTCTACAGGTGTCTTAGCTTTACAAGGCAAATGTGTCATACTCATAATCACAGGTAACATGGATAAGGAAAACATCCCATTAACTGGCCTAGCAGTGGCACAGTCACAACTGTTTGACAGACACCCCTGAAGCTGTCATATATGAGCTGTCCTTTCCCTGGTGAGTCAGGCTCCTAAGCTATGTTCCCACCTCACAACCTCTAAGACCATCACATCTGGACATTGCCTAAAATAATGGGGGGGGGGTAAATATGGACAGACTTTAAATATGCCTGCTACAAACATAGAAAGTCTGTAAAATGATACATTTACCATTACAGTGAATATTCTTGAGGATGTGGAGTCTTAAACTAAAGTGTTTTTCATTACCTGATGACTTCAATCCTCAGCTATTTGCAGTAAAGTACAGATCTCAGGAGTAACAGACAAAAAACATGATGGTAAAATGTGGACATTCTGTGAGGATCTGTAGAGTTGAGAGGTATGTCTGTGATATCTCCCACAGCAGAGAGGGCCAGATGCTATGGCCATAGCAGCTGTTTAGCAGGACATTAGTACATCATGTCTTGTTGGGACATATAGTCCTCCAAACCATATTTCCCATTATTACAGACCAAGTACTAGATTCAATTGCTTGCTTACATGTTCCACTTACCTTTTTTCTTTCTTCTCTTTTCCACTTTATGTCTCATTTATTTCACTCTCTCTCTCCCTGTGCACTACAGGGATAGAGCTGGTTTGAATAGGTGGCAGCATGGCTTTTGTAGGTGATGCTTATGACCAGGTGATGGCCAGTGCACCTATTGGGGTTCACCACTTGCTAATTGCATGCAGAGCAGCTGTGTAGTTTTTCCAATAGCCAATGCCATGGAAACACACTCCTGTAAATGAGTACTCCTTGTGGGTGTTGACCCTTTCCCTTACTTGTGAGAAAGACATCCTGGAGTTGTGTGGGGTACTACCTCTTACAACAAGACATGTGGAGACAAGCCAACTAAATTGTGGAGAAGGTTCAGGACTTAGGAGCAGAATGTGAGTATTGCAGTTATATGTTTGGAGGACTGCTAGTTTAACAGGGTTTGTCTGCACATGCTACTTCTGCATGGGTGTCAGTCTGACAGAGTTCTGTCTCTGCATTGCTCTCAACTGTAGGGCCATTCACATAATGGTCACAGGTTAGCCTGTTATGTATGGGCTGTTCCCCAGACAGGTGTTGTCCTTGGCAAATCAGTAGCATACTCTGGTGATTGCATTATTTAGATGATAACATCCTTTTTTCTGACTTTATATCCATCGGGAAAAGATATGTTACAATAAACCTTGTAACACCAGCAACTTTCTCAGTATATAACAGCAACATTTCATGTATGGCCATGTATTTGGGCTTCTGTCCACCAATTATGTCAGGCTTTGTCCACATGTCATACAGTAGTAGGTGGATAGGTATACTGGTCTATCATTATTTACTGCTGTAACTCCTGCTGAGAGGAATGGCTGAGAAACATGTTGAAGTCTGTACATTCAAGAGGTTGCTGTATAGAGAATGCTCTTAGATGGAATTGTGATATATTTTATGTGGGGTACAGTAACACATTTTAAAACTAGGCTGTTAGAACATGTCAGATGTATTACTGATAAGAAATATGTCAGTTCTATAGCTGTACATTTGAATAGCTCACACCATGGGGATAGTAGTAGGTCTCAAGGTACTGTTTCTGAAAATGTGTGTTCCTCGGTGTGATGAAACATTCATAAAAGGACAATTGTTATATACAGACTTCAATGTATTAATATTAATTGTGATACTGTATCCCGTAGGGGGTTAAATGACGAGTGTAATTGGAGGCTGTGTATTCAATTATGTAATTAAGTGATAATTGCTTCTTCTGATTAAGGCATGTATTTCTGGTAATGTTTACTCCTTGAAGGCTTTGGCCAAGACATCAGAGTATAATAAAGATGTGGAATTACTGGCTGGTTGCATTTTTCTTTGCTATGTTCAGACATTTTATTTGTTTTGCTAAGAGATTGTTGTATGTCTGGCCATTGTGTATGGGTTTACCTTTATAAAGGCGGGTGAACAGCAAGTGTTCGAAAGGCTGTTTGCAAATTTTGCAAACGCCAAAAGAAAAAAGGCTTGAATGTGCAATGAGCGAAGGCACACCATTTTTTTTTGTTCAACATTAATGTTCGAAAAACAACGAATCTGCTTTTCGATTTGCTGTTTTTTAAACATTAAGGACTGTCGATGTTTTCACTTTCGTGGTTTCGAGTCGCTCGTATGAGCACTCAAACCACTGTGATTCGAGTTTATGAAGGTGAACTTTGTGTATGGCCTATCATGATTTTGTAGCAGAGTACTGTTCACTCATTTATTTGGACTGGGAGGGCAAATGTGAGTGTCATGGCTGCTTTTGTATACAACTGTGCATGCCTCCCCAGTTGTGGGAGGTCTATCAGCAGCATATGTTTGCATGGGCATTTTGGGACATGTATTTTATATATATATATATATATATATATATATATATATATATATATATATATATATATATATATATACACACACACACACACACACACACACATATACATATATATATATATATATATATATATATTTATATACACACATTATATATATATATATATATATATATATATATATATATATAATCTGTATATGTATGTATATCATAAAGCATCCAACAGACCAAACAATGTTGTAGGAAGTCACGACTTCAGAGCTGTTTAAAAGCTGGAATGTCTTTTATTCATGAGGTAAGCGCTTTCATGGTGTCACCACCACTTCTTCAGACCATAACAGAGAACAGTACTTCACAAAGCATATATATATTCTCTCCAATTAATTCAAATGGACCAATAACAAACTTCAATGCATTTAACATTCTTAAAGACATACAAACAATAAAATACCATGCTCCCAATATTCTGTAAGTAAAATCACTTGAGTATTGCTTCATTCATTACTGCACAAGTTATAAAAACAAGAAAGTGTCCTGTCATCCTAACTAATAATATGAAAACTAAAAAATGTATAAAAAATACATCTAACAAAAAAATACATGGAGTATATACCTAACAAAAAAATATGTAGTGTTATACCAAAAAACATTAATTTCTCATACAACCTACTAAAATAAAATAAGACTATTTAAAAAGTTTCCTATTCTTCAGAATAGGTC
>NC_056727.1:639444835-639472335 GCF_019279795.1 Protopterus annectens | reverse complement strand
TTTGTATGTTTATATGTATCTTCTATTGGCTATTGATCTGATATGTTGATATTAACTGTAGACTATTATGTTCTTTGGATATGTTATTGGGGACTGCTGTCATGTAGTAATGGCATACCTTTCAGTTTCAGATGTGTAGCTTTCAATACATTCATCCTAATGCATAACCTGTTGGCTATCTATTTTCTGTCTGTCCTCTGTACAGATGTGCAGATGTCAGGTATTGCTACAGCCGCACCACTATGGAGGTGCCCACATTGTATTGTACTGTGGTTCTGGACACTGCTGCTAGTTACGACATATGGGTCATTCCTTCATGTGGGCCTTGCCCCATTTCCTTGCCTGTGTGAGGGACATTACAGAGGTGGTGGCCTAAAAATTCACATACAGTGGGTGGCAATACATCACAGGACTGGACATGTGGAGACAGACAACCAGCATGGGGGACATATCCCCAGATTTGTGAACACATTCTATGCCATCAGTGCTGTTATACACATGGTGGATTAGGTTCATAGGTAGGTACTTGGCTATCTGCCCAAGGGCATTTATAAGCCTAGCCAGAGTGTGTCGGCTTTCACCGCCCCCATTGATTAATTAACTGATCCTCTGTAAAACAGAGCCAATGAAGTAATCCCAGGGGTGTATTTTCTGTTACCCATCCACTTGTCAAGGTTTCTTTTGAAGAGTGTTAGTGAGGGGCTCTGCCTAATGTAGTCTGGAATTTTGTTCCAAAGCATGGGGAGTCTCTGTGACAGGAATCTATCCCTCTAGCATGTTCTATTTATTCTTGTGGTGAGGTTTAGCTCACTAGAGAGCATGGCTCGCAGTGACTTGGATGTCTTTAAGTGGAGCATGTCCATCAATTCTGAGTTGGACATGGCTTTGTAAGTCAGGCAGAGATCACCTCTGAGTAAGCGATATGCCACTGAGTACAGCCAGAGTTTTTTTCAGTTGGACTGCATAGGACATATGTTTGAGGCCAATAATCCTCTTGGTGAGGTTCTTTTGTGGTCTTTCCAGCTGTTGGAAGTGTCTTGTGAGGTACATCCCAAATGGGGCATTGTACTCTATGATGGGTCTGATGAGTAACGAGTAGAGGGGCACTATAACCTCTTTATTTCCTAGATGCGAACCCTTTAGTAATTAGATGGGCCACATAGAAGGATTTCTTAACTACTTTGGCAATATGATTGTCAAAGGAGAGATTACTATCTACCTGGGTCCCCAGATCTCTTCTTACCTTTTCTGTATTAAGGGGGCTGCCACCTATGTGGTAATTCATGGGTGTTTTGTTTTTCCCAAACGGGATGACTATGCATTTTTTGGCATTTAGGTTGAGGCCATGACTTTGACACCAGGTGTCCGTCTCAGTAAGGCCCTTTTGGAGGATGTCCGTGTCAGCCGGAGAGTCATTTATGGCTCCCAGTTTGCAGTCATTGGCAAATTTGGTTAGCCATAGTTCTCCTGTGTTTGCCTGTATGTCTGAGAAGTATATGCCAAATAGTAGGGGTCCCAGGACCGAGCCTTGCGGGACACCACATGTGACTGGTTTAGAGTCGGACCTGGAGTCCGCTATTCTTACCATGTGAGTTCTGTTTGTAAGCCAGTTGGCAACCCATCTCATGGCGTAGGGGTTTATGTTCAGGTTGGTGAGTTTTTCTGTAATACCTGAGTGGGGAATGGTGTTGAAAGCCTTAGCGAGGTCAAGGTAGGCTGTGTGAACCACCTTTCCCTCGTCTATGGCCTTGGTGACTGTCTTGAAGAAGTCAACCAGGTTTAGTAGGCATGATCTGCCCTTAACAAAGCCGAATTGGGTCAGGTCAAGTGTTTGGAGGTTCCCAATGTCTTTATTAATAAGTTCCATGATGATGCGCTCCATAGCCTTGCAGAACAGGCTAGTCAGGCTTATGGGGCGATAGTTACCAGGGTCAGTTGTGGCCCCTCCTTTGTGGAGAGGAATAACCATTGCTGTGCGCTATTCTTTGGGTACGTAGCCTGTGGAGAGGCTGAGGTTGAGCAGTGTGTTTAGGTGGGGGGGTTACTTCATTCTGTAATTTGTGCAAGATGCAGCCTGGGACACCATCTGGCCCCATTGACGCTGTGGTTTGGCTTTTGAAAGGGCTGTTTTCACCTGCGCGTCTGTGATTTCTGGGACACTACACTTTTCTGGTATTGTTGTGGGCCCTTTTGGGGGTGACAGGGGGGGTGATGTTTGCACTGAATCTATCTGTCAGGATGTTGGCAATATCAGTAGGTTCAGTATATTTTGTGCTATTTTGCACTAGTTCAGTGCATATCTGCAAGTTGCCACTTAGATTCTTAACATAGCTAAAGAAGGCTTTGTGGTTATCTTTTGAATCCTTGGCTATTTTTCTTTCGAAGTTAGCCTTGGATGATTTTATGAGGGACCTTAGTTTTATACTGATACTGATCAGGGATGTCTTTCCTTTTTGGGATTTGCTTTTTTTCTGAACTAGTTTCCTCCTTCTATTGTATAGTCTGTTTATGGCAGGGGTCCACCAAACTGGTTTCCTTCTCTTAGAGGAGTGAGTTTTGGTTTTGCTAGGGATGGCACAATCCATGCATCCTTGTAGGTGCTCATAGAGTGCATTTGTAAAGGTTTCTGCATCTTGAGCAGCATTATTCTTTAGCATGGGGGCTGTGAAACTTACCACCTCTGTCTTAAGTAAGGTGAAGTTTGCTTTAGAAAAGTTTTTTACTGTGGTTTCCTTAGCTGGGGGAGGTGGTGGGGTGTAGACATCCAGAGTGATTAGTTTATGGTCTGATCTAACCAGTGATGGGTTGACCTCTGGTGTGGAACACCTGTCGCCCATGTTGATGATGACCAGGTCCAATATGCTTTCACATTTGGTAGGGGAGTTTACCAGCTGATCCAGGGTGTTTGAGTTGATGAATTCCAGGAAGTGCTGATAGATTGACAGGGTTTGTGTGGACATGCATTTAGTGTGTGATGTCACAACTCTCAGTGATATGTATCTGACATACCTATCTACTGGCATGCTAGACTGGCCACATGTCTGCCTGTCATGTTTAGTGTGTTCACCAGACAGTTGGTGTCCTTGGTAAATTAGTTGTGGACTCTGGAGAATACAGTCAGTTAATACTCACATGTGTTGGTATTACCAGCATCATATTCCTCATAAAGGATGTTACAACAAATCCAGTGACATCTGCAACTCTCTCAGTGTATGACAGCAGTATGTCCAATTGACCCCTGTGTTTGTGCCTCTGTTCCCACCTAGTGATATAGGGGTTGATGCCGAGCTTAATGTGTGGGGAATGTTATCAAAGGCTTTGGCAAGATCAATGTAGGCTGTATGTGTCACCTTGCCTTCATCCACAGCTCAGATGAGTGATGGCAAGAAGTTGATCAGGCTGAGTGAGCAGATATGACCAACCCTTCTCAAAGGTAATGTGTGGGATCCTGAGTCTGCAGATTCCCATATCCCTTTTTATTAGGTGCATGATGATGCATTCTATAGCTTTACATAACAGACTTGTCAGGGAGTTGGAGCAGTATTTCCCAGGGTCTGTAGTTACACCTCATTTGTGGGGAGGGGTGACTTTAACAGTGCACAATTCAGTAGGGACAAAGCCTGAGGTGAGGCTGTGCTTGAACAGGGCACACAGGTAGGGTGCCAGGTCACTCTGTAGTTTATGTAGAACACAGCCAGAGATATTCTCAGGTCCCATAGAGGCTGTATTCTTGGCCTTGGACAGTGGTGTTGTAACCTGTGCTGCAGTAATACTGGGTGCCTGGTGGTGTACTGGTATTGCTAGTGGTTCTTTGGGGGAGGAGTGTGGGGTACTGTTTGCACTCAAGATGCCAGCCAGTATATTGCCATTATTTGTTGGCTCAGTCTGGGAAGTATCATTGTCTAGTTGCTCAGAACAATTCTTGGTATTGCCATGGAGATTCTTTACATAACTGTATAAGGCCTTGTGGTTGTCTTTGCTATGTGCTCCAATTCTGTTCTCACAGCTAACTTTGTAGTATTTGATGAGGGATCTCAACTATTCATTGAGGCTGATAAGGGTTTATTTCCTGTCTTGAGACTTCACCTTATTCCACATCGGTTCCCTTCTTCTGTTCTACAGTTTCTTTATGGCAGGGGACCACCAGATCAGCTTCCTTTTTTGGAGGTAATGGTCCTGGTTGTATTGGGTAAGGTGGTATCCATGCATTTGTGTATGTGTTCATAGTGCATTGTTGTTTGATTCAGCTATCATACAACTAGTCTCCATTTGCATGGCTGACGTGAGGTTAGCCACCTCTGCTTTTATGAGGCCATAGTTAGCTTTGGAAACGCTTTTCATGGTAGTTACCTGTGCAGTGGGGGTAAAATGGCTGTGGATTTTCAAAAGTGATTACTTTGTGTTCAGATATAACAAGTAAGGTGTTGACTATTAGTGTAGAGCAACAGTCACCCATGTTAGGAAGGACCAGGTCGATGTGATGGGCATGTGCATTGGTACATGCGTAGCTTTCCCACTTAATGGTGGGGTAGTTGAAGTCAACCAGTATGAGAGTGTTAGGTTGGATACTAATATTCTCCAGGGTGTTTATGGACATGGAGTGTGAGTCTTGGGAAATGTATGGGGAACTATCGCAGGTTACAACCTGAAACACTCTCTTACCCAATGTCAGCTACACCTGCAGGATCTGTAATGCATAATATTGGTCTACCACTCTGGAGGTGTGCGCATCCTTTATGAATATGAAAATACCACCACCTTTGGAGCTTCAGTCCTCATTCTTCAGCCAAAAGTTGTGTAATTACTTATAGTCTGGTACTGCAAGGGTGCTTCCTGCTGCCTTTATCCAGCTTTCTGTTACAGCACAGATGTCATTGTTCCCCATTTTAAGGAATACTTCCAGTGAGGGAGTTTCCAGATTTAGAATTCCAGTGTGCAGCAGCATGACCTTCTGATTGCATGTCTTTGCAGCTGTCATATGTTTCTGTATATTTCTGTAAACATAGATATATACATATATATATATATATATATATATATATATATATATATGTATGTATTTATTTATTAACCTTTATATATATATATATATATATATATATATATATATATATATATACACACACAAACACGCACACACACACACACACACACACACACACACACACACACACACACACACACACACACACACACACACACACACACACACACACACACACACACACACACACACACACACACACACACACACATGCACACACACACACACAGAATGACACAAAAAAATCCATAACCTTAGACAAAAAGAACCACTACTACCATCTACTGCAAAAACACCAAAACAAACCTCAAAGGTTCTGGGCAGGAATAAACAAACTACACCCAGGCCAAACCGCCACTCCACCCCCCTCAGCTTCCCAACAAAAATCCCCAGTAGACATTGCTAATAACTTCAGCAGCTTCTTCTTAGAGACTATCCAGTTTCTAGCCAGCAACTCTCTCCCAATGGCTCTAATTTTAATGCAGCCACACCCAGTACCTAAACATACTTTACCTTCCAACCTGCTCCTACTCAACTTATTCATGCCCTACTTAAGAAACTAAGACCCACCACCCTATCTGCCAACCTCCTCCCAGCAGACTATCTGCAAAAGGCTGCTGACACCATACCATACCCCAGCTCAATCTTGATCAACAGAGCTATATCTAACGCAACTGTACCCACTATATGGAAAATCTCCCATGTCATACCTCTCTATAAAAGAGGTAGTTCCACTGAACTGTTAAACTTTAGACCTATTCTGTCACCTCTAGCTAGAATTATGGAGAAGTGTGTACATATACAGCTCATGCACTACCTCACACAGAACAAGCTGTTGTCCAACTTTCAGCATGGCTTTAAGCCACACCACAGTACTACTTCTGCCCTCCTCTCTTTCTCTAACGTCATTAACCACAACTGTAATAATAACAAACTATCCTCAGCACTCTTTCTAGATCTATCCAAGTATTTTGACATGGTTGACCACAAAATGCTTATAAATACCTTGAAGGTTTTCTCCTTAAACAACCATGCACTCCAATGGTTTCAATCCTACCTGCAGGGCAGGCAACAGGCAGTCCTATGGCAGGACAAGCTATCATCTTGCCTACCCATCACATTAGGAGTCCCCAGGGCTCGATACTAGGACCCCTTCTTTTCTCCATCTTTATCAATGATCTTCATTCAGTCATCCCAGATGCTACCTGCATTCAATATGCAGATGACTCCACCTTGATTTGTTCTGACACTTCACCAGCTACTTTATTCACATTAACCCAAAATACCTTCACTACAGTGGGAAAATGGCTCTCCAATCAACATCTAATCCTAAACCCCAACAAAACTAAGCTGCTCCTCTTCAACCCCACATGCAGGACCTCCCCCTGCCATCTTTCAACATAACCACTAACAATGGCACTATCATCTCCCCAGAAGCCCAAACTGAACTAATGGGTGTCCTAATTGATAACAACCTGAAGTTTGATGCACATATCAATCAAACTATCAAAACCATTTATAAAAAACTTGGCTCTCTTTACAGAATCAAATCTTTCCTTACCCCACTCGCTAGAACTGCAATTGCCTGTTCCTATCTACTATCAACTCTTCTCTATGCCTCACCTCTATTCTTCAACTTAAACAAAACAGCTCTTAATAAACTATCATCCTGCTATAACCACATTGCCAGATTTGCTACTGGCACAGCCTACCGGACACACCACTGTCACAACCTAAATCACTTAGGATGGCTTGATCTGCCAAGCCTACTGCAGTTCAACCAGCTAATGGTGGCACATAAAGTCCTTTATCAACCAGAAAATACACCTGCACTAAAAATATTATAAGCCCCTACACCAGCACCCAGCCACTGCGATCATCCACTAGACTCCTAGTTCAAACATACAAATCCATCTACTCAGCTGGGGACTCTCTGCCAACTCTGTTGGAAAAACATGGAGCAGACTCCCAGCTCACTTAACCCTAGAACCCTCACTAACTCAATTAAAAAACAAACTCAAGAAATACTTTAAAACTCATTGGTTATGTCCTTGCAATAACCCCGACTAGTGACCTCTCTATTTCTTAGGTGCCTTACCTTCAACTACTTCTAACATTTTTCTACCACTCCATTTCAGAAAGGATCAATTGTATAACTGCTGCTCAGTATATGTCTTAAAACTGAATGTAATGTTACGTAGATATAACTTTGAAAATAATGTTATATTTTGTAAAGTGTTTTATAGTAAGTTAGTACTATATGTGCTAAATGCTGGTATTGCTTATATGTTCAATGTGTATTATTATCTTGGAGCTTTTCTCCCCAGGCCTCCGCTGAAAATGGACATATATCCAGTCGGACTATCCCGGTCAACAAATGTAAAATAAAAAATAAAAATAAAAAAAATATATATATATATATATATATATATATATATATATATATATATATATATATACACACACACATATACGGATTCACTTCATAACACTGAAAACTCAAAACACTGAAAATGAGAAAACTTCATAATATAGAAGATCAAAACACTGAAACTTCAAAACACTGAAAACTCAAAATACTGAAACTCAAAACACTGAAAACACATATCATACATATACTGAGTTTAAACAACATACATCATAGCACTTTCCACCAAATGTAAGCAGGGGGGCAAGCCCCCCACACCCCATGCTACTTAAATATATCAACTCCAAGATTGCATTTAGTGTAGTGAAGTGCAATTTTAGAGCTGATATATATAAGTAGCAGGAGGTGTGGGGGGGGGGGTGGCACAGCCCCCCAACATGGGAGGTGCAGGGGGTATTGTCCCCCTGCTTACACTTGGTGGAAAGCGCTATGATTTATGTTGTTTAAACTCAGTATATGTATGATATGTGTTTTCAGTGTTTTGAGTTTTCAAGATTTTGAAGTTTGTGTTTTGGTTTCAGTGTTTTGAGTTTCAGTGTTTTGATCTTTCAGTGTTATGAAGTGAATCCACATGTACATATATAAATACATTTCCCCTACTGCTGCATGATATGTTTGAGAAAACATGAGACATATCTACAGCTCAGATGGCTTATTGGTAACTTGCTGTGGCTATGGTGTGCAGGGTCCTGGCTTCAAGACTTGCAAGGGCTGATTGCTTTGTTGCTGGGCAGAACAAGGTCTGTTGGACACAGTGATTAAGGCACTTTTAAGCAGTTGTAAGTGGTTTGTGTGGGTTTGTGTGGTGGTAAGCAATGCTAACTTTTGGTTAAATATACTTACAGATAGTTAGACTTAAAATTACTTAATCTGTGTAGGCATTGCTTAGCACCACACAGGCTTAATCCCACTTACTACTGCTTAAAGGTGCTTACTCCCACTTACCCCCACCCTAATTTCTTTAAAAGAAAAGAAAAAAGGGGTGATAGGAAAGTGGTGAAAAGGGTTGCATGTAGAGGGAAAGACAATAGTGAAAGTAGCTAGGGATGTGCAGGACAGGTGTAAGGAAGGTCCATAGCTGTCCACTTCTTTTACAGCAACAGCTGTGCATATATATTGAATTTGGAGGTATATTTGGAGACTCAAACCCCTGAGAGAGGAGTGAAGACAACAATAATGTGTTGTGAAGCCAGTTAGACCAGATTACATGTGTCCAGTGGACACGTGTGAAATGGACAGCTATGTATGAGGTGAAATTTATTTTTGGGAACAGATTGGCCTAAGGTGAGAGTGGGATGTTGGGGAAGGATAGTAGGTATATTTGTGGAGGTAAGTTGGGTAGGAAGACAGACAAGACAGCATACAGGGGGCATTATATGACACAAGTGGGGGGTAAACACCTTGGACGGGGAGGGGTATTTGGAAATTGGAAGCCCATGAGCCCCCAAGTGGACACAGTGGAACTGAGGTCCCCACCCATGAGCAGTCACCACTGCACCTTCATGGCCTTGAAGGTGGCTGTGCTGGGGGCTGAGCAGGAGGGGTAGGCTGACAATCTAATTGTGCCATGTGGCCCTCAAGCTGGCAATGCAGATCTCCAAACTCATTTCGGAGCTTGCTATGCACCCAGACCTGGCTTCGGGTGATGGTATCCTATCCATGCCTGTTCCCAGGGGGGATGAGCCCCATCCTCTGAGCTGGTTCCACCCGAAGGTGGTTCAGGACCAGCGGACAAGGAGGTCCCGGGGTGGGTCCCAGATGTTCTGGTGCCCAGTGCCATGACCAGATGAGGTGGGAGAGGTGAGTCCGCTGGGACCAGCCTTCCCAAATGTGCTATGGTGTTGCAGTTTTAGAACATATGTGGGTTAGTAATAGTCAACACAATCCAGGATTAGTTATAACAGTATGCATATATATTCCCATTAACCCAAGACAACAGATTTGGAACAGTTGTATAGCAAACAGAACACATGCATATATGGAACCACAGTGGCCGTTAGAACAGCATGCAGGTTACATTGATAGCAACAGGCCACCAATGATAGTATTTCAACGTGGAACATTAATAGAAACACATTTCAATATTTGTTGAACAATAGGACATATGTTTCAACGGTAGGTTTGGTGTAAAACATACCCATTGATTTGTGTGTTTAGATTACTGTTGCAGATATGGTGGGGGGGGAGAGCGATGTTAATTAACAACTTGTATATCCTTGTAGTACTCACAACTTTAATGATCATTGTTCTATTCACTACTCTACAGGTATTATTGCATTACCATATGGCCTTGGTTTGGCCAGTGGTATGTTTGTACACAGTGTATAATTCAACCGTCTTATAGCTACTTTCTATTTCTCTTACCTGAAAGACCTGTGTGGGGAATGTTTGTTAATACTACCTGAATGTTTCTACACATTTTCCCAAAATCCTAGTTAAAATTATGCATACAGCTTACTACCACTCCTAGAATTTGAACCATGGCTGTGTCTGCTAAAAATACAACAATTTGTGTTTCATTAGAGTGAGCTATTAAGAAACTGTGTTTTTTTTTCCTTCACTGTTTTCTGTCTAAGTCTCTCTTGGTTGTACACTCTGGCCTTGTAATCACAACATTCTTATACAGACATTCCAAGACATATTTTTTTTTATGTAGCACAGTGTGGGAAACAGTGGTTAACACAACATTACTATTCAGATATCAGTTCTTGGTGATTGCAACATGTCAGGTCATACAATACCAGAGTAAACATAACCAGTCCAGGATTTAGACCTGTATTGCCAGGCAGTTACAGTTCTCTTACCTGGAAGACCAGTGGGGGGAATATTTGTTAATACTACCTGATTGTTTCTACACATATTCCCAAAATCCTAGTTACAATTATGCATACAGCTTACTACCATTCGCAGGCTTCAAACCATGGCTTTGTCTGCTAAAAATGCAACAATTTGTATATCATCCGAGTGAGCTATTGAGAAACTGCTGTTTTGTCCTTCAGTGTTTTCTGTTTAAGTCTCTCTTGGTTGTACAATCTGACCTTGTAATTACAACATTCTTATACAGACATTCTAGATATATTTTTATGTAGCACAGTGTGGGAAGCAGTGGTTAACACATTACTATTCAGATATCAGATCTTGGTGAATGCAACATATCAGGCCATACAATACCATAGTAAACAAAACCATTCCAGGATTTAGAACTTTATTGCCAGGCAGTTACACTTTTATTTAAATATGACCTATATGGGACTATTACTGTTATATTGTCTGGTTTATTCAGTGCAGACCATACACATTTGTTATACTGCCATGTAACATTTTACTCTTTTATATTTATTTATGACCACTACAAGCAGGATTGTTACTCAACAGCCTCGTGACGCAACCTTTGCAACCTGCTGACATGGGCTTCCTGGTTCACAGCTCTCTCAGCTGGAGCTGTAATGAAAATAGAAAAACATTTATGCATATCTATCCATCACATACACAGGCTGGACTTTGGTGAACAGTTATTGCTATGAATACTTGCACACTGCTAGGGCATCTCCCCTCTCTCTTGCTTCTTGGACCCACTCCCTCTTCCTCTGTTTCAAGTTGGCATAGTAGTGCTGGACCTGCTCACCAGTCCAAGGGCAGTACCAGTGGCATTGGTGAGATCACAGGCAAGACTTTCCCAGGCTTCCACTTTATATTGGGAGCCCTGGTACTGGTCCTGCAGCAGTCTCACATCATGTTTTTTACCAGGAGTCCTACCATGACCTTGAATTCCTGTATGCCCCAGCACTGTGCCCAAAAGCTCATGCCATCTCCAACACCTGCCATACTGCCTACAGTGGAGAGCTACAACCAGTTATGAGCTGCATTCCCACCTGCAGGGTTTAAATATGGCTGATTTCCTGCCTATTGCCATGATTGGACAGTTTTGAAAATGCTAAGCTCAGCTACGGGCAAACCTGCTTAGCTAAGGTTGGCAGTGCTTAAAGGGGCAGGTTCACATTGCTTACCAATGGGCAAATCCGCTTAACTGGGCTATTCATTCCTTAGTATTCATATGTACACAATGCTTACACCCGGTCAGCATAGCTGTGCAATGCTTAGCATTGCTTATGTTTTATTATATTGGACTACCACATGTATGGGACTGATTCATCATTCATTACATAATATAGATTTATTTACCTTCCCTGACATCCCCCAATGTGCTATAATTAATTTATTTTTGTGTGACTATACTGTATGGGACACTTGTGTTTATATGGGGGTTTCACTACTTTATTACACTGACACCTCACATCTGGGCCTAATACGCTACTCTGGTTGAGAACAATAAGTTACTTCCTAAATAAATATAAAAATAAATTAAAATTGTAATGTTTACACATACAAAATGGAAAAGGTTTTAGTAAGGCTCAAACTGTAAATGAATACATGCAAGGCGTACACTCTAACCACTACACTATTGCACTTATGTTTATGTTGGATGTCTATTGCTTTTTAACTTATCCTGCTGTTTCAGCTGGGCTAAGCATAGCTAAGCAATGGGCACACCCACGCAGCTATGCTTAAACTTTATTGCATATGTCAAAAAAATTTATTTGTTGTGTTGTTTAATTTGTACCCTTCAGAATATCCATGCTAATGCTGAACCTGTTATTCTATCAACTTTCTGGCTTTGTAGGGATGATTGTCCCTTATGGCTTTGTCCAGATTCCTTACTCTGATAGGTTGGGAAGTGTGTACTATGTGCTTATGCTAAACCTGTTATTCTATCAACTTTATGGCTTTGTAGGGATGATTGCCCCTTATGGCTTTGTCCAGATTTCTTACCCTGACGGGTTAGGGGTGTTACGAGCATTCTTGCTCAATTTAAATTGCCATACGGCAATTCTGGTGTGCAGGGGGCACGTGTACTGTGAAAGCACTGCTCTCAGACACACCCCCTGCACTCGTACACAGAACCGTGTCCGTTTTACAGCATGGTAGCACGCCTTCATGAATATGCATGGCATGCTGCCATGCTGCATGGGAATGGTCCCTTCTGTGCAAGAATAAGCTATTCTTGCACAGAAGTTTGCTGAATCCTGGGGACTGTGTTTACTGTGACTTATAAAATACAGTTTACAACCTAGAACATAAAGAATACTGCCACTATAAAAACAGTTTTGGCTGAAGGGTTTGTCATGTATACTTCTTTCATAACCCCTATGGTTCCAGACATATGAACATTTATTTGAAATGTGAAGACATAATTTGATTCTGTCAAAAGGCTTAGGCTCCACCCATTGGAAGTTATAGTGCAAACTTCCTGAGCTCCACTGTGGGTGAATGAGTTAAGTCATGACCCAAGTGAAATACATAATTAATAAAAAAAAAAAACAGCAGCAATGGTGCTGGAACATGATTAAATAGACTAATAGCCCAAAGTGGCAGTACATAGTTAAATGAATAAATGCTTAGCAGCTGGACATGATAAATACATTAACAACAAAACCTAGCATTACATTCTTAATGCAAAATAGCTTATTAATAATTGCTCGTGTAATTGGTTATTTAAATTATAGCCTGCATGATGAAAATGAGCACAGTCTGTCTCTTTCATAAATGACCAATAAGATCATTGAAAGATTTTAAAGTCTGATTACATTTTACTTCCCCTGGGAAAAGTGTTCAACACAGCTGGGTCCATATTTGAGAAAGCTCTTTTGCCTATTGCCTTCTTGAACCTTGATCTAGTGAGTATTAGACTTATATCATGCGAACATCTTAGGGTAAGTGACTGCCATAGTTAGAAATAATCTTTTAGCAAAGGGCAATAGCTCTGTGAGTTAATTTAGATCCAGTTCATCTGCTTTAGTAGGCTGCAATGATGCATGTAACTATCTGCCAGCAGAGCAATTGCGAGTGCTTAGTTTTTGGAGACTTGTAGTTTCTTGATAATTTGCGCTGAGTGCATGCAGAGGAATGGGAGACCATATTCCAGTTTTAAAAAATGCCAAAACATACTCATGTTATCTGTGATGAGGAAAATTGTAGAAGTGAAATATTTTAACATAATTCGAATTGGTTAGAATCTTAGGGATAATATTTTTGGTATGGAAAGAGACATTTGAATATATGTGTTCTAGAGTAAGGCCAAGTGGAGACCAGGGCTGAATCTGGAGAAAAGGGTACAGCAGACTAACTAGTCCATGAATCAGTTTAATATTTTTGTTGGGAGGCCTCCACTGACAAGTACATTTTTTGGAAACTCTTTTATACCAATTAGGGTTAAATATACTACAAATAAAAACAAAGATTCATTTTGGTAAGATCCAATTTATAATGTGAGAAGGATTTGCTAACTATTTTGCATACTTTTGAGAGGGAAAAATAAGTTACTTGGGCTGATTTTACTTCCTATAATCTGCACTTGAACAGAAGGAACTTTTTGATTTTCCACTTCTCTTCTGCAAACAGCCACAGATAAAGTACTCCCAATATGGGGTTTCATACTGTCAACATTGCGTTATGAGCATAGGAACAGCAGCTGGAGATCCACCAGGAATAAAAAAGAGGTGAGTGTATTGTAGAACAGAGTGCGTGTATATACCTTTAAGAAGCATTTCCTGATGTAGGCACGTGCATATAAATAATGAGAATGTGGAGGCAGCAATGCCATTTTGAGAGAACAGCCAGAGTGTTAACATGTATGAGTGTGGTAGTCAGTCTGTTTATGAGTTTATTTAAGTTTAAGTTACAAAGCCTCATTCCTGATGTGTTTGTGTGTAATAAAGCTGCTTCAACTGAACCCACAAAGGTTCTTCTGTTTTATCCTGACTAGATGAGCAACATGGTGCCAGAACCAGGATTAAGAGAGCAGTTGAAAGTGAAGGCAGGTAAAGCTGGTTAAGTGAAATGGAGCTCAGACAAACAAAAAAGACCAGAAATGAACTTAAGGTAACAAAAAAACTTGCACAAATGATTTACTTAGCAAATAAAATGAAGTGGAGCATTTGTAAGGCACAAAATGCATTATTAATCAAACAAGTAGCACAAAATATATTATTAATCAAACGAAAGGCAGAAAATGCATTATTAATTAAATGAAATGTTCAAAACTGTGATATTTGATAAAACTAACAGAAATATTCATATGGTGCTCAGAATTACCTTTGGTTTGCATAACAAGCATGTTTAAAGTAAAACGGATGCAAGAAAAGTATAATGAGCATGATAATAGGTTAAATGGACATAAAGAGTACAATAAAAAGGCAAAATTAAGGTTAAAGAGCAAGACGACTGCATGTTATTTAGTAAAAGACTGTGTTTAGGCACAAACTACTATTTTGCATTGACCAAAGCCAGTCAAGGTATAACTAGAGTTGTTCAAAGTATCAAAGTGTGCAAAGTGTTTGCAGAGTGTGTGCTTTATTACGGTGCAATTATTTCAAAGAGTTTGCTGGGTGCAATGTACAGTTATATTGCAAAGTGTAGTCAAAGTATAGCCATTTTGAAAAGTTTCTTGTGCTGTTTGCATTTATTCGCAGAGTGCCCCCATTTCAAAGTGTTTCTTACACTGTACAGAGTTATTTCACAAAGTGCAGCCATTTTGAAAGGCTATTATGCTGTGTACAGTTTATTTGTGAAGTGCATTCATCTCAAAGTGTTTCTTACTCTGAGCTTCTTCTGCTGTGTACAGTTTATTTGCAAAGTACAGTCATTTCAAAGTATTTTGTACACTGATAAGGAGTGGTTTCACAAAGTATAGAGATTTTAAGGTGTTCTTGTGCTATGGAGATTTATTTGGCAATGTGCAGTTATTTCAAAGAGTTTGTTGTGCTATTTGACATAATTACAAACACTGGCATAGAGTTCTGGCATATATATTTATGAGTATAAGTTCATAATACATAATTTCAAGCACCTTCACTACTGTGTGTTGGTATGGCAGAGGCATGTCACAGACCTAGTCCACTTGTGTTTGATCATAATATAGCAGAAAATTGGAGAGTATTTGAGCAGGAATATGATATTTTCATACAAGCAGCTTTTTCTGACAAAGATGCATGTACAAGGGCATTCATTTTGCTTAACTTAGCTGGATCAGAGGCCAATGAAAGAGAGTGTTCATTTGTGTATGCACCAGCAATATATGCAGGAGATGGGAAAAAACATCATATTGTGGTACCGACTGAATCAAAGGAGGACCCTGAGTGCTTAAAACATAAATTTAGAGAACTGCACAACCCCCAGACAAATGTTAAATTAGAGAGACACTTATTTTATACAAGAGACCAAAAGCCAGGTAAAACGTTTGCAACTTATATCACTGCCTTGAAAAATAAAGCTAAAATGTACAGATTTTGTGACTTAAAAGATGAGTTAATAAAGGACAGGCTTGTGTGTGGCATTAATAATGCTGCAGTGAGAAAGATTTTGCTTTGTGACAATGATTTAATGTTAAGCAAAGCCACAGAGATTTGTGAAATCCATGAGCTCACAGAAAGGCACACGAGTATGCTTGCAAGTGATAAGAGCATGGTTTCAACTGCCTCTAGAGCAAACGTAGACAGCATGCAACACATGGCAAGCAAAAACAGGCCTAAGCACATGGCAGCTGTAACTCCTGCAGGGTTTCCTGGGAGGAGCCATACCTTTCTAGCAAGTTCCAAGACTACCTCAGTAAAAAGGGCATGCTCAGTACAGTGTAAGAGTAAGTCAGCAAACCCAAGTCAAGTCTTATTGTTAACTGTCATAACTGTGAAGCCAACCATGACGCTAAAAGAGAAAAGTGCTTAGCATTTGGTCAGCAATGCCACAAATGCAATAAATGGAACCACTTTCAAAAATTTTGTGAATCAGTTATTACAAAAGGTCACTCAAGAAAGCAAGTTGATCATGTAGAGAGCTGCAATCCTATTTTCTATGTAGATGGTGTATAGGTGGTCGGTAAAAAGCTTAATGCAATAGATTTGTTGGCAAAGAATGAAGTATTTTGTTCTGTCCCGATCAAAGGTAAACCCACAGAGCTCAAAGTAGACACTGGTTCAAAGTGTAATGTAATGTCAGCAGAAACATTTGCTAAAGCAAGGGCTGGTGAGCAACTTAATTTGGGCAATTGTGCAAAGCTTGTTGATTATGGAGGTGAAGAGATTCAAACCGAAGGCTCAGTAGTGCTTTCATGCTATTCGGCTGGGAACAGTTACAGCTTGCAATTTTATGCAGTCCAAAGACCTGTGCAATCATTATTATGTCTCAGAGACAGTTTGAGAATGAAACTGATTTCTTTTACCAAAAAAAAGTTCATCATGTAAGCACATGACTGAGTTCCAGCTTTACTGAGGCTATTTTCTCAGAGTATGCTAATGTTTTCAGCAAAAAGCTAGGTAAACTTCCAGTTATGTACTCCATAAAAGCAGATCCAGAGGTCAGTCCAGTGGTCAGACTAGCAAGGAGAGTTCCAGTAGCTATGCAGAACAATGTCAAGGTACAGTTAGACAAAATGGTGCAGCAAGGTGTGATTTGTCCAGTCACAGAACCAACTGAGTGGGTGTCTTCCATGGTAGCTGCTCATAAGAAAAATTTGGATAAAATCAAAATATGCATTAACCCAAGAGACTTAAGCAAGGCATTAAAAACACCTCATCATCCTATGTGTACAGTCGAGGAGACTGCCACTCTCTTACCAAATACCACTGTTTTTCCTGTCTTAGGTGCAAAGAGTTCATTTTGGCAAGTAATGCCTGATCACAGATCTTCACTACTGACTACATTCAGTACCCCATTTGGTAGATACAGATTCCTCAAGATGCCTTTTGAAAGAAATTCTGCTAGTGAAGTCTTTCAGCGTGCAATGCAGCAATTTTTTTGGCTACCCATGTGCAATAATAGTTGATGATTTACTGGTTGGAGGCAATGGTGAAGCAGAGCATGACAGGAACCTCAGGAAAGTTCTGGACATAGCATGTGAAGTGAATTTAAAGTTCAATCCTCTAAAATGCAAATTCAGACTACCAAAAGTTACTTATGTAGGTCATTTATTTACCAGTACAGGCTTACGACCAGACACTTCCAAACAAGCAGCCATTCTTGAGATGCTGGCTCCAGACAATGTCCAAGCTTTACAGCATTTCCTTAGTATGGTTAACTATTTGGGCAAGTAAATCCCTGAATTTAGTGAGTTATCAGCGCCTTTAAGAGAACTAACACAAAAAATGTTGCCTGGTCATGGTTAAAACAATACCAGAGAGTATTTGATAACCTCAAACAGCAAATTGCCAACCCACCTACATTAAGATACTATAATGTCCGCAAACCAGTTGTTCTTTCCTATGATGCTTCAAAGTTTGGTCTTGGTGCAGTTGTTCTTCAAGAGGACAGACTAGTTGCCTATGCATCTAAAACTCTTACCCAGACTGAGATGCAGTATGCTCAAATTGAAAAAAAAAACTTTTGGCAATTGTGTTCGCAAATTCCAAGTTCCATAGTTATATTTATGGCCGACCTATTCAAATATAAACTGACCAGCAAACTTTAGTCACTATTTTAAACATGCCTATGCATCCAGCTCCAGCAAGACTACAAAGAATGATGCTCAAATTACAAAAGTACAGATTCAAAATGGTCTATACAAAAGGCAAACTTCTTTATCTGGCTGATACCTTATCCAGATCACCCAAAAATACTGCAAAACAGCATGATGCACAGTTTTGACTTTGATGTCATATAAGTGCATCATTTTTCTACCACAAGACTTAATGAGCTAAGAGATCATACAAAGGCTGATCCAATTTTGCAAAATCTCAACCACTTCATCAATGTAGGATGGCTATCAAAGCAATCCTGTGTACCACCAAAAGTACCTTATTTTCCATACAGAGATGAGATGCTGATGAAAGATGGTATTATTTTCAAAGGTCCAAAAGTTATTGTTCCTGCTTCCTTACAATGTGAATACCTTCAGATTTTGTATCATGGCCACCCAGGTCTCGATTCTACCAAAAAAAGGGTGAGAGGACAAGTATTTTGGCCTTCTCTATCAAAAGACATTGATAAAGTGCTTTCTTCTTGTTCAATGTGCAACAGTAGTAAGCCACATTCGCAAAAAGAGCCACTTCAGCTAAGCCAAATTCCTGAACTACCTTGGTCAACAGTAGCCACTGACATATTTGAGTAGAACAATCAGTA
This sequence comes from Protopterus annectens, assembly GCF_019279795.1. Classification (NCBI taxonomy): domain Eukaryota; kingdom Metazoa; phylum Chordata; order Ceratodontiformes; family Protopteridae; genus Protopterus; species Protopterus annectens. Next base: position 639,453,694 of record NC_056727.1, on the reverse strand, counting down.
TTGCTTAGTGTTGGTAGACTCATATTCAAACTGGTTTGAGATCGATTTGTTACCTAACCTAACATCCAGTGCTGTTATTACTAAAATGAAACATAATTTCTCAGTCCATGGTAGTCCACACAAAGTTATTTCTAACAACGGTTCTCAGCTTATCAGTCAACTGATTCAAAGATTTGCAAAAGAGTGGGACTTTATCCATGTTACCAGTAGTCCTGAATGCCCACAGTCAAACGGCCTTGCTGAACGTTCAGTACAGAGTGCAAGGCAATTACTAGAGATGTCAAAGCATGACAATACTGATATCTTCTTAAATTTACATAATCTCAGAAATATACCCCGTGACATCCTACTTGGCTCACCTGCTCAGAGACCTCTATCAAGGCAAACCAGAACAACCTTGCCTATTAGTTCTAGTTTGTTGGTGCCTAATGCTAAAAACAACAGAGCAATCAAAGCCCAACTTTTTAAGAAGTCTTCTTCTCAGAAGTCCAGCTATGATAAAACAAGCAGATTTCTCCGTCCATTAAAAGAAGGAGAGACAGTGAGGATGCAAAAGGTGAAAGGCTTTGATCAAATTGGTCAAGTGATCTATTTAGTGGAATCTGAGGCTACAGAATACAGGGGAAACCGCAGGCATCTTCTTCCTGTATCAGAAGCAATACTGCAGCAGTGTACCTGTGATACAGGCTCTAGATCTCAGAGCAACCCTGACAATGTTCATACCAAAAAACATGTCTCGGTATCCATTCCCATTCCTGATGATATTCCAGTTGTCCCCAAAGTTGAACATTCCTTAATGGCAGTCCCCATTGCTAGATCTAATTCTGACTTTTAAGTTACATGATCAGGTTGTATTTATAGACCTAGTATAGAATGCACAGCAACCTGGACATGACTGTTTTATATGTGTATGATTTTGTATGCTTGCATGTCAAAGAATTAGTTCTTTATAACTGCATGTCAAAAGATCATTTCTGTAAATTGCATGTCATTGAATACTGTCATTTAGTACATAAATCATTTCTCAAAGAGGGATGATTTATATACCTTTAAGAAGCATTTCCAGATGTAAGCACATGTGGGTGCACTTCACATGACTGAAAGCTCAAAATACTGAAAGTATGGTGACTTCTTTGAGGCAGTTACGAAGGCTGTGGTTGAGGGTAAGGCAGTGCATACAGCCTACCTCAACCTGGCTGGGGTCTTTGATACCATTCCCCACTCAGGTATCATTGACAAACTCACCAAACTGGGCATCAATCCTTACATTACTAGGTGAGTTGCAAATTGGCTCACAGACAGGACCCAGAGAGTGAAGGTTGTGGATTTCAAGTCAGACTGTCAACTAGTCACTAGTGAAGTCCCACAGGGGTCGATCCTGAGCCCTCTCCTGTTTGAAATCTACTTCTCAGAAGTCCAGGCCAACACAGAAGGACTCCGGTGGCCAGGTTTGCTGATGCCTGCAAGCTAGGAGTCATTATCAACTCCCCAAGTGATGCAGACATCCTACAAAAGGGCCTCTCTGAGACTAATGACTGGTGTCGGAACCATGGCTTGAAGCTTAATGCCAAAACATGCGTTATCATCTCCTTTGGAAAAAACTCAGTTCCCATGAATTACCACATTGATGGGACCCCACTGAACACTGAATGGGCCATAAGAGATCTGGGTTCCCAGGTCGAAAGCCACCTCACCTTCAACCGCCACATTGCTACTGTGGTCAGAAAGTCTTTCTACATGGCACATCTTATAAGCAAAGGTTTCACATCCAGGAAGAAAGAGGACTTCATCCCTCTCTACTCATCCCTCATTAGACCAATCATCGAATATAACGCCCCGTTTGGCATGTACCTGACCAGACACCTACAACAGCTAGAGAGGCCACAAAAGTACCTCACATAAAGGATCCTAGGCCTTAAACACATGTCCTACATGGACAGACTCAAGAAACTTCAGCTGTTCTCATTCTCTTATCATCTACTTTGAGGTGATCTCTGCTTGACTTACAAAGCCATGTCCAACCCAGCCCTACTTGAAATGCTACACCTAAAGAAATCCCAATCCCCCCATGCCACATGCTCCAGAGATCGCAACCTCATTACCAAAATTAACAGAACATGTTGGAGGGATAGTTTCATCTCCCAAAGACTGCCCATACTCTGGAATAAGCTTCCCATTCATGTCAAGCAGAGCACCTCGCTGGCCCTCTTCAAGAGAAATCTTGACAAGTGGATGGGTAACAGAAAGTTCACCCCAGGGATCACTCCAGTTGCCCTACTGGATAGCGGCACTGTGAACTAACATTGGGTGGCACGGTGCGTGGGCAATTTTTGGGGGCTAGGCTTGTAATGTTTAAAATACTGAAAACTCATTTGACTGAATTTCAGAATACTGAAAGCTTACAATGCTGAATTGCAATATACAAAATGTTAAGACATAGACATGACGTGTGTTTCCCTTCACCTGTGAATTGTTTAACTTAACAAAAAATGCACAGATCCATGACATTTCATCACAAATAACATTAATATTCACAAAACCTTCACAATACCAAATAAACCACACAAATATCACCAACAATTGGTCTCACTGAATGAAAACTATAAAAGAAAAAAATGCACACTTACAACACCAATGACAAACTTTTTCCAGAATTAAAAACTACTTACTTACCATATTAACAGACACCAGATGATATAAATCAAACTAGGTAGGTAGCTGTGACCCCCATACCCCCAAACTATATATACTAACTCCGGGATCGCATACAGTGGGGAAAAGGGCATATACCCTTTACTTACCTTATAGTACTTTACACTGCCATTTTATATTTTGTAATTCAGCATTGTAAGCTTTCAGTATTCTGAACTTCAGTCAAATGAGTTTTCAGTATTTTGAACATTCGGGATTGTGGACTAAGTCAAATGAATTTCAGTATTTTGAGCTTTCAGTCATGTGAAGTAGACCCGCACGTGCATATTAATAGTGAGCACGTGCAGGCAGCAGTGCCATTGTGAGAGAACAGCCAGAGTGTTAACATGTATGAGTGTGGTAGTCAGTCTGTTTATAAGTTTATTTAAGTTTAAGTTTGGTACAAAGCCTCATTCTTGATGTGCTTTTGTGTAAAAAAAGCTGCTTGAACTGAACCCATGAATGTCCGTCTGTTTTATCCTGACCAGACGAGCAACATGTAGCTTTGTCAAAACAATGTTCAGCTGTGCATTTGTCAGATAAAATAATGGGCACATCGGGTATAGACTGCTGGTTGGAAAGGTTATTTGATTTTAATATAAAAGGTGATAATGAAATTCTGGTGGGAACTGGCTGTGGTATGTGAAATTCTGTGTTCCACTGATCAGCTGAAAAACTTTGGGAGGAGGTGACTTGGGACACTTTAGAAGCAGTTTTATGGTAGTAGAATATAATGTTAAAAATTGCTCAAAATTACATACTATTTATAGTAAGAAGGAGCATTTCTGGACTGACTGACTGTCTTACAAATAACATATGGTTATCTCTTGATAAAGATGTGACATAGTTTACTGAAGACGAGTATCCTTGGGGGAAGAAATTCTGAACAAGAGATGGGGGATTTTAAGCAAGATTTTAAATGTGAAAGTGTAAGTATATGTATATGTACACTGGTTGCATAAGTGTTCACACCCTTAAACTAATACTACTCCCTTAAACTAATACTTTGTTGAAGCACCTTTTGATTTAATTACAGCATTCAGTCTTCTTGGGTACAGACCTGCCATCAATTAGAGAGACTCTGATTAATCCCAAATAAAGTTCAGCTGTCCTAGTAGGATTTTCCTCATATTTACTCAGTTGCCTGCTACAGCAAAAGCCATGGTTCACAGAGAGCTTACAAAGCATCAAAGGGATCTCATTGTTGAAAGGTATCAGTCAGAAGAAGGGTACAAAAAATTTCCACAGTATTGGGTATACCATGGAACACAGTGAAGACAGTCATCAAAAAGTGGAAAAAATATGGGACAACAGTGATGTTGCAAAGAACTAGATGTTCCTCCAAAATTGATGAAAAGACAAGACAAAAACTGGTCAGGGAGGCTGCCAAGAAACCTGCAGCAACACCGAATGAACTGCAGGAATTTCTGGCAAGTACTGGTTGTGTACTACATGTGACAACAATCTCCCATATTCTCCATATGTCTGGACTATGGGGTAGAGTTGCAAGATGGAAGCCTTTTCTTACACAGAAAAATATCCAGGCCTGGCTAAAGTTTGCAAAAAAATACATCAAGTCCCCCAAAAGCAGGTGAAAAAATGTGGTATGGTCTGATGAGACCAAGGTTGAACTTTATGGCCACAATTCCAAAAGGTACATTTGGCTTAAAAATAGCACTTTGCATCACCAAAAGAACACCCTACCCATGGTGAAGCATGGTGGTGGAAGTATCATGCTTTGGGGTTGCTTTTCGGCTTTAGTCAAGGTGGAGGGAATTATGAACAGTTCCAAATACCTGTCACTTTTGGCCCACAACCTTCAGGAATATACTAGAAAGCTGAAGATGAAGAGGAATTTCACCTTTCAACACAACAATGACCCCAAGTATACTTCCAAATAAACAAAAGAATGGCTTCACCAGAAGAAAATTAAAGTTTTGGAATGGACCAGCCAGAGCCCGGACCTACATTCAATAGAAAATCTGTGGGGGGGACCTGAAGAGGGCTGTGCAGAAGAGATGCCATCACAATGTGACAGATTTGGAGCACTTTTGCAAGGAAGAGTGGGTAAATATTGCAAGTCAAGATGTGCCATGCTGATAGACTCCTACCCAGGAAGACTGAATGTTGTAATCAAATCAAAATGTGCTTCAACAAAATATTAGTTTAAGGATGTGCACACACAACAAAGTATTAGTTTAAGGGTGTGCACACTTATTATACCAGCATATTGTACGTATTTTATTTTTAAAATTTTTCCCCCTAACATATTTGTTTGTTTTTCAATTGAATTGTACAGGTTATAGGTCACATTAAAGGTGGGAAAAGTTTTGAAATGATTTAATGTGGTCTCATTTTTTTTATATCACAAAAACCTGGCATTTTTGGGTGTGTGCACTTTTTATATCCACTGTGTACGCGTGTGTGTATATATATATATGTATATATGTATGTATATATATATATTTATGTATATGTATATATATATATTTATATATATATATATGTATATATATATATATATATATATATATATATATATATATATACACACACACACATATATATATATATATATATATGTATGTGTGTATAGATATATATATATATATATATATATATATAAATATATGTATATATATATATATATATATATATATATATATATATATATATATATATATAAATATATATATATATATATATATATATATATATATATATATATATATATATATATAAGGAAGTACCAAGGCTGCCACAGCTGCAGATCTCTGTGAAATAGTAGGAGAAATGCCTTTTACTTTCAGAAATAATATGAGTTTGAAGTGGTTATTTAATAAAAGGTCAGATAAACTGTATGGATTGAATTTGGTGAGAATGGGCACATACCCATGCATGAATTGTACAGCTTGTAAGTATATATTGAAATCACAGAGTTTTATTCATCCCAAAACTCACTGTGAATATAAACTGCAACAATATGCCAATTGTAAAACTAGGACTTTTAGTAGCAAAAGTACATCTCGGGTCTTTGATATTCCTTTTTTACCAACTGTAATACCGACTGGGTTATTTATCTAGTCAGTTGTCAATGTTCTGCCTTTTATGTAGGACAGACCTGTAGACCACTAAAAATCAGGATTTCAGAACATCATAGTGATGTTAAAAACCACAAAATCACCAATGCCCTATACAAACACTGTTTAATACATACTAAAGCATCCTTTACTTTTACAATAATTGATAAAATTAGTGGACCAAGGAACAACAAAACTGGTTGGTACGATATTCTAAACAAAAAAGAAAAAAGTGGATAATTAAATTAGGAGGCTTATTCACACCTGGATTGAATAAACAATTTTGAATGGTCACATGTTTTCTTTGAGTCATATATAAGGAGTGTTTGCTTTTGATTTTAATTACACTGAGGAAGGCTAAGTAATGCCATAGCCAAAACCGGTCTAATTTTTTCCCTCTGTTATGTGCTTTTGCACTTGAATAAAAGAATTGGATTGCTGCCTGAGTTGCTGGTCTCATTTGTTTCTCATGAGAAAGGGCATATACCCATGCATGAATTGTAGAGCTTGTAAGTTTATATTGAAATCATAGAGTTTTATTCATCCCAAAACTCTCTGTGAATATAAACTGCAACAATGTGCCGATTGTAAAACATAGAATTTTGTTTTGTTGCCATAAGTCAGTCTTGTGCCAGCTTTTATGTTGGAAAGACAAATAGTCAACTAAAGGATTGAGTTTCCAAACACATCAGTGACATTCAGCTAAAAGATGTTAAAAATCCACTGTATAGGCATTTAACTTCCAATATACATCATTCCTTTCGTTTTCAGGTGTTACAGGTTGTAGCACTAAATTCAAGAGGAGGTGATATTATGCTGGAAATGGAGCTTATTGAAATGCGTTGGATAGCCAAACTTCTTGCACATTTACCTCCTGGTTTAAACACATTTACCTCTCAAACCAGATTTGAAGCGTAGAAGAATAAGATGAAAATTTGATTCCCTTTGACTTTTTAGCGTGTTATTGTGGGTCTAATTTGCATAGATGAAAAATCAAAATCACGAAAGCTCAGATGAGTGAAAATGCAGGTAATCGAAATTGCTATTGTGGGGGCTGCACCCCCCACCCCCCTAAAAATATATTCCAACTCTGAGATCGCACTACAGTGAGGAAAGGGAAAATGTTCCGATCTTCACTGTACTGCAATCTCACAATATCGATTTCAATTACCTGCATTTCTGCAATCTCACAATATCGATTTCAATTACCTGCATTTCTGCTCATATGAGCGTTCGAGATTTTGATTTTTTTGTCGATCTGATAGGAACCCGTTATTATGACTGACATGAATTTCAAGTATATATATTTGTTTTTTTCATCCACATTTATTCACTTGGTATTTATTTGCTTGGTATATACTCTGTTCTCAGTCGCTTATTATGTCTATTCTTTATAAGAGATGTTTTTATATTGAAGAAGATTGCTTCACTTCAGTTGACTTTATTATATATTACGTATGTATAACATCGATCTGCTTATTTATTGCATACACAAATGGGCCTATTATACTAATTACAGTTACTTTATGACATCAGCCTTTTTAATTATTTTGATTCTTTGTGATTATATTTATTAATATTTTTAGTTAGATATGCATTTCACCGATTTCATCATGTTATTTATATATGGTTTTAATATTCTGATTATATGGTGTTTTTTTATTACTAACATATCATTATATATTATTACACTTTAAATAATTTGTTTTACAATATATCAGATGAACATATTTCTTAGTTTACAGCATAAGATCTCTGTTGAATGACACATAATCCAGGCCAATATTCATATAACTATCTTGATAAAGCTTGATATGTGAAGTCATATAGATTTGCCCCGGGATTCATGAAGCTTGCGCCAGGTGCAGGCGTAGTGTTGGCGTTCCAACACCAAATATGGCCAGCGAGTGATGCAGGTACGAGCTGTTTCCACATGCACTACCTGCGTACGCTACGCCCGCACAGCTCCAGGCCCCTGTATGCTAATTACCCCAGTTGCAGCAGTGTAGCATGCAAATGAAGGTATTTAGTGATCCAGGAAGTGGTGCAGGCAGAGTGTAAACATGCAGAAATGTAAACCGTAAAAAAATGGTTTACATTTTTGCAAACATAAAATCGGAGCCATGACAGCCGGCCCAACACATGTATTATATCGTTAATATATGCCAATGGCTAAATATATAGCCATTGGCATAAAAGAAAATGTACAAAATATAAAAAGAACATTCAATTTCATTTTTCACACTATCACGAAGTTTAAGTGCAGGGTAGCGGCGTGCAAACTGGATCACAAGAAAAATAGAAAAATATTGAATAAAACTGCAATGTAACACATATCATGATTTTCCCATAATAGTCGATGGCAAGCATGTTACACCAAACCATGGTGCAATGGTTGCTAAGGGGCTGTGACAGTTTTGTGCGGTAGCTAGGAATTAGTAGACAATGCCATGCAAATGAGAGGAGTAATAGTGAATCACAAATTCCCGCTGGTGTAAGGATGCACCTCACAGCGTAGCATTGTAACACCGAGGTGTGCCCTTGAGATAATGATGACATCAAGAGAGGGGTGTGTCACCTTTGCTGTAAGCACATTGGAGCATTCCTAATCCGGTTTGCCCATAGCTAAGCAAAGCTGCAGGATAGGGGTGTGTTGAACTAGCTATAGCTTTGCTTAGCTGAGATTACACAAGGTAACTGAGTATGCATGTGAACGGAGATGAAAACATGCTTAAACCCAGTATGGGTTTGTGCGGCGCACACTGGAGCTGAAACAGGAAGGATATAGGAAAGAAATAAGGAAACACTGCAGCAGGGAAATTGGAGTACAAATGACTAATTAACACCTGGGAACCTACAGTGGGCCATTGACAACAGCTAACAAGGTTGAAAGCAGCTACCTGTAGAACAGGAAAGGGAAGGGGCTGTACTGTAAAGAAAACAGTAAAGTGTCACAGCAGAACAAAGCGGATTTGCAGTATATTAGCTACAAGACACATTTTGCACCACATGATTGGGTAGGGAAAGTAAAAACTAGAAATACGGCAGGTGGATGCATGCCTGATAATGGGAGGGGATCCAGGTTTAA